>NC_043705.1:70048893-70190633 GCF_006229205.1 Suricata suricatta
TGGCCAAGAGACACATAAAATGATGCTCAACATCACTCATCATCAGGGAAACACAAATCAAAACCACACTGAGATACCACCTCACGCCAGTCAGAGTGGCTAAAATGAACAAATCAAGAGACTATAGATGCTGGCGAGGGTGGAGAGAGACGGGCACCCTCCTACACTGTTGGTGGCAATGTAAACTGGTGCAGCCGCTCTGAAAAACAGTGTGGAGGTTCCTCAAAAAACTGTCCATAGAACTCTCTTATGACCCAGCAATAGCACTGCTAGGGATTTACCCAAGGGATACAGAAGTGCTGATGCATAGGAGCACATGTACCCCAATGTTCATAGCGGCAATGTCAACAATAGCCAAATCATGGAAAAAGCCTAAATGTCCATCAACTGATGAATGGATCAAGAAGATGTGATACATATATATATATATATACACACACACACACACACACACACATACAATGAAGTATTACATGGCAATGAGAAAGAATGAAGTATGGCCATTTATAGCAAGGTAGATGACACCTCAAGGGTGTCATGCTAAGCAAAATAAGTCAGGCAGAAAAGGACAGATACCATATGTTTTGCACTCATAGGTCTAACAGGAGAACAGGAGAAATCTATTGGAGGACCATGGGGAGGATAAGGGGGAAAGAGAGTTGGGGAGGGAGAGGGACACAAAACCTGAGAGACTATTGAATACTGAAAACGAACCGAGGGTTGAAGGGGGAGGGGGGAAAAGAGGTGGTGCTGATGGAGGGCACTTGTGAGGAAGAGCACTGGGTGTTGTATGGAAACCAATTTGACAATAAACTAAAAAGAAATAAAACACATGCTTGGGGAAAAAAAAAGGTGGTTCTTAGAACTGTACTTGTCCAACATGAACATGCTTATCTATTCATGACTCCTCTTAATTCACAAAATATAACTTCATTTGGTGGGAGTTGGGATGGAATAAGGTGCTGTATCAGTCTGGATTCTTCAGAGAAACAGAACCAATATGTATTATATGTATTACATATACATATATACATATGTATATATACATACAAACATGCATATGTGTATATATACAGAGAGATTTCTTTTACGACACTGGCTTATGAGACTGTAGGGCTTGACAAATGTGAAATCTGTTTGACAAGAAGGCCCAGAGGCTGGAAATTCAGGCAGGAGTTGATGTTTCAGACTTGAGGCAAAATTCCTTGTGTTCCAGGAAACCTCAGTTTTTTCTCTTAAGGCCTTCACTTGATGGATGATGCCCATTCACATTATTGAGTGTAATCTCCTTTACTTAAAGTCAACTGATTGTAGTTATTAACCACATCTACAAAAATACTTTCACAGCAACACCTAGATTAGGGTTTGATTAAATAACTGGGTACTATAGAGTAACAAAGTTGACACATGAACCAATCCTCCTTTAGTCTCTATGTGGCAACCAGGCTTATGGAAGGAAGTCTCTGGAAAATTTTCAGACATAGCCCAACCTGCCCAAGGGTAGCTGGGAAAAGGAGGTAAGACAGGTGTCACCCATTGCCCCCTTTTCCCTCAAGACATCCTCTACAGTACTCCCCCAGTGATCATGCAGTTGTGGTGGTGGAGCAGAGGGGAAACTGTGCTCTAGATAAGCTAGGAAATGGTGGTTTAATCATTTCTGGGAAACGTGGGTGGAAGAGGTCAAGATCTAGGAGATTTTAGTATGACTCTTGAGAAATAACTCTTGTGGGGTTAGAGTAAAAGGCATCATTTTTTGGTGAAAATGGTAGCCTTGGTTTCGCCTTGCTGATGACAGTCTAAATAAGGTTTTACTTCGAAATGTCATTTATGGAAATTGTTTTGGGCCTCTCCTATATCTTGGCAGAAGATTATAATATACAATAATAAATTAGCACTATTAGACTGGTAGCTAAGCTCAAGAATAGTGAGGAATTTGGGGGTTACAGATCTCTCTTGCTTTCAGAACCTCTGAAATATGTTTTCTTCTTATGGCTGCCTTATGCTAATAAACCTGTGAACTGGAACACAGAGAACAGGAACAGTAATGGAAAGATAAATCCTGGATGAGGATAACATTGTTCACTATTTGGAAGTCTTGAAGGTATAATCCAAAATATGGATCATGGAAAATTTTAAGGACATAGCAATGTTATGAGACAATCTTAAATAGTCCCATTTTGTGTAACAGGCCAGTTAAATAATGAAGGGTAGAAATAAAAAATAAGATTATGCAATATGATAAGGAGGTGAAATTTTGTTTCCAACTTTATCTTTGGAAACATGGATAGTTAATACAATCCTGTAGAAATCACTTTCTTGTCTTTACTAGTGAGAAAATATAAGGTAAACCTACAAATGAAATTGTTACAAAATAAACACAGACTTTTTTTTAATTTTAAACTAGTTTCAGCCAAGAAATGAAATAGCTAACAAAAGCCACAGAGTTACTATCATCTAATGCAGGCAAAGCATTTACTAAAGTCATAATCCCACAAAATGACACAAACTGAATATTCTGCAGAAAGGTTTTCAGTATTTGCCCCAAGTGACTTTTTAGCCACTCTACCTCTAGAACACTGCCAAAGTTTATTTTATTATTTTGAAGGGAAAGATTTCAGTTTACTCATGTTGTGTCAGGAGCAGCACTTAGGAAGTTCAATCATTAAAAAAAAAATTTACCTATGGTTAAAAAATAACCAAAAAACAAATAACCCAAAGGTGGGAGCAGGGGGAGGAGAAAGAAAAGCCAGTTTATATGATGCTTTGTAAAGGCAAAAGGTTCAAACATTTCTGTACTTGAAAATAATTGAAAACATTTAGTCATGTTTCCCTTGCCCATTGAGGCCGAGTAGGAGCGATGTGGCAGTGCTGTTCAGAATCCCTGGGGATTGGATGAGATTTCACTAGGTCTCCTTGTTTGGCTCCTGTCAACCACAAAGAAAAGTGCTTTGTTTGCTCCAAAGAGAATTTACACAGAATCTCAGCAGAAACATCTGCTGTTTTACAGCAGATAAAACTACTGAGGTATGTCTTTTACAGCTATAAGCAAGATAATAGACACTTATTAGGATCTCTACTTCCATTTTATTACCTGATAAAAACAGATGAATTAGGCTCCCTACTTATAACATATTTCCCTGATTAAAAACAGATTGCTTTTTTTTTTTTTGCAGTTATGACCTCAATGCACATTGTCTTAGTAAGAGTAGGAAAAAATGTATATTTTTCCCTGTTGTTTCTAAGTCCACAGAGTCAGGCTGTCCAGTGCTCACTTTCTCAGAACTTGATGGTACACTTTTTTTGCCAGGATAATCTCATGGATTCCAAATGGAGGGCAGGCTTTCTGGCATGGTTAAATGTCCTCTTCCAGGTAACTTTTTTGCTAATTTATTTCTTAACACATTAAAATTTTATTATCTACTCCTGAATCTCACTTAGTAAAGCTTCTGATTGATTGAGCCAAAGAACTAGTGCTTGATCATTTGAGTGTGAGTGTGATTAGTCTGATGCTTTTTTATATTACCCCAACTGAGTTTAATAAAATCTTTTTTTTTGCTTATGAGATACTTTGCTTATGGGTAGAAAGTTCAGTTGTTTGAGACTGAGCCAGCTAGAGCCCCAGGCCACATGGACACTCAGTAACTCATAGAATGAGGTGCTCTGTTTGACTGTCTCCAACTTGACTCGCCATTTCCGAATAATTATGCCATGGCTTAAAATAGATGAAGACTCAAATAAAAGAAAATAAATTATCTACTGAAAAACTTTCATTGCTGATTCAACTGAACAACAGTTATTTTGTGGGTTGTGATGTCTATGATAGTACAATTTTGCTGTCTTTTCTTTTAATATACAAGGAAATTGTGCCAAGAGGCAGAGACCAGATATCCTGCAAATGTGGGTGGGAAAGCTGAAGAGGCAGGAATCAAAATTAAGGTTGGGTCCATGTCCACCAGATATTGAGAGTAATGGGAAAACGTAGAGAGACACTTTATCGTCATTTGTTGGTTCTTCTAGTTTTTCAAGTTCTCAGCAGGACCAGGATGAAAGTCATTCTATAATAAACAAATGATTTCATGGTAATGGAGTTAAAACTTACAAAAAAGGAGTCAAGAAATTTTTGGAAATATTTGTTTGTGTTTCCCATGCTGCTTAGTATTTAGGTAAAACTGAATGCTAAGGACAGATCCTGAACTACCTCAAAATAATGTGATCATATTAGAAAATGTGCTTCCTAATTCCATGTCAGTCAGTGTTTAAAATAATTGATTTTGAGAAAATGCACCTATTGCTAAAATTGGTCATGTTCTTTGGCTACACTTAAGATTTTGCTAGGCCAGTGAAAATAATTCTGAGATTGCTGTAATAATACAGATGCCCTCCATGAAGCCAGTCTTTTCAGTATACTGTTTTCCACAGTTCTGGGGAGAATTCATTGGAGCCCAGTGCTCAGGTATAAACACATGATATGAAATCATAGCAGGAGGCCAAATAAAGGTTTCTGGTTTTTCAAACATTAAAAAAAAAAAATAAGGGGGTTTGAATTAGTCAGAAAGGTCTAGGAAAGCTTTCCCAGGAAGGCACTATTAAGCTGAGATCCAAAAGACAAATAGATTTTCTTTAACCACACAATTGACCAAGGTCTAAAAGCAAGGAAACAGAGTGTGAGATGCAGCTGAATGGCTCACAATTAATTAAATCTTGAGTGTCTTCTTTGTGCAAAACATGGCCTAAGCTCTGGGGATATAATGGTGAATCAAAACACACTCCAACACGATCCTCATGTCAGTTCCTCTCTATGGAAGGAGACAAACACTGGTCAAATTACAGAAGTTAATGTAAAATTATCACTCTTAAATAGGCCAAGATGTTAGGGGAACAAATACAAAGGAAATTTGAACTAATTGTGACTGCCAAGAAAGACCTTTCTATGGAAGTTAGAAATGAGCAGTGATCTAAATAAGACTTTGATAGCAAAAGAGAGGAGAGCATAATGTTTCAGGCAGCATGTACAAACGTTTGACTGCTCATCATTCCCACAGAGACTTCTGCTTGCCTCACAAATAGTTTAGTACAACAAGCGAGAGTCTGAACTTTTTCAGTTGAAATTCTAAATAAATTCAAAGTGGCTGAGACTAAATTAATAAGGCAGGGTCTTAAACTGGGCTGTGATGTGGGCAGGGGTTTTTGATGTATACTGAGGCAGTGGACTAAGAAAGAGTAGAGGAAATATGGAATACTTAGGTCTGGGTAAAAGAGGCTTGGGCCCTGTGCTTCAGAAATTACATAAGAAATTATTTTAAAAACCATAGGTCTTCTGGCACTAAACCTTTGTGCTTGTGAACTAACACTTATCAGGCTACAGGGAAAGGCTTTTCCACATCTCTTAACTACCTCCTGGAAATAAAAAGCAATTACATCTGAGTGCTGTGATGTAGTGTGGGTTATACTACCTCCAACATGAGAAAAAGAGAATGCTTCAGAGTCCAGGGAGGATTGGAATGGCAGAGACACTTAAATAAGAGAAAAGGCAAATTAATTAACTTGTCAAATCCTTCTTCTCATAGCATGAATGCACTAGGTATCTGCATAATGAAGTTTTATGTCCCACTAGTGCTGAACATCCATTTTCTTCTCTAGTGTTTCTCTCCATGTAAAGCACTTTATAGTTCTGGACTTATTCCAGATATGCTCAGCATTTGCAGTTATCACATATGATGGCTGAAGAGTATTTTGCAATATTAAACAGTTCACATTGCTCTCTCATATTTGTGTGCATCTATGTCTAGATGTATTATGCTTAAAGTGTGATATCAATTCTTAAACACTGGTAAGTAGACGGACGTTGAAAGCTAGAAATGCAAAGAGTTTTATTTTTATACAAATATTTAATGAGTATTTAAATTTTCAAAAATTAAATTAAAAATTTATCATTTAATTTTGCTTTGTAATTTGATATTCATTTATTTATATTTTACCTCTTAAGTTTAATACTTTTATATATTTTAGAAGAAAAACATTAGCACATGAAAAGTTTTCCATTTTCTGCATTTTAAATTTACACTTTTTATTGAAATCCATTTAAATTTTATACTCTTTGTACAACTACATTTTACTTTTAATCCTTTAGATCCTTGAGAATGAGGGCCAGTGAAAAATAAAGAATTATGATAGAAATGAGGAATTCAAAAGTAGAGATCAGAAAACAAAAAAACAAATACAGAATTTTCAAGGTGAAGGTCTACTTAAGTTAAAAATAAAAATATGGTAACAATTAAAGTGAGCAGACTTCTGTTGAGCATGACCCTAATAGAATTGGCAAACTAGAGATTGCAAGTTCTTATTTAATGGAGATCTGTTTACTGATCAAAACAATGCAAATTAACAAGAACATTATTCTCATCAACCCACAATTTAAATAGGTCAGATAAAAACCTCTTTATATTCTTTATTAAATGAAGATTTAATTATTAATTAAAGCAATGAGAATTAAAAAGTTGATCTATCTTTTATCATTTTCATAACCCAGAAAAAAACAAAGGCAATTCTGGCCTGCCAATTAGAAGATGGAGAAATGAATGGTCTTGAAGTTGTCAAATAGAGGAAGAATACTCCAGAGCATCTGACTGGATGATGATCTTGGAAAGGGCAATGCCATGTCCTTCTGAAAATATTACTAGTAAAACCACAATCAGGTTGAAATTAATGATTAGAATTTTATATTACATGAACAGGGCAGAAATTTAAATATTTTGTTTTACTCCAAAATACTTTCAAGTAGGAGACTATAGAAACTGACTTTTATATTCTCTGCTTAGAAACTATTTTTTTTAAATCATTGTTAACATGTTTCACAACCAATCTTCATTATAGACTGCAGCCAATGAATGTATTTGTGACAGGAAACACTTAAATTCTCAGTAACATACCATGAAATGTCCTTTGCACCCAAAAAGTGCAGATGTAATTACTAAAACTGAGAAAAAAAAGTGTCACATAAACAACAAACAACCGATAATATTCCACAAATTAAAATAAATGTCAAACTAGTACATGGGCATAATGTTCTTTAAAGAATAATGTTATATACTCAATATTCAGCTAAGTTTAATGTTACCTTTCATGGCACAGCAGCACAATATTTTTGGAACTTAATGGCAAATATGTAGGATGTGTAGAAATGATCTTGAAATTTGAAGAAAAAATGACCAAAATTTTAGGATAGATAAAAAAATAATGAAACAAATGAAGATTATCTGATAAGGAGAATTAAAAAACAAATGCATAAAGAAACAAAAAGCAGAAGCAGACCTGTAAATATAGAGAACAGACTGTGAGGGGAGAGAGGTCAGGGAATGAGCAAAATGGGTGAAAGGGAGTGGGAGATACAGGCTGCCAGTTACGGAGGAGTAAGTCACAGAATAAAGGGCACAGCATAGAGAATAAAGTCAATAATACTGTAATAGTGCTCTATGGTGACATACGGTAGCTACACTTGTTGTGAGCACAGCATAGCATATAGAAAAGTTGAATCACTGCTACTGTTACATCTGAAACTAATGTAACATTGTATGTCAGTTCTCCTCAAAAACAAAAAATGTTGGGCACCTGGGTGACTTGGTCGGTTGGGTGTCCAACTTCAGCTCAGGTCATGATCTCAGTGCTGTGAGTTTGAGCCCTGAGTCAGACTGTGCTGACAGCTCAGAACCTGGAGCCTGCTTTGGATTCTGTGTCTCCCTTTCTCTCTGCCCTTCACCTACTCATGCTCTCTCTCACTCTCTCAGAAATAAAACAATGTTAAAAAAAAGATAAGGAAAGAATCTTATCAAGGCTAAAACTGTGATGGTGCTAACACGGTTGATAATAACAAAGATTTTGGTGAAATATTCAGAATGATTCTTTATGCAATTTACAGTATATAGTTTGAATCTGTTAGTGAGAGGGAATGCTCCAATACTGCTGATGTTCTTGACATTTTGAGGGAACAGCTTAAACATTATATGCAATATTTTCAGGATCTGTCCAGAGGTGGAACTTCTTGAAAAAGAAACATCATATTTGACCGAATACACATGGATTAACAATGTTTACTTGCTAATAATATTAGCAAAAACTTAGAAGAAACATCTAAGTTTGGCTACTTCACTTTTGAAAAAATTAAAAACTCTTAAAGTTTAAAGAAAATTATTTTTATAAATAGAAACTGCAAGTGCAATATACAACAAAAACAGCAGTTTGAAAAAAATATAAGAAAATTGAAGAAATAACAATGTCCACATAGCTACAATGGAGAAGATTCAAATACACACACAAAAAATCCCCAGACTAATTTCTGTAAAGGCTATTTTCTGGCTAATAGAGACCAAACAATAATTTGAACAAATTGAGCAACATGCTATTGTTTTCAGTTTTTTTTTTAATATTCCAGAATTAGAAAATGTAAAAGCAGAAGAATTAGGATAACTGATATGAATCTAGATATTGTCTTAAGAGATGCTGAAAGATCTTGTGTGATAGCAACCTATATGATGAAATTCAAATACCCTTCTTGATAATCTTGTTATGCAATAAAAATGTTTCATAAGAAAGTCTTTTACAATGTTTGAGCATATGTGAAATAAATGTTGACTTCTGAATTGAGTAGTTTAAAAAGTTTTATTGACAATTCCATTTGTCACTATCTTAGCAAAGCTAAGTTTTCCCAAAAGGAATTAATAAAAACTATGTAATAATTTTGACCCAAGAAAGCTTTCCTAGTTTGGCATATCCTGTCATTAGGACTCTAATTACATGAAAAATCTTGATTTGACAGGATCATTAATAATCTTGGTGAAGCAAAGGCCAAGAAAATACATTTTATAGAATACATGTGTAATATTTTATGAGTTATGAATGTCTATTGCTCATCTAAATATTACTCAGGTGCAATAATAATTAAGTTCAGTAGTCTTTGTTACTTTGGTGACTTTTAGTTATATAAAACTTGTAACTTTGCCCATATTTTAAAACATTTTATTGTTATGAAGTTGTCAAGATAGGAAGAGAAGATGTTTTACCTAACAGTTTTGTTAACCTGATTTATAACTTTTATATATGGCCCTTCATTTATATTCTTGCCCCAGTCTTACAAATATTAGAGGTATATTTGGGTGAACTGCTTCTCTCACAAAAATAAGATTTTCTAGATGGAGGGCAATGGATCTGCCTGTTGAACAGTAGCCTGAAGCCCATGGTCACTCTCATTTGGTTAATCATTGGTAGGATAGGCTTGTGGACAGCTTGGAGTTAGCCCATAAGGACAGACAGCAAACAGTACTAATTGCTCTCCCATGAAAGATTTAGAGCAGGATGGAAAGAGCTTAGGAGTGCCAGATGCCTGGGTATGAAGTTCAGGAGAAGGAGATTACTTTTAAGTAGCTAGTACACTTTCCCAACTCTTCTCCCCTTCATCTTCCACCCTAGTTCTGGGATTTGCCGTACTAAAGACAAGTCCCCAAGAGCTAGCTGATTATTACCTGGATTTATTTCTAATGCTTACAAAAACCTCTTGTGTACTTAATCTAGCCTGAGTTTCCTTATTTAATAATTTTTAATGAGAGTTTTAAATTGTTATACTATATTGCTTTGATGGTTAGGAGGTAAAAATAATTATAAAATAATTGGCAAAAATAACTCCAAAATGAGTGTTCCATGATGATATTTGCCATCCCTAGAATACATTGAAAACATATTTATCATGTTGTTATGATCCCTTTGCTATATTTTTGCTTGGTTGTTGATTGCTTGCTTGGCAATGTTTTTATATGAATGATCAAAAATTGTCAAGAGATTTAAATGAACTTTCTACAGATCTAATTACAATTATAGGCCTCTTTTCTCAGAGCATGAGCAAAAAGAAAAAAAAAAAAGAAAAAAGAAAGAAAAGGAAAAAGACAAAAAAGCTACCTTGGACAGAGGGAAATGCATTTCCATGTATTTTCAAAGTTTGGCGTAGTACTGAGCTGGATTTACAGAGCAACTTCTATCCACTTGGCAGGTTATGTGATTTTTTCAGTCATGATGGTTCAACTATCAAGTTCATGTAGCTGCTTTCGCTTACTTGTTAGTTGAAGTGACCTTTCCCTGATAATTTCATTCTACTTTCAGTACCAGACCTTGATAAAACAAAAAGTTAACAATGTTTGGAAAATATAACAAAAATCTTTTAAAAAATGTATACACACACACACACACATACACATGTTATTTTATTTTTATATATTTAATTTCTAATTTTTATTTATTTTTAATATATATTTTTAATGTTTTTATTTACTTTGGAGAGAGACAGAGTGCAAGTGGGGGAGGGGCAGAGAGAGAGGGAGCCACAGAATCAGAAGCAGGCTCCAGGCTCTGAGCTGTCAGCACAGAGCCCAATACCAGGCTCCAACTCATGGAACTCAGTGTGAGATCATGACCTGATCCGAAGTTGGACCTTCAATCCACTGAACCACCCTGTTGCCTTTACTTATTTAATTCTTAAAAATTGAAATAAAAATCTTGCTTTTCTTCTATAAATGGCTATGGTGTATGTAAATGTAGATCACAGTAGAGGCAAATATCTACTCTGTTTTGTTTTATCTGTCCATATAATAGAAATCTGTATTAGTTATATACTGATGTATAACAGATTACTACAACAGTTAGTTGGTTAAAACAACAAACACGTATTCTCTCACAGTTTCTGTGAGTCAGGAATTTGGGAGCAGATTAGCTGGGAGGCACTGACTCAGGATGTCTCATGAAGTTGCAATCAAGAAATCATCTAGAACTGCAGTCATCTGAAGGCTTGCCTGGTGCTAAAGGGACTGCTTCTGAGACAGCCCTTCCCATGACTGGTGGCAATTATCACTGCGTAGGTCTCTCCATAGGGCTGCTCGAGTATCCTTACCCACATAGTAGCTAGATTCTCCCAAAGTGAGTGACTTAGTTTTTGAAGTCATACATCATTATGTATGCTGTATTTTATTGGTCATACAGACCAATCCTGATACAATGTGGGAGGAAGAATATCAGAGCATGAATACCAAGAGGCAGGGCCACTGGAGGCCAGCTTAGAGACTGGCTATAACAAGCAGTGTTGTGTTTAGAGCACTCAGCAACTAGGGTAGAAGCCAGGATGCCTACAGGAAAAATCTTGTCACTTGAGTCCTTCTGGAATGTTCCTTAATTTTTGAGACATGTGTTGGTTACCATTTGAGACAATGATAAAAAAAAAAAAAAAAAAAAGTTGAATGTGGCAGCCAGAAGTGTCAGTTCAAAGTCAATCTCTTGACTCTCCCTTCGCAAGAGGTTTGATCTAAATCTATCTCAGTTTGTTTTTGTTTGAAATGGAGGAATTAATACACATCTGTCTATGCTTAGTAGATTGTGTGCAATATAGAAGCCTTAGTTCTAAGTATAGCACCAGGTATGTAAGAGCTAACCTAATGCTACTTTCCTTGTTCTTTGTCTTCAAGATACTCCAAAGCAGAATTTCCCAAGCATTGTGCTATGAAATACCACTTTTCATCTTCCATTTCTTCCAAAGGATGAGAAAAACTTGGGGGAAACACTTCTCTAAAAAAGGATTTATTTAAAATATCTATTAGAAAAGACATATAATAAGGTACTGAGAATCTAATTTTAATGGCTGGTCCCTAAGAGAACTGTGTCAACACAGGCATGAGAATGTATTTGACAGTCTTCCTAAACTTTCCTGATCCTAAAAGCAGAGATTCAGACCTAGATGTGAACCCCCAAGGGATGGGGCTGAGAATCTGAAGTTTTAACAAGGACTTTTGAAATTTTTGAGATCACACAAGTCTAGGAAATGCTACATCTGGTGAATTAACCTCTGGAAAGTGTAATGTGGGCCGTTGGGGGGAGTTGAGGTGGAAGGGGTTGGGCACATAGAGGAAGGAGAAACAAATTTTGAGATTTTCTCGCTTAGAAATTCCAGCATTGTCACTGATTTAGCATTTCCAGGTCTCTCTTTGTGTGTGTGTGTGTGTGTGTGTGTGTGTGTGTGTGTGTGTAAGGTGTAGAGCAGGGCAGCTAACCATCTGTGAATGCTGTATTTGCAATTCATTTAGTGTAACTAATATGTACACTGTTTCCACTATAAGATACTATGTAGTGGCTTCTCCATTCCTGTTCAGCTACTTTGGTGTGATAAGGAGGGCAAAATATGTATCTGTTCCCACTCTGCTTTGGGTAGTGTAACTCTAGTTATAACTCAAATCCCTATCATGGATGAACATGAAACGAAACAAGTGAAACTTACTGGTTTATAATGATAAAAATGATGAAATGATAGAAAAAGATCACCAGGTGTAATTTCTATGAAAAAAGCATGCTAAAAAACAGTGTATGTAATTCTACCTTTGTGTGAAAAAAAAGTAATAGTAAGACTATCTGTGCATAGTTTCTTATAATTTGTCTAAAGAGACTCTAGAAGAATACAAAAAAAATTAATAAAAGAGATTACCTTGAGAGAAATTGGGGGCACATGGATAGAAAAACATAGAGATGGGAGTGAGACAGAGTGGGAGTAAATCTTTTTAAAAAATATTTTGAACCAAATGAATATACTTCCTTAAAAAAAAAAGAAAAATATAACAATATACAGGCCAAACTAGACAAGATTGTGGGCTAAATTTGGCCCATGAATTGCCACTTGAAATCTATGTATTAAATCCCTATACTTAAGTCATGGAAGTCTGAATCATTCATTCAGCAAACATTTATTGAATGCCTCCTAAGGTCTAGTCTTCATGTTCAAGAGCTAGAGCCCTATTTCTTACCTTAAGGAACCTTCTATCGCTAGACTCTAGAGGCCCCTCTTGGTGAATATTTAAAAAGAAATATCTTTGTACTATTTTGGCACTTAAACTAATAAGTGCTTCTAAGTTGAATCTCCAGTGAACAGGTAAGACTTGCTTGCAGATAAGTGATTACATGTTCACATACCCATACTTAATATTTAAGACATAAAAATATTTTGATCTTAACTATTTTGAAATAAAGTTACCCTTGTTTATTAATTTGTTAGGCAAATATCTCAAGATAAACTCAAGCCAAGTAAATTATTTCAAATTCTAGATAAAATGAATATGTTTTAATGAAGCTTAAACATATTTGCAAATAAAATTTCTAAAAGCAAAGTATTTCAATGAGAAACAGGAAATATGGATAAGCAAAGGAACGGGAACCAGGAATAAAAGAGAAATACAATCTATCTTCCTTTGTAGAAAAAAACCACAGATGTGACATAGCCTGCTTGAATCTGGTAACCTAATCTTGATACTAAGAATGTTATCTCTTCTGGAGGAGTATTTTGGCTTTTTCCCCCACCTCAACCTCCCATGCCTATAAACTCCCGGAAATGTGCAGTTCATTGTAGAAAAGCAAACATGTTCTGGCCTCTAGTAGAATAGAGACCTATGTTCCCCAAGCTCTTGTAAAGATGCCAGTAGAGGTTTAGATTGGCTCAAATGTAGAAATATATTTCCCATCATGACAGTGGAAGACATTTCAGGTTTCTGGATTCTTAATGATTCTTCTGCCTTAAAGTCCTATTCAGAAGTTTACTTTGCTGTGACTAATTGTTAGGTAGACACCAGAGTTACTCAAGACTAATATTACTGGTTTTAAACTGACATAAGATCGTTAGCAAGCCTAATTGTCTGTATGGAGCAGTCTTTCTGATCAGATTATTACCTGAGAGCCCCAGAGGTCAAATAACTTTATTTGAGAAGAAAAAGATTCATTAACATTTTGTCAAATAATTTGATTTGAATAAATGACTTCTTCTGGGTGATAAAATGAGAGAGCCATCACAATATGTTTAATAAAATTTATTTTAGTTTGAGACTAAATACCATATCTAGTAGAGTTTTGCATCTGTTTCAGTTCTCTTTTGCTCTATTACAAAGCACCCCTAAATTTAGTGGCTTAAAAGAGCAACTCATTGCTATCACTCACGGTCTGTAGGTTGACTGGGCTCAACTGAGCTTGGAGTTACTGGTTGTGGGGCCTCTCATATGGTTGCAGTCAGATGGTTGGTGAGGCTAGAGTAATTTGAATGCTTGACTGGGCTAGACATCCAGGCTGGACTCCTTGACTCACATTTTTGTTGGTTCAATTAGAATGACTAGAAGAGCTAGAAGCTGGTATCTGTCTTTCTCTTTTCACATGACCTCTTCTTATGGTTAGTTTAGAATTCCTCACAGATTTATAATCTTAGGGTAGAGTTATTACATGAGAGCCTTTTCCTCCAGAGTGAGGGTTCAAGAGACTCTGGTAGGAAGTGCAAGGCTTTTTGTGACCCAGCTTCAGAAGTCACATAGCACCACTTTTGTTTCATTCTGTTAGTCAAAAAGATGGTCATATACAGGAGTCAATTGATAGAGCCCCCAATGCCCAAAGCAATTTGATCAATAAAATAAAATTGCATTCAATTATAACCCACAGTACAAGATAGGGGTCCATTGAATCTATACTGATATAAATGATTGAATAAGTCCTTTTCAAGAAAAAGATAAAGGAAGAAGACAAGGGAGAAGAGACAAATTTCCCTTGAAGAAGAATTCCAAATAATTTCTGTAGATACTCCACTCTCTAGGAGGGAAAGCATGAATCCCGACTCCGTAAGTGTGGGCTGCTCATAATGACTTTCTTCCAAAACTATAGAATGGAAGAGAGGAGGGGCCCCTGGGTGGCTCAGTTGGTTAATCATCCGACTTCCACTTAGGTCATGATCTCACGGTTTGTGGGTTCGAGCCCCACGTCGGGCTCTGTGCTGCAGCTCAAAGCCTGGAGCCTCCTTCTGATTCTGTGTCTTTCCCACTCTCTGCTCCTTCCCCTGTTTGCACTCTGCCTCTCTCTCAAAAGTAAAAATAAACATTAAAAAATTAAAAAAAAAAAGAATGGAAGAGAGGAAAAGTATCTCAGCCCTATTTTCAAGGTCAGTATCACAAATGATAAATCCATTGATAGTATGTATCTGTGATGTAATGTGATGAGGCTAGCACTTTACTTCTGTAATCTTCCTTCCCCAAACCCAAAACCACAGTCTAATTGTGAGAAAAATCTCAGACAAGTTCCAATAGAAGGATATCCTATAGAATTCTTGATCAGTACTTCTCAAATTTATCAAGGTCATCAAAAATAAGAATGTCTGAGAAATTGTCAAGAGGAGCTACCAGATATAACAACAAGTAAATGTAATGTGGTATCCTGGATAATATCTTGGAGCAGAAAAAGATACTAGCAGAAATCAAGGAAATCTGAATAAACTACTACAGACTTTAGTTAATAAATATATATTAATATGTATTCACTAATTATAACAAATATACCATGAAAATGGTATGTCAATAATTGGACAACCATATATAAGAGCTGTCTGAACTATGGCATCATTTTTTTCTATAAATCTAAAACCACTCCTAAAAATAAGGTCTTTGAGAAAAAGCTAGTCATAAGGCCCAGATTTGAGGGAGGGGACTACAAAAGATGTAGCAGGAAATGTGGTTCATTGGGGGATCATGTACAGTAGCATCTCTTCCACTGATTTTTTTCTGAGGATTTACTTCTCTACTTCTAGTCCCAGTTCATATAGCTGGAGGCTCACACATTGGTTCCAGAGGTAGAACCAGTGACTCTGGACTAAGGCAATGGATGAGTTTCATTCCCTACACCGGAATCAGGGAAATTTATTTTCTTAGTTTCAGGAGTGATCAGTGACTTAATGTAGAGCAATCAGAGCAATTCTGGAGTGGTTAGAACAGTAACCTCTGGCCTTGAACTTGAGTATATGTGAGGTGGAAACTGCTCCTTGCAACCAGGAGGGGAGAAGGTGAGGGTGCCAGACACCAACTGAAATGTGAGCAAGAAGCCAACAAAATAGGGATA
Organism: Suricata suricatta; assembly: GCF_006229205.1. NCBI lineage: Eukaryota > Metazoa > Chordata > Mammalia > Carnivora > Herpestidae > Suricata > Suricata suricatta. The sequence goes on from NC_043705.1 coordinate 70,064,830, forward strand.
GCTGGTAGAGAATAGATTCAAAAGATGGGGGGGAAAGCTGTGGGATATTATGGAGCCCAGAATCCATCCCTGCTTGGAGGAGCTCTGCCTCTGGAGATCTCAATTATGCAAGGCACTAGTCTTTTGTTGGCTTAAGACAGTTTGGTTTGGCTTTTTTTTTTTTTTTTTTGTTCCTTACAATGGATGAAATTCTCAAATGATGCAGTGAAACAATGAATTGTCCTCCAATTTCTCTGTTGTTTGTTTTGATTTTGTTTTACATTAAAAAAAATTTTAATATGCAATGTAATATTGGTTTCAGGAGTAAAATTTAGTGATTCATCATTTACATATAATACCCTGTGCTCATCATAACAAGGGCCCTCCTTAATGCCCATCACCCATTTAGCCCATCCCTTACCCACCTCCCTCCATCAACCCTCAGTTCTCTATAGTTAAGAGTCTGTTATTGTTTTTTTTCCCTCTCTTTCTGTCTCTTTTTTCCCCTTCCCATTTGTTCATCTGTTTAGTTTCTTAAATTTCACCTGTGAGTGAATCATATGGTATTTGTCTTTCTCTGACTTATTTTGCTCATCACAATACCTTTTAACTCCATCCACATCCTTGCAAATGGCAGTATTTCATCTTTTTGATAGCTGAGTAATATCCCATTATATATATATATATACACATGCACACACACACACACACACACACATAAACACATACACACACCACATCTTTATCCATTCATTAGCTAATGGACATTTTGGGCTGTCTCCATAGTTTGGCTATTGTTGATAATGCTGCTATAAACATCAGGGTACATGTATCCCTTTGAATCTGTATTTTTGTTCCTTTTGCGTAAATTCCTAGTAGTATAATTGCTGGGTAGTACGATAGTTCTATTTTTCACTTTTTGAGGAGCCTCCATAGTGTTTTTCCAGAGTGGCTGCACCAGTTTGCATTCACACCAACAGTGTAAGAGGGTTCCCCTTTCTCCGTATCCTCACCAACATCTATTGTTTCCCATGTTGTTCATTTTAGCCGTTCTGACAGGTATGAGATGGTATCTCATCATGGTTTTGATTTATTATTTCCCTGATGATGAATGATATTGAGGATCATTTCATGTGTCTGTTAGCCATTTGGATGTAAAGAAAGAACTGTACTACTTTGGCTATTTAGTGTTGCTAAGAGGTTCCTCCCCACCCCATTCAGACACAGCATCTTCTGAAGCAAGCAATAAGACATAGCCTCCAGAGAGCAAAGTGAGAATGCAATGGAAGAGGTAAATCAAGGAGGGGAGAATATTCTCAGATTCTCATTTGGCAGCCAGTTAAGAACAAAGCCTGGAGCCTCGAGATATAGTCCATGAGGCTAAAGTGTAGGGTGGGCCATCTGGCCTGTGGGAGATGAGCTTGAAGGAGTGGGCTGAGGTGATATCCCAGACAACTCTGTGCTTTGCTAAGGTTTGACTTCACTTGAAGGGCAGTGGAGAGACTTTGAGAAGGTTAGGAAAATGTCAGGAACAAGATTAGATTTGCATTTTACAAAGATGACTTTATATTAATTTAAGCTGTTCTTAATTGTATATGCTCTTTCTGAATATGTACTATTTTCATAAAAAATAATTTTTAAAAAAGAAAGCTTATTTTGTCTGTGGTGTAGATTGGATTAGACATGGAACATGAGACGAGATGCAGGGAGACCAATTAGGATGCTATTGCAACAGGAGATTGCTAAAATGGAGAAGAGACTATGATCTTTGGAGACTTGAGTTTGAATGGACCCTTGCTCTTCCACTTCTCAACCATGTGAACTTGGGCAAATAGTTTTCTTCTGTAGGTCTCAGTTTTTTTCATCTGTAAAAATATAGGTTGCAAGAATTATGTAAATTAAGTTCCAGCATATAGTACTGTCAGTAGTTGTAGTTCTAACTTTAATCTTGTGAAGAATGTGAATTAAGACAGAAGCAATGGGGATCAAGAAGGGAGAACAGGTGGCAATGATGTTAAGGAGATGGATTGTATAAGCCTCAGAGACTGATGGAATGATTTTCTGGAGCTGCCATACTTTCTGGGGATCCCGCTTAAGTAGGATTAGGCAGATAGTGATTCTATTCACTTAAAGAAAATAGAAAGAAGGTCAGAGTTATTGGTTGAGGGGGTGGGGAATGGTTGGGAATAATGGGAGTTATGAATTCAGTGTGGAACTTGTTATACTTGAGGTGCTCTGAAGACAGTTGACTCTTTGGGTCTGTAGCTCTCTGGAAGAGTTGGGCTCCATGATGTGTTTTGGGAAGGTAGTACTTTCTACGGAAAATGTGCTCAGGGTAATGAGTAGAGAGGGCCATAGGGAGCATGAGTGTTTTAAGAGGAAGGCAACAAAACAGGAGGCAAAAAAAAAAAAAAGGACAGGGAAGGATGAGAAAAGAAAATAGCCATGCATGCATAGTAAGAGGGGAAGCAGGAGTTTATAAGCCAAGAGAGAAGAAAATTTCAAGAGGGAGGGAGTGATTAATATTGTCAACTGGCACAGAGAGGTCAGCTAAGGTTGACACTGAAGAAAAGCTTTAGACTTAGCAACTGGGGGTGAGGGGTGAGAGTGGTGTCACAGTTTTGCCAGGGATTCTTGCGTGGAGTACTAGGGCTGGAATCCAGATTGCAGTCTGGGGAACAGGAGGTATGAATTCCACTACCATGGGATGGAATTGTCCTCTGTTCTTTTTGTGGGAGAAAAAAGGAAAAAGAGGGACGGTAGAGTTTTGTTTGTTCGTTTTAAGAAGCGAACCCTTGCATGTGGGGAGAAGTAGCCAAACAAGAAAGAAAGAATAAGGATTGTTCTGAACTATGTGGGAGAGGGTGGAATTTTCTGGCACAGGTGAAGGAATTAGCCAGAAAACAGAAAAGGGAGGTCACTTCCTCTGGGATGAGGGGAAAGCTGGCATCAATGGGTACAGATTAAAATAGATAAAAGTGTGGGTTGACGATGTATGAGATATTGAGGAAGTTTATGCTGATGATCTCAGTGGTATTTGTGAGGAGGTCTATGGAAAGAGTGGCACAGGCCCTAAGACATGATGATTAGGAATGAAGATTTGGTGTTCCTAAGATGTTTGGGAGGCCAGGAGCAAAATAATCCAGAAGGGATTGTTGAGTAGTGTTATAGTTTCCCTTCATACTGAAGGTAGTTCATGGGCTGGGTGTCCTCCACCAGTGTTCCCTGTTGTACTCACAGAACTGAGGTAGGGGTTGATGGAAGCAAAGAGGAAGGTACTGAGTGTACTGAGGTGCTGACTAGGAGGTGAGGGTTGAAGGGAGCTCCTGAATCCTGAAGATGTACACTGTGGTGGGTAACAGGACTGGTGAGGGCATGTTTAGGAATAGAGAGGTCAAGTGGCCTCTCTTCCTCCTCCCTCTAACATCCGTAATCTGAATAGAAAGGCACAGGGTTATTGAGAAAGCTATTTTTATATGGTCTCCAATTGGAGGTCTCTGTTGTTTTCTCTTTCTTGGGAGGAGGTGGCAACTTTTAGAAACTTAATTTAAAGGAAATAATTTATGGTATTTGAAATCTTTAGACAATGAGACACAGCAAAGTTCTCAAACACCAGTAAGGCAAAAGCGGTATTTGTAGAGGGATTACAAATAACTTCAGAACCTATTCTAAGTTAAGTGGAAAAAAAATAATTACAAAACAGTGCATGGATTATTCTTTCTTTTTTTCCTTAAATTGTCCTGAATCTTTTATATCTTATCTTTGTGAGAGGAAATAAAATGAGTTATAAGTAGCTATTGATACTGGGTTTTTTATTCAGGCTAGTGTGTGTGTGTGTGTGTGTGTGTGTGTGTATTGTATGTGTGTGTGTGTGTGTGTGTGTGTGTGAGAGTCAAGGAGTCCTCTTTGCATTTTGTGGCATTAGATGTCAAGCATGAGTGCTAAACAAGAATATCTGTGGGAGTTATCAGTTGCTAAAATTCTCTTTGCTGTTATTTATAGAATAATAGGAATAACATTAAAATCACACTGTTTAGGAATTTGTCTCTCAAGTAAGACTATCTTTAAAATTCTGGCAGGAGATGGGCAAGGAAGCAGTTATTCTGGCATTGGAGATAGGATAGTTTTGGAAGGAGCCAGTTATGCCAATAAATATTTGTTGCTGAGTGCTGCCTTTTTAAAAGTATTCTTGCCCTTTTTATAGGTTCCCTCCGTAGGTTGCCTTGAACTGGTCTGGTTGGGGGAGGTAGTGAGGGGAGAAATTAAGCTTTTTAGGAGAGCCCATCATTGACTCTTGTGGGTAATGAGGTTAGTGTGGTGGCAGCCAAATTTCCTGCCAGAAGTCACCCTTGTGTCATGAAAATGACAGGAAGTGTTCATAGTACCACTTTTCTTAATAGCCCAAAATGGAAACATAAAAGTGCTGACTATAGGAGAAAAAGATAAATACATTATATTGAATTCTCACGATGGTATATTTACTTACAGTAGGTGAAAGTATAGATATACACAACACCAAGATGAATCTGTCACAAAATGCTGAGTGAAAAAGAAAATCCCAGAAAACTATATATAGTACAATACCTTTTTTGTAACATTCAAAACCAAGCAAAGAAAAAATAAACACAAAGTTCGAAATAGTGGTTATGCCTGAGGTGGCGAGGGTGGAGGGCAGACAGAGGACTGCATGAGGAGAGCATATAAATAGATATAAGTTATTGTTAATATCATTGTTTGGGTTAAATGGTTTATTCGTAGGTGTTTACATATTATTTGGAATCAGATAAATAGAACCATAAATGAGTTGATGGAAATATTGCATGAAAAAACAAATAAGTATAAATTTTAAGCAGCATGACACTAGGCAGATAATGTGCCCAGGACATAGGCCCTCCTGGCAAGCCCAGCTCTTCTTACCTGGGGAACAAGACTTTAGAGACTCTTCCCACATAGGTTTATTTTCTAGTATTGAAAATGGACTGCAAACAAAGGATTTCAGAAAGTTGGTAATAACATGAAAACAAAACCAAAAACATAACAATATCTCATTGAGTAGGTATGTGTAGGTATCTCTCTAGGATAGGTGCCCAGTAAGAGATTAATGGAATGAAAGAGTATGTACATTTAAATTTTTGATAGATGCTGCCAAATTACTCTCTAAAATGTATTGTGCTAATAGACACTTCTACAACCCGTTTTTTACATCTTTGCCAACGCTGGTAATTATCAATGGTTATCAGCCTATTGGCTTGGCCAACTGGCAAAGTATGATATCTCATTTTTGCCTCAAACCACCAATTTCTATGAGACTTTGGTGTTGGAGTCATTAGTGAATTGAAGACTCTGTACATATTTTTGTTCCATTATTTTAAAATGCTTTTTTATTTATTTTTGAGAGAGAGAGACAGCATGAGCAGGGGAGGGTCAGAGAGAGAAGGAGTCATAGGATCTGAAGACAGGCTCCAGGCTCTGAGCTAGTGGTCAGCACAGAGCCTGAGGCGGGGCTCAAACCCACAAACCATGAGATTATGACCTGAGCCAAAGTCGGGCGCTTAACCGACTGAGCCACCCAGGCGCCCCTGTTCCATTTTTGACAAAAGAATGACTGTAGTTATATTTGCCTAAAATTCTTTGAGAAGAGTTTTGACCTATAGCTAGATCTACCACTCTCTAATCCACTTGGTCAGAAAGTAGTACTTACCTAAACTATTTGGGATAGAAGGGGAGGGAAGGGAGATTTATTTGGTGCATTTATGTGCCAAGTAGTGGGCTAGAGACTTTTGCATGTTCTCTCACTTAGCACCTTCTTGATGGTGGCCCTCTGAGACAGTCTGGAGACTCCGGGAAGTGAACACTTGCCTCAGCCATGCAGTTAGGAAGTCATTCCGCTAGCTCTCACTTCATTTCTCATAATATTTTTTCCCTTATGTCTAACAGAACACAGCACCATTTTCAGGATCTAGCCTTTCAATAGTTCTATTCCAGTGGTCCTCAACCTTGGCTATATAATGAAATCTCCTGGAGAACCTGAAAAAATATTCATGCCCAGGTCCTACTCCTCAAGATTCTGATGAACTTGGTCTGAGGTGTAGCTTGGACATTAGGATTTTAAAAGATCCCAGAGATTCTCTTTTTCAATCAATGTTGAGAGCCACTAGTCTAATTCCATGATCTCCAGATTTTTTTTTAGACTTGCAGACTTGCATTACTTATAATTTGATTTTGTGACACTCTTTTGCCACCTTATCGCCTAAAAGTTTTGCAACTTTTTTCCTTTGGGTTTGTTTTGAGGCTTTTGGAAAAATTCCATGATAGACTTTGGAATAATTGCAGCTATTCTGGTGCAAGATGGGTAGAAGGAGTGCATTACTAAATTGAGGTCAAGAATTGCTGAGCTAATTATTTCTCAGATCTCTGTTTTGCAGCATTTAAAATCAGTAAACCAACTGCAGCATGACATAAGCAATCTTCTTGAAGAAGAGTATCACTTCACTTTAGTATTATTATCACTTACGACTTCACAAATACATTTTAATCTGTTACTGAACATCAAATAGGGCAAGTCAGGGAGCCCAAATAAAGAAATACATCAGCTATAATAAATGAAATCTTATTCAGCTTTTTTGGGAATATTTACTCACTACCCTACATGAGTAAAATACTTTCTGATTGTCTTTTCTACATGCACATGATGAGCTTAATTGGTATAAACATCTCCCCTGTCTATGATACCAAAATGTCTTCCCCAACCTGCAATGCAGCTTTAGAAAAACTGGCATCATTATTTTGGCAGCTCAAATGAGGCTCATAATGCCTCTTACTCATTCAGTTGTGGCTTATTATCTTAATTGAAGTATAGTTGACCCAGAATGGTACATTAGTTTCAGGTATACAATATAGTGATCCCACAGCTGTATACATTATGCTATATACTCACCACAAGTGTGGCTATAATCTGTAGCTGTATAATACCACTACAGTACCATTAACTCTGTTTCCTATCCTGTACCCTTCATCCCTGTGACTTATTCATTCCATAACTGGAAACCTGTTGTGGTTCATTCTTATTATGTGTTGATCTTTCATATTGCATTTCTTTGTGGTGTGGGCAGAAATCATAGGAGAGCTGTGTGGTGATTCTAGCAGAGGCTTTGTTTTATCCTTTCCAAAACACTTATTGTTATTGTTAATATTTAAACTTGTAGATGTTTTCCAGACCAGTTGAACGTAACTCTGATGGTGGGATTCTATTCAATTTCTGTGCAAACTGGGAGATTTTCTCTCTCTTTTTAATTTTCTTTTCTACAAGTCTCATTCATCATGACCTAGTCCTAAGATCAGCTTTGCAAAAACCATGCACTGGAAAAGGGACCCAGTGTGGTGGCACAGAAAAAGCAAGAGTTGGTGGACCTTGCTTTTAATTCTTCCTCAATAATTTCCTATAGAATTTTGAGTTATTCTGCATCATAATTTCTTGAGGAGCAAACAATAGACTATATGTGAAGCATTTTGAAATATATAGTGTAGTAGAGTCAGTACAATTTGTTTTTAACCAGTTTATTTTCCTTCTGATATCTTCCAAGTCAGTTAAATAAACCAAAAACCATCTTGAGGCTTCACTGTGGTATGTGCTGAGTGTATAAGATTAGAGGTAGAACGTCTGGTGTGAATCAGGGCAAATCATTTTCTCTCCGCCTTGGTGTCCATCTTTAAAATGAGGACACTAGATAGATGCCATTTTAGAGGATGGATGGATTAAATGCGATCAAGAATATGAAAGTACTTTATAAATAGCAAAGCACCTCACAAACTTTAGCTAATTTTCTCTTTACGTTTGAAAGCACAACCCATCCTTGAAGTTAAGATTTATCCTTCAAGTCAGACATCTTTTTCCTAAGCCCCCAACATGCAACATCTCAGGGCTCCCACTTTCTCCCATTTTGCTGCTCCTTTACTAGGTGCTCCCATGTGAACATGTCTACCTTCAGACCTGTTTTCACTTTCTTTACTCCTACCCTTCCCCCAAATTATATGGACATTTTCCTTCCCTAGTTTATATTTTCTTTACTATGAAACTACACTTCTATTTATATAGATGAAAATTATACTAGTTTTTAGCAGCTGATTTATAGCCGCTTATGGCTAGCATTTTAAGTGACTAATCTGTTAAATTAATCCAAAATAAATGTTCTAGATTGTGTCATTTTTTTTCAGTGAGTATGTTGTGTTCTATCAGTGATCTGAGTACCAGAACCCACAGTAATGACAAATGTAAATTTTAAGTATGTGTTAGATTTGAAGTAAATGCTTAAGGAAGAAAAGTACTTTTTCTTACCAAAGTATGCATTCTAGTCACCTACTCACTGTACTAAACTATAGTGCTGCTTGTAGATGGAAGAAAAAATCACAGCTTTTCCCCCTTTTTTTAGATTCAGATGGAAATTTAATTAATAATATCTTGACTGTATTTTAAACAATTTTAATAACATCATAGAATAACATATATTTAATTTTTTGTTGAACTTTGATTCAATTAGTTTTAAACTATTATACAAGTACTGAACACATAAATAACAAAGCATCCTTGTCTCTAAAAAAAAGCCCCAGTCAGTTCTGTTCCGATTTTAATATCATTACACATGTTTTCTTTAAAAAAAATTCCCAAAGTCTTGTTTTTAAAAAGGCATCATTTTTAGGGAGGATATTCTTCTAAATACAGAGTTCCTAAAATCAACTGATTTCCTGCTAGTCATGAATACCTAACCTTGAGCAGTGGAGTTTTGAAACTTTTCTATGAACTTACAGGAAAAAAATTAAAGTGAAAAAAACAAAACAAACAAGTATCTCTGATAATCCTAGAGCCTTTTCTTCCTGTGAGTTTTTTATCTTTTACTTTCTTCCAGGTATTTTACTAAGCCATAAATTTCAACAACAAATCTTCTACAACTACTTTTGTATAGCCAAAGAGATGTTGCTTCTCCTAGATTATTAATGACCTTTAAGGCATTCTTAATAAAAACAAGCCTCCTTTCCTTGGGTTATAAGACTGGGCTGAAAGAGACTGAGGGATTATTTGACTTCAACTGCTGTGTTTATTCCCAGATGTGGGGTCTGGGACCCGAGGAGGTGACAATTTACTTGAGTTCACATGGATGACTCACTTCATTGGGAGTTCTTGAGAAGGAACATGAATGGGTATATCTAGATAAGAGGTAAGAAATATCTGAGTTGTATTGGTTTATTAATCAGCTATTTGTCATTTTGTCATTCATTCATTCATTTATTAATCCATCCTTCTGTTTTTCTGGGAAGGTGGAATAATAGAAACAGGATTCCTGCCCTATTGCTGAGCTTGGGAGAGTTTTATATATAAATAGAGATATTCAGGGAAAAGTAAAGGAGAAATTAGCCTCATTTTGAAATTTACTCTTCTTGGCCTGGTAAAGTTGTAGTTCTCAATCCCTGGGAAAAATAAGCTTTTAAAATATGTGTGTGTGTGTGTGTGTGTGTGTGTGTGTGTGTGCGCGCGCGCGCGCGCATGTGTGCATGTGCCCCGCACCCCTGAGAAGAGCCTTGGCTTAGGCTTTCAGGGCAGAGGCATCACTACTGGCTCCATTGTCAGACAGCTCTAATTGTTTGGGAGTTTTTCATTATATTGAGTTGAGATCTGTTCCCTATAATTTCTACCCACAAATCCTAGTCCTTTCTCTGGAGAAACCCAGACCGAATGTATTCAACTGACTCCTTTCTTCCCCATGAAAGCCTTTCTTTTCTGGAGTAACCATCCCTTACCCTTTAACTTTTCTCCATAGGGCATTATTTTCAGACCTCTGATTGCTATTATTGGGACTCAGTCTGGTTTTGAATGGTGTCTTTTAAAATGTGAAACTAAGAACTGAGTATTTCTCCAGATGTGGTTGTGCATTATGGGATATATAACAGAACCATAATACTGTATTGTGTTTCTATTAATAGAGGCTAAATGTGCTTGTTTTCTTGGTAGTTGTCTTTATACTCTTGACACCTTTTAAGCTCAGAATCAACTAACCTCCCTGGATAGTTTCTGCATGAAATGTTATCATATCAGTTCTCCTCTAGTCTATGTTTGTGCAATTAAATATTTTGAACTGAAATTTATCTGTATTAGATGTTATGTTTTGGTTTCATTGTGGCAAGAGTATTTAAATTCTTGACCCTGTCCTTGATTGAAATCACTTATGTTTTTCTGGCGGTAGAAAAACAGTTTTCAGTGTTTTGAAGGTTGAGGTACCTTGTTTTTCTTAGAAATACCTATCAAAGAAGCATTGTTTCTTGACCTTATCCTAGGTCTCATTACAAAAAAAAAAGTGTGTATGTGTCTGTGTGTACATTCATACTACATTGTGGATAACTGTAGAGTACTATCCAGATCTCCCCTTCAGAACCAAGTCACTAATTCTCCCAGTAAGTGAGAAAGTTGGAGGCCGAAAGTTGGAGGCCCTAACCTCAATCCTTCTCTGGGAATTGCCCTCAGACAAAGAGTTGTCTTGCATGAGAGCACACCACTTTCCTAGGGGTAGTCTATTTACAGTGATTGGTCAGGAAGAGGAACAAAGGCTCAGTCTCATTGCTATAAGGAAGGGCCTTCTCAGCTCCAGAGATTCCTGGTGTGATAGGTGACTTCTTTGTTGTGATTGCCCTGAAGTTCAATTCTTTCTGCTCACACTTGCTTTCTTCACTCCCCAACAGGTAACGCAAGGACCCTCCTTAATAAACTTTCTACACTCAAAAGTCCTTCAGAATAGTTTCTAGGGAAATTGACCAAAGTGATCTGAGGAAGCTGACTCTAAAGGGGATTTTAGAGCTGTGTGACCGCAGCTGGCTGGCAATGGCATTTAATCTCTACCATTAAGTAGTCATTCATTGTTTACTCTTTCACTGGTTATGAACTGGGATGGGATACCTATGGAGGAGAATAAACTGGCTGGTGCAAAATCTCAGCTTTTGAGAGGTGAGAGTCCTAATTATAAGGATAATGGAATTACGTGGCTCTTGCTGAGTGTCTTTAATGTGTAAAAGAAAGACAATGATTAATTACCAATCAAAGAGAAAGTATGGAAGTCAGAGACCTTCTTAGCCCCAAATAAAGAGACTCATCTCCTGCAGCTTGAGGGCAGAAAACACTGAAGACCAAGATTTAATGTTAAGAATGGCACATTTCTGGAAAATGTTAAATTTTCAGCCCTAGTAAATTTTCTATGCCAAAGCCATATGACAAATTTCGCTATGCCAAATGTTTCTAGTTTTGGAAAAGAATAAGACCCTAAAGCTTGCAATGGGAATATCTGTGTCAATGAACTTAACTCTCCCTGACCTTTTTAGGCTTGCAAAAGTAGCCTTTTCTTTGTTAGAGACTCCACCCTCTACCTGAAGGCAACACAGAAGCTTTTGTCTTGCCAAACAACATAGGCTATCCCCCTTAGATCCTGACCAATAGCTAGTTTGAAGTCAAATTTAATGTAGCCAGGGAAGTGCTGAACTTGCTAAAGAAAGAAAAAAGGAAATAACCCAAAAGGAGATTCAGAACCTAACAAGACAGGTAATCAGGAAACTGAGAGCAATTGTCTTTTTTTTTTTTTCCTGTTTTGTTTATTCTCAAGTTAGTTAACATACAGTGTTGTCTTGGCTTCAGGAGTAGAATCCAATGATTTATCTCTTACATATGACATCCAGTGCTCAACCCAAAAAGTGCTCTCTTTAATGCCTGTCACCCATTTAAGCACTACCATTAACCCTAAAAGCCACAATTCTTTTCCAAGGTTGTGGACCTGAGCCAAATTTTAGACTTAAAAGCCATAAATTGAAGGAAAGTCTAGGTTTTTAGGAAGAAGCACCCTGCAACAGCACATATATGGTAATATTTCTTCCAATCCTTCCCCAAAAGAACTAAGGCCATTTGCTCAGGTAACTGTATACTGGGGGAAAGGGGAATACTCAAATATTTCAAGGAGTGTTCAAGACAGGGGTCTAAGTTGACAGTGATGTCTGGAGACCTATGGTTTCCTTCTGTGGAAAGAGTGGGTAAGGTGTTTGAAGGCCAGTAATAAATGGAATTCTGACTCAGGCCTGGCTCATAGTGAGTCTAGTGGGTCCACAGACTAGTACCTTCCTGGGCTCAGAATGTATAATTGGAACTACTAATAGGTAGTTGGTAGAACTTCCACTTTGGTTCTTTAGCCTATGGGGTAAGAATTATGTTGAGGAAGGCCCAGTAGAAGCCCAGAAGTTACCCTTCAACCCTATCCAAGAGAGTAAATCAACAATAATATTGTATTCTGGAGGCAGTGGATAAAGATTAGTGCCACCATTAAAGATCTAAAGGATACAGGTGGTTAATATCATATCTACATTTTGTTTACCAGTCTTTTCTGGCCTCTTCAAAAACCATACAGATCCTGGAGAATTAGAGAATACTACTGCAAAATCCACCAAGTAAAGCCCATTCATTTGCAGCTGCTGTGTCAGACTGGCATCTGTGTTAGAACATATTAACACAGCCTCTGGTACATGGTATATAAGCATGAGTTTGGTGTTTATGTTCTTTTCCATTCCTGATAGGAAGGAAGATCAGAAACAGTTTGCATTCACTAGAATAATAGTTCCAGGATTATGTTAATTTTCTCACCCTCTAATAGAGTTCAAAGGGATATAGTATCTGGTCACTTCTGCAGTATATTGCCTTCATCCTGTATATCAATAATGCTGCATTCATCAGACTGGATGAACAAAACATGGCAAGCATATTGGAAGTATTGGTAGATACATGTGCTTTACATGTTCAAAGATAAACCTTATAAAGATTCAAGTGCTTGCCATAATAGTGATTTTAAGTTAGTTGATTTGGGGCACACTAGGATATTTATCCAAAATAAGGAAATAATTCTTGCGTTTCAAACTTCCTGGCACTAAGAAGTAAGTACAACATTTGCTAGGCCTCATAAGTTGTAGAGGAAGTACCTCCTATACTTGGGTGGAGCCTAGAGTAGGAAAGTGTTCGCACTAGTTCTAGGTTTGGTGCAGACAGCCTTCTTGCTTAGGCCATACCACCAAGCAGACTCTATGATATGAAAGGTATTGGTGGTGAGAAAAATTACTGTGTGAAGTTTGTGGAAATCCCCTGTATTAGTCTGCTCGGGCTGCCATAGCAAAATACCAGAGACTGGGTGGCTTATGGAACCTTATTTTCTCATAATTCTGAAGGCTAGAAGTTCCAGATTAAGGACTAGCAGACTTGGTTTATGGTGAGAGCTCTATTCTTGGCTTACAGATACCTGCCTTCTAACCCTGCCTCTCCTCAGTGCATGGGCAGAGATAGAGACCAATATAGATAGACAGATAGATAATAGGAAAGAAAGAAAGAAAAGAAAGAATGAAAAGAAAAAAGAAAAAAGAAAGAAACAAGGAAAAAAAGGGAAGAAAGATAGTGAGTGAGCTCTCTGGTGTCTCTTCTTATGAGGACATTAATCCTGTTGGGTGAGGGCTCCAACCTCATAACCTCATTTAATCTTACTTTCTTAAAGGACCCATTTCCTTTCCAGATATAGCCCCACTGGGCATTAGTGCATCAACATAATTTTTTTCTTTTTTTCTTTTTTTTAAATGTTTATTTATTTTTGTGAGAGAGAGACAGAGCATGAGTGGGAGAAGGGGCAGAGAGAGAGGGAGATACAAAATCCAAAGCAGGCTCCAGGCTCTGAACGGTTAGCAACAGAGCCCGACGTGGGGCTCAAACCCACAAACTGTGAGATTGTGACCTGAGCTGAAGTCAGAAGCCCAACCAACTGAGCCACTCAGGCACCCCTCAACATAAAATTTTGAGAGACACAAACATTCAGTCCTTAATCACCACCTAAGGAGAATCATAAGGAAGACCTCTACACATGCCATATAGAGAATTATACACCATTCAATAAACAGGTCCTGGGGTACTACTGGGCCCTAGACTATCAAATACCAAATGATCATGCGAGGATTGCCTGTCATTAACTGGGTTGGGTCACACAATCAAGTCTAAACTCTGGTGAGCCCAGGAATTATAAATAAAAGTTGTATTTTAATGAAATCCATGCCATTCAGCATAGTTGCACTGGTGCTTCTTTCTCAATTCACACAGAGGACTGCTGGGACAGTGTTCCTGATGACCAGCTAACAGAAGACAAAAAAAGCCTGAGCTTGATTCAGAGATAGTGGGTATGAGCCAAAAATAGATTGCTACACTGCCACTTCTTTAGAGATGGTCCTAAAAGACAGTGGTGAGGAGAAATCCTCTTAGTGGGTAGAGTTTTGGGTGGTGCTCTTGTTATCCATTGTGTTGGTAAGGAAAGTAGCTTGAAGTAAGCATATTTATAATCTCATAGGCTATGGAAAATGGCGTGTCTTGGTTAGGGGACTGGAAGGAAAAGATAAGAACATAGGAGATAAAGAGGTCTAGATAGATTCATACAGACGGACACACAGAAGTGGGCACATAGTGTGAAGATATATTTATATCACATGTTATCTACACCAGAGAATATCCATCATGGAAGAGGCACTGAATAACCAGGTAGACCAAATGCCTTAGCTGATATTAGCCCATCTCTGTTGTTGGCCATCCCAATGTTGACATAATGGGCACATAAGCGAAATAGCCATGGTGGCAGTGATGGAGGCTATCCACTCGCCCGACAGCATGAACTCTCCCCTTACAGGATTCCTATGTTAACTGCTGCCGCTGAATGCCCAAAATCTATCAATCGGCAGCGTCTTAGTCACTCAGGCTGCTCTAACAAAGTGCCATATACTGAGTAGTTTATAAATAACAGAAATTTATATTTCACAGTTCTGGAGGTTGGAAGTCTGAGATTAGGGTGTTTACCATATTGTGTTCTGGTGAGGGCCTCTTCCAGGTTTCAGACTGCGAACTTCTCATTGCATCCTCATATGGCAGAGAACAGAGAAAGAACACAAACTCTCTTGTGACACTTATGAGAACAGTAATCCCATTCATGGAGGATTTCATTCTCATGGCCTCAACTTATCCTAATCACCTCCCAACGGCTTCACCTCCTAATTACCATCATAGTGGGAGGTAGAGTTCAACATATGAATTTTGCAGGGACACAAACATTCAGTTCATAACAGAGATCAATCTTGTATGGCACCATCTCTCAAAAGACTGTCAATTGGTGACATCTTGATTACACTGGACACTTTACACCCTGGGATCAGCCTATTTTGGGTTGAGGGTTGCCTTACTTTCCTTATATAGAGTATCAATAAATCCAGCTATCCTGTGGTTAGAGAGTTTTTGATCCACTAGTGCAGGATTTGTATAATGTTGCATCAAACCAAATAGCCCTTTTTACAGCAAGTGTGGAAGTGAATACATGATCAGAGTATCCACTGGTCTTATTAAAGACCACACCACCCAGAAGATACCTACCTATTAAGAGTGATAGAATCACCTTGTGGAAACACAAATGAGGTGTCAGATTGGAGAGAGTAACCTGTAAGGATGGGGTGTAAGTGCAGCATGTCCCCTCCATCAACTATCATTATATACTTCTGTGTCCAAGAGGAAGAATATACGAATCTAGCGCCAAGGTGGAAGATAGAAAGAGACCTGTTTAGAAACTCTCCCATTGGCCCATTTGGAGGATCTGAGCTTCCTGTCATCACAACTCCCTTGATCTGTGGGTTTAGAGGTTCTGTTTCCCATAAGAGAAGCACTTCTATCAAGGGACAGTTTTACAGTTCTGTTTAGCTTTCAGCTCTGCTGCCAGCCCATCACTTCTGATTTCTCAGACCAAGAGACAGTAGTCAAGAAAAAGAGTCATCCTCCCGGCAGGGGTAATTGACTGTAAAGAGAAACAGACAAGGCTGCTGTTACACAGTGGGATGTGGAAAAATGTGTTTGGCACTTAGGTGATCCACTGGGGATTTTCTTAGTATTTTCTTTGCCCAATTTTAAGAGTAAATGGAAAAATTTATTAGTCATGGCCTGGGATGGGCATGATGATATGGTATGCAGTTACTTTAGGAGTGAAGTGTGGGTCACCCCACAAGTTAACCTTCCTACACCAGAAGAGAAACTAGCTGAAGATAAGGATCTAGACTGGGTAATAAAGGATGACAATAAATATTAGCCATGGCCTTACACCAGCTGCAGTGATTTTGTCCCACTGACATCTTTCATATAAGCATCACCAGGAAAAGAGACCAATCAGGACTTTCCTCCAGAATTTAACATATAAAGCAATTGCATACAAGTGGCGCAAGTGCAGGGCAGTAGTGGATATGATATGCTGCTGAGATCCCTCTCTTCAGGACCGAGGCGTTCAGCTGCTGGACTGTTGATGGTTATAGTTCTTGGTGAATCCCTTTCTGGGCATTGCCCTCAACTGAAGGGAGCCACCTCCCCCAAGGGAGGGTACCCTGGGGGATAGCCCACATTAAATGACTGGCAAGTGTGGGGTTATAAAGCTCTTGATTCATGTGGCATAACTCAGAACTGTCCCAGCCCCAGAGAGCCCCATGGGATTAGCTGAATCCTTTGCGGCAATTGCCATACAGTTCAGCTTCTCCCTGTGCCCATTCCTATTTCCTTTATCCCTCTATAATTGTTGATTCTGAGTGCATTTCTTGAGAACTTTGTTGCATAGCAACATCCATCCCAGGGAACACGACTGAAGTTCTACTATTTCCTGTTCTGGTAGGTCACAAAGATCTGAGATTCTATTCAAGCTCATTACACACAGACATACAAATGTCCTTCAATATACAATCCTAGCATGTGGTTTTATTTAGTTGGGGGCTGGAGTAAGCACTTTACATGACTTATTATTCAACAGCCCTAGGAGGTAGCCACCTTCATTCCCAATTAATAGACGAGGAAACTGAGGCACAGAGAAATTAGTTGTGTTGCTGAATTCACACAAGTAGCTAGTTCCATAGCTGGGATTTGAGCTTCATCATTCTGCTTCCTACATACTATGATATTACAAAGGGTTTTGAAACACACTATAGTATGTGTTTATTAGAGGTTCCTAATGCATCCTTAGTTGGAATTAACTGTGTGAGACTATGGGTGAAGGCCTGTTGAGTGGGACTTGATTCATTCATAAGTTTACATGTGGGAGAGCTAGTTTAGTGTTTATTTATTGTGGCTTATCCTCAAATGGAAATAGGGGAGTAATTAAACTTAGTAACTTCTTCAGGATGGATTTAGCTGTTAAAAGATTTTAAATGATCTAGACTTGTGTGTCCCATTGGCCATGAGAATGAGAAAGAAAATGATAGCCAAGGGACTGTAGCATTTCTGCTTTGACTCCAGGATTTCTTGACACTATTGATTGGGTGGTAGTTGGAAGGTAAGCTTTGTTCTCTTATCTCTTGTTGTCATCAACAATGGTGAACATTGATAGAGGTTATGCCAGGAACTGGAGAAAGTTAGAGACCCTCATAAACCTAGGGTCTCAAGCTTTTATATAAGTGGCTTTGCCCAAAGCTGGCTTTGGTCATATCATGCATGTTGCAAATAACACTGCCATTTGAGTTCTGCAAACAGCTGTTGAGTGATGGGCAAAGGTATGTAATTGCAGCTCTCATAAAAATTTCATCTTTGTATTTTCAGTAAATTGATAATGATTAAATTTAAGGACTTTACCTTTTACTAATTGCAGAATGTGCTTTAAACCCTGACCGTGGGGGTAGTTATTGTGGTGAAGTCTCTTGGTACTCTCTGTCTATAGTTTATTTCATTTGTGAAACTTCTCTTTATTCTGCCTGATTTTCACAAGTGATATTTATTGTCTGTGGTTTGTGTTATGTGGCCTACAGGGGGAAAAACACTTGCTAAACTATTTAAATAGTCATAAGTCTTTAGTTTCCTGAAATAACCCAGTCTAACTTTCTCAGAAAATGTGAAATTCCCTTTTCTGGGAATTATTTTTTTGTTTCTGATTCTTGCCCTCAGTGACATCTATGTTGGTAACTTATTTCCATGCTAAACAAGGTAAAAATTAAAAGCATAAAAATTAGCAAACAGGAAGATAGGAAAAAATAACCAGGCCAGCTGTCCCCTTGCTTGATTCCCTTCATCCTCTTTCTGTTGACCTCATATGTTGGTAATAGCTACACAGTGGGATATATTTCTGGACTGGATTTTTTAAAAGACTAATAATTGTCTTCTGGTACTTTTTCCTATTATCAACATTTCTTGGATAGGATTTTCTTATAAAAGTATTTAAAAGAAATTTCTGATGAGTGAACTCAGAAGGCTGGGGTCTGACAAGGGGGGTAGTATTCTTTTTCCTTGGTGTAAATGATGAACACAGGTAATTTTATTTTTTCTTTTTTTTTCTTTTTTACCATCACTGCTTCTTAAGACTTTGAAACTTTGAAATAAGCTTCCTCAAACATTTTGTCTATCCTGATCTGGAGTGGTGTTTACATAGGACTGTGTGTGTGTATGTGTGTGTTTGCATTTGTACATATGTAGAAATTCATTGAGTTGTATGCTTTAATATTTGTGCTTTATGCTGTATAGATGTGATACCACAATGAAGCAAATTAGTATTTTCTAGTTTTAAGGGTCTTTTATTAAATTTTTTAATGTTTTATTTATTTTTGAGAGAGAAAGTGAGCAATCAGGGGAGGGACAGAGAGAGAGGGAGACACAGAATCCAAAGAAGGTTCCAGGCTTTGAGCTGTCAGCACAGAGCCCATCTCAGTGTTCAGACCCACAAACCATGCAATCATGACCTGAGCCCAAGTCAGACGCTTAACTGACTGAGCCACCCAGCTGCCCCAAAAGGTCTTTTATTTTAAAGAGACCTTTAATGGGACAAGGTAAGGGAAAAAATTTTTAAGGTGTAAAGTGTCATGCAACTGAAAGATATCACCATCTAGAGATATAACTGGGATATTTAGTGTACAGAGTGGATTGTCCTCCACCCTCTCATCCCAGATCTTTAAACTTTGGTTCAGTCTCTCAGCCTGGTGCCAGAGAGTTTCTTTTGGTGCGAGGGTAACTCTTACCTCTGACCCTCCTGTGGAAATTAAAGGTTTATTGTACAGATCCTGCTCAAAATCTGTCACCTTATTATGACTTAATAAAATAGTACATATTGTCCGTGGGATGATCATGGACAAAGTTTCCAATGGTTGGTGGGGAATTCAATGGAGTCAGGGGCTGCATTAAGGAAATCTATCTTAGAGGTAAAGGGAACACACCATGAGTTTAATGAGTATGAGAACAGGATAGAATATTGACATTGCTGTTAATACTTTGTTATGCCTTTTGTGACAAAGAACTGTTGGTGCTGGCTAATTAATGGAGAATAAGAAAAACTATTCTGAGTTTCAAACACAGTCCATTGCTAAAAGGTTTAAATGTTACTTGGACTACTTGGACACTGTCAAGTTATAGTACGGTTGACTTTTGAACAACACAAGTTTGAAGTGCATAGGTCCATTTACATGAATATTTTAAAAATATGTACAGCACAGTACTGTAAGTGTGTTTTCTCTTCCTTATGACTTTCTTATTACCATTTTCTCTTCTTTATTATAAGAATACAGTATATAAAACATATCACATACAAACTATGTGATAATAAACTATTTATGTTATCTGTAAGACTTCTGGTCAAGAGTAGGCTATTAGCAGTTAAGTTTTGGAGGGAATCAGGTTATACCTGGATTTTCAACTGCATGGAGGTCAGCACCCCTAACTTCCAAGTTGTCCAAGGGTCAACTTTGTATTCATTTAGCATGAATCTTGTGGATAGAGTCAGCCTGAACAGTAGGGCCCTGCGAGCTGGCCTGGCTGCCTTTTGCTATTGTGAAGTTTGATCTCTCACAATTAAGACCCCTCTGGCTCTGCACTGTTCCGTTTGTTCCCATTGCCTGCTATTTGATGGTAGCTTCTCTAACTTGTTCCTCATCTTTTTTCTTATATCTCTGCACATTCCATTTTTTTCCTTCCATTTTTAAGTCTTTCCCTGGACTTGTTTTAAGCCAGCTTGGGTGTAAATTATTGCCATTGTTCCTCTCATCTGTCTGTCTCTCCAACAGCAAGCTCAGCTGTCATATCTCTCACTAGTTCAGCCCATACTGGTCTCCCCTTTCCTATTGTACTTGCTGTCTGTAACTTTCTACGTGGCAGTTCATAATTTCTGACCTCATTTCTCAAATGGCTCACATGAATGGTTTATTTCTCAACTTTCTTGGAGGGAAAACATCACCTTCATCTCATATTGGCTTTAGGAGTTAGCACAGGGCTACAAGGATATTAGGAATAACAAATTATGTATTCAAGGCTTCTGTAATATCAAGCCCTCATTTTTTATTTAAAGTTAATGCTTTGCAAAAATGGGTCCATAAGAATATTATTTTGAATCCCCAGTAATCTCATTCTTAAGATTGTATTTTTTATTTAATTTAAATTTTTCTTTTACAGTTCAGTCTGATAAGAGGGACCATTTATGTATGTGTAGGAAATCTTTTGTCCAATGTAGGCTTCTAGTAAATACAGGTTTTAAATAATGCAGTATGGATACAGTTCATTATAGTCTCTAAATAATTACGGGGACCCTTCAATAAGGGAAATATTTTTTTGATGGATCATTAGAAACATATTTGTGGTAGACATTTAAACCATTAATAATCATAGAGACTGTCCTAATTGCTTTTGGAGTGAAGAATTTTTTGTAGTATGGAGAACCACTTGCTAATTCATCTGTTTTGCTAGACTGGAGTTTCTTAAATTGACTTGCTTTAAAATGGGCATACTTGCACTTTAAAAGGCTCCAGAGACCTCCCATCTATATACAAACATAAAAATAGCATTGATGACTGACAGTCACCTTTCTCCCCCTTTCCCTCTGTCAGTTATGGGGACTATTTAAGGTTCTGTCTTTTTCATGCTCTGGAAGTAATGTGAGGTTTACATTCAACTCCCTTTAATATGAAACACTTACTGAGCTCCAAACCACTTAGCAGCCTGCCATTTTTCACTGGGAGGGGAAAGCAGCAATGTAATTTACTGTCCACATTTTATAGTTTTCCCTTTAAAAATCCTGCTTATACACTTCCTGTATTTGCAGAGAATATATAGAGAGCAATATAGCTTTTAAATGTGGCCCTTTCTGGGCAATTCTGGGAAGCCCAAAGCAGCTGACAGGCCACTGAACTTGGTGTATGGTGATGAGAGATAAGGGACTCTGCATATAAAGGTGTCAGGGAGAATGTGAAGGAGGACATAGGCAACATAGTACGTGTAATGAGCTAAAAAAAAAAAAAGGAGCATAGTATGGGAAGGACAGAGAGTCAGGGCTGGCCTGTGCTACTGAACTTGAGTGCACAACTGGGTAATAATCATGTCATTTTAGCCAGGCAACATCATTTACTGAGCACTGACTTGCTGCTTGGGAGTTTCTTCACCATTACCCTGTCTGAATCCTGGTCTTTTAGAGATTCAGCCAAAAGGTCTTCTGGCCTCACATGCTGTCTTTATTTCTGAACAAGCAATGCCTGCCCTGGGCCTTACGTAGGAAGACTGGATAAGAGGTGGGATTCCAGAGGTTTTACTCTCAGGATAGTGTCCACTCCATCAGGCATTTTCCTGCTCTCCTTGTCCCAGTACTCAATTGCCTCACATTCTTCAGCAGTTTTTATCTCCATTCACTTCATTCACTCATTTGCTTCTAGTTCTATCCTTTCATGAAATGGTTACTGAACCTCTACCATGGGAGAGTACCTACTGGAGAGATACCATATTAGCTAGGATTAGCTAGGGTACTCAGAGAAGCAGAATCAATGGGATGGATGGATGAATGGATGGATGGATAGAAAGATAGATAGATAGATAGATAGACATAATATTTTGGAATGTATATTTACATACATCCCCTTCCCCACTATATCAATCAGTCTATCTATCTATCTAAGTCTATATAATCTAGATTGATTTTAAAGAGTTAGATTGTGGAAGGTGGTAAGTCCAAAATTTTCAGGCTGTCTGGAGACCCAGAGAAGAGTTAATGTTACAGGTTGAGTCTGAGGGCAGTCTGGAGGTCCTGCCCTCTTGCTTGCAGGGAGATCAGTCCTTTTTCTTTTTCTTTTATTTTTTAAGTTTATTTATGTATTTTGAAACACATAGAGAGTGCAGAGGAAGGGCAGAGAGGGAGAGAGAGAATCCTAAGCAAGCTACGCACTGCCAGCACAGAGCCCGATGCAGGGCCCAAGCTCACAATTAATATTATGACCTGAGATGAAATCAAAAGTTGGATGCTTAACTGAGTCACCCAGGTGCCCAAGGTCATTCCTTTTTCTATTAAGGCATTCAACTTTTGGATGAGACCCATCCATATTACCAAGAATAATCTGCTTTACTCGAAATATCTCCATTTAGATGTTAATCTCATCTAAAACATGACTTAATAGCAATATCTTGACTGGTTTTGACCAAATGCTTTGGTACTATGGTCTAGCCAAGTTATCACATAAAACTGTCACAGGTACTATGAATCTTACAAAGGAGAGTAATATAGGCCATTGTCCTCAATAAATATATGTTTAATTAGAGAGATGCTTACATCAATTTGTCAATCAGTCAATGACTGTAAATCAGGTATGAGCCTTGTGATGAATTCCGTATTATCTGAAAACAAGGAGCTTTGGGAATCTAGAGGAAAGAATGATTAATCCTGATTGGGAGTAGTGAGAAAGGCCTCGTAAAAGGAGTGCAGTTTGTGGTGGATGTTGAAAGCTGGGTAGGATTTTGCTAAATGAAAAGAGTAAGGGCTGAGGGAAAGGAAAACATCCTATTCCAGTAAAAACAGAATTTGGTCATGAGTTTATATATTCTCTAAAATTGATTGAGTGAAATTTCCATGTCCTACTGTTCTGGGCACTGATGCAATGCAAAGAGGCTGTATCTCTGGTCAGAAAGAATAAATGATAATGGTCACTCTCTTTTGAGTGCTGCTTGCCATAGGTGAGGTACCATGACAAGTGTTTACACTCATTATCTCAGTTATTGTTCTGCTACCCTGTAGGAAAAGTTCTCAGTGGTGAAGCTCAGCCAATACAGTGTGATATCCATGGACTATGAAAGGACTGCTGATCACATTCCTGGGGCATAGGAAGGAAGAACAGGAAGTTGGCCAGGCAATGAACTTAGTTGGGGCTGAAGTGAACATCTTGTTCTTTGCTGGGCTGGGACTTGAGCAGGTAAGACTTGAGCCCAGCTATAGCTCATACCCTAGATAATTCTGCAGCTGTTCTCTTACTGATGGAAGCTTGTTTGACAGTACATAGGAGAATGAAATCTTCAGTAATCTTTGATTCTTTGCTAAATTTGCTTCCACTAAATTAATCACTTTCATTATCCCAAGGAAACTGAGAATTAGAAAGGCTAAGGGAATTTCCTAGCTGCCTGACATCGAAACTTGTGCCTTTTCTACTAAGTCCAAACTGCCTTAACTCCAGGCTAATGGACAAACAGTGATTGCTATGGTTTGAATGTATGTGTTCCCCCATCCCAAATTCATATGTTGAAATTCTAATATCTAATGTGGTGTGTTAGTAGGAGGTGGGGCTTTTGAGAGGTGATTAGGTCATGAGGGTGGAGCCTTACTGAATGGAATTAGTGCTCTTATAAAAGAGACTCCACAGAGTTCCCTCAGCCCTTACACCATATGAGGACACAGTAAGAAGTCTGCAATTGCACCTGGAAGAAGGCCCTCACCTAACCATGCTGGCACCCTGATTTCAGACTTATAGTCTCCAAAACTATGATAAATTAATTTCTATTGTTTATAAACTACCCAATATGTGATGGGCCTGGGATTGCAATATGCAACTGGGCCAGGGAGTCTGGGCAGATGATGAAGCCAGAACCAAGATGGAGGCAATGGGAATGGAAAGAAAGGATTTAACATTAGAATAGTCTGTATATCAAGAAGACAAAACTTAGTAACTGATTTTAGGAAACTGGAAAACATAGGTGTTCATGTGCTAGTTACAAGCAAAGGAATACCCTCAGCTACTGAAGTAGAAAAAGGATTACAGAAGGGTAATTTCCAGGAAATCTGTAGAGTTAGGCCTGGGGGTCATGCATCCAAGAATTAGGCTTGTACCATACCCTGGAGTTCTTATGGTAAAGAATCCACTGTTAGCACCACTGAACACTGCATATCATACTATACATGATGCTGGACGTGGGATACCAGAACCTCCACTACTGCTTGTCCCAAACTGCACACTCTATGTCTGACCTCCTATAGACCTCATGACTATGTAGCTCTGGCTTTCTCATTGTATTCTGGCTGAAAGGGAAGATAGGAAAGAGAGGTTCTAACTTCTATTTTGGATGGTTTGAGGAGTTTCTGAAACTTAGAATAGACAGTCACAAGAATGCTGGTGGTCACAAACATGCCTACTCCAGGTGGTGAAGGAGAAGAAGGAAACAAAACTGATTCCAAGGTTTTCCATTTGGCAAATGGGTGATTGGAGATGCTGGAACCAAGATAAGGAAAATGGGAGGATGAATGGATATTGGAGGCTAAAGGATTAGGTTTTTTTTTTTTTTCTGAATACATTGGATTTAAGATATCTGCAGCAAATCAGTGTGGGGTCAATTGTACAATACACAGTTAGAAATTTGCATCCCAGGCTCAAGATGGCAGATAGATAGATAGAGATGTAGACTTGGGAACAAATATATAGATGA
Source organism: Suricata suricatta (assembly GCF_006229205.1). NCBI lineage: Eukaryota > Metazoa > Chordata > Mammalia > Carnivora > Herpestidae > Suricata > Suricata suricatta. Next base: position 70,089,566 of record NC_043705.1, read on the forward strand.
TTAAATAGATAAGACTGATCAGGAAATACGTAACCCTGGTGAATGTTACTTCTGAAGGGCAGATAGGAGGAATAGCCACATAAGGATTTTGAGGGAAACAAGTTGGGGTTAGAATGAGAATCCAAAGATGGAAAACTAGAGTATCATGAAACTCAAAGGTGCAATGGAAGGAGATGGTGATGAAAACAGTGAAATGTTACTGAAAAGTAAGTAGTGTGGGGGCAAGGGATCCCTAGATTTCTCAGAAAAAATAATTGGTGGTGTGCAGAAGTTATTTTACCTAAGGGCAAGATCATTATAGTCACAGACTCTGTACCTTTCCTCAGCCCTCAACCAATATGCAACATTTATTTTTTTTGTCTCCACCCAGTTCTCAAGTTCCCTTTTCTTAAAACACCCAGTGTCCCTCCTCAAGGATGGAAGGACCACCTTACCTACATTTCTGACAACAAACCCTTTCCAAATTTGCACCGCACTTTAATTTCAGTCTGCAGCTATGCTTTTCCCGGTCTCACTGTTCCCTCAGCTCTGCCTTCTTCTCCTCAGCTCTACTCCCCCAGTTCTATTTGGTATTTCTCCAATTTCAGAGTCACTTATATAGCATCCAATGTTAGTTCCTAGGCCCAAACCAGTTCCCCAATTTCCATCCTTCCCATCCCTATCTCTAAATGTATTTCCCATCCACCAGTGGCATCCCATTTTCCCCAGAGTGTCGCCGTACTTCAGGTACCATAGCCTTTACCTGTACCCACCATTTTCCTGGCACTGTGTCTGTTATTCTCAGTCCTTGGAGACTTTACTCTACCTTTGTTCTACCTTTCTTTGTCTGTCTCATTTCTAGTTCCTCCTCTCACTTTGGATGCTGTTATTCTCTCTTAACTATAATCTGTCCTGTAACTGTCCTTTTGCCTTATTTGCTAATTTAAAAAACCAAAAGTATGTCTAAAAATTGTTCCCTTGTAGAGACATATACTCAAGTATTTATCAATGGAATGATATAATGACTGGGATTATTTTCAAAATATTTAGAATGGGGGCAAGTGGGTGGGTATAAGTGGAGAAATCACTGGTTATGAGTTGATAATTGTTGAAGCTGAAGAATACACAGGGGATTTTTGTGTCACTATATTTTTATGTATGTTTAAAATTTTTCATTAAAACATTTTAATGAAAAGTTTAAATGTATGTAAGTAAATAAAATGAACTTATATAAAGAAAATTATTAAGTGACACTAGTACTGATATGGTAAAAATAGAATATGGAAAAAACCATGAAGATGATATCTGAGTAGCTGAAGGGAGGTAAACACTAAGATAATAGAGGAGTTCAGAATGAGTGGGGATACAGAACAATAGAGCAAGCTTGAGAAAAGAGGAAAAAAGTCTAAGCAATTCCATTGTTTAGGTCTGACTCTCTTGGTAAAGAAGTCCCTATGCTCTCCAGGAGTACGGGGGAGCAGGTAGGACTTGAATAAAGAATTTTGAGATAGCCATTGTCGGGAGGGGGAAGGAAGCCAGCTAGATCTAAGCTGCAGCTGAGGTTGGAGAAAGTGACTCTACAGTGGGGTTGCTCTCCATTATCTCAGCAGTCTAGTCTAAGTTACTCTAGGGACCCTCCTGGATACTTCACATTTTCTGCAAAACATATCTTTTCTGTAAATCAGTGAAGATGTAAACTATCTTTTATGTACTTGGTTTGAGGGCAGATTTTTATTGAAAACAGTTCCACTGATAAAATGTTGGACTAAATAAGCACTATCCCTGGCATAGTTATTTACTTTGTGGTGTGTTATGCACTTGCTGCTACTTTTGTTGTAGGTGTTCATGGGCTATACCGTACAATGATGGATATTGAGTCTGTCTCAAAGGGAGGAGAAATTTAAAAATGGCTATTGCCTTTTGGAGTAGCTCACAGGATTTTATCTGCCCCTGCCCTAGGGTTAGGCAGTGATTTTCTGTGTGTGTGTGTTTGTATGAATACATACATACATGAGCATATCTGCATTACATATGCAAAATTTTGCATATAATTTCAAGGGCTTTAGAGACCAGAGATCCAATTAAAATTCTAGACCCAAGCCATGTAGCAGAAAACCTTAATGAGGAACATGTCCATTTATGTTTAGCAAACAGAAGGGTTATTTTGGCTTTTAGAAAGAACAAGCAGTATTGTCACCAAGATTATATATTCTCCAGGCATCTGATGTGAAAAGTTGACCTTATTACCTTGGTCCAGGATGATTTACCAAAAGTTAATAATTTAAGTCTGACTCAAAGCCTGTTATCCCTTTGATGTCAGATAATTGCCTAATATTTAAAACATTTATAATAGTATAACATGTCCACATAGTACAAGTTGTATTTTATTTTGTATCTTAAAAGTAAACTATATATTGACTTATATAATGAATCACCAGCTGCCATATTTAAGAGGAAGAAGAGAGAGAACTTACATTTTTTGACCTTTTAGGATTCATTTACTGTTCTGTGTGTAACTTGTTTAGTCAACACAGTATTGCTATTAGACAGATATTACCTTTTTATTTGAATGATTGGAAAACTTAGGTTCAGCAAATCTAGTATATTCACCCAAGATGACCAGTTAATGAGTGGCTGAGCCAGCATTGAAATGTTGGTTTCTTCTAAATCTTTGATTAACAGAGAACCATGGTTATCTGTTTGTATGTATGTTTGTTTGTTTTTGACTATCTTATATTCATTTCCCTCTTTATTTGGAGAATTACTCCCTCTGTTCCCCCTCTTCCCCAACTCCATTCTATGATGTGTCCTTGAAACTATTAATCAGGGTACCTTGCCTCAACCCAAACTAGGGTAATCACATTCTCTTTGAGTTGTTTAAATCTTGCATGGAAAGACTCAAAGATTGAAAACTTAGATGGAACTAATTTTTTCTAGTATTAACACCATGAATGAACTATTGAGTCCTGCTACCTAGCCTCTTTGAGCTACCCTGTTGGTTCTCTATATTTCTCTTTGATTCTGTGAGCTGTTCAATATCCTTGAATAAACTCATTTCTTTTGTATGTTATATAGAGCTATGGACTGAACTGTGCCTGTCCCCCCCACTGCCTTCTCCTTTGCTGCAAATTTATAGATTGTTGCTCTAACCTGAAATGTGATAGTATTTGGAAATAGGGCCTTTGGGAGGTAGTTAGGTTTTGGTGAAGTCATGAAGGCGAAGCCGTCATGAAACAATTAATGTTCTTATAAGAAGAGATACCAGAAACCTTGCTTCTTCTCTCCCTGCAATATAAGGGCCCAGCAAGAAGCCAGCTATCTGCAGGCTATGAAGAGAGCCCTCACCAGCACCTTGACCTTGGATTCCCAGACTCTAGAACTATTAGAAATAAATTCCTGTTGTTGACAGCACCCATTCTATAGTATTTTCTTATGACCGTCTGAGCTGACTAATACATATAGTTTCTGTTGCCTTCTACTAAAGAATTGACTACTGTACAAAACAACTAATCAGAAGACATATTTTAGCATTTAGTACCTTGGTTCTGACAGGAGGAGGAAAGAAGGGCAAGGGTCAAACCAGCAAATTTAGTGACCTACTATTGTCTCCTGGGGAAAACATTTTTGTGAAAAAGAAGGGAGTTGAAACTATTTTGTAGAGTGGGATTTGGGAATTATTTATGGATTATACTTATTTTGACTCTCTTTATATCTTTGTTTGCATATTCCTCATTCCTAACTTGGTCATGATTTAGGTCTACATTGTGATAAGACAATGCAGAATTAGAAAATAAATTGGCCCAGGATAACTTCTCTTTCAGGTGGCAGGACTGATATAATGAAAGCTAATCCCTAGAACCTGGTCTGCCAGGAAGAAAAGCTGCCCTGAAATGGACACCTAAATTTTTCCTTCTTTCTTATTTGCTTTGGTTTTAAAGAATGGAGGAAATTCCTACTGTAGGAATTTATTCACTGGCTCTTAGACACCTCTTCCTAACATAGGTTCATCTTTTACTTTTAGAGCTTTGTTTTGATCTATATGTCTTTTAACTCTGAGGAGCACATTCCATGAGATGATTCAGTACTGAGAAATCAAGCCAGGTAAAGATGAAATATAAGGTTTTACCACCTTTTCAATACTTTCATGTGCTTTTAAGTATTTATACCTTTTCACCATATTTCTTAGCACATCTATATTTTTTCCTATAAGTTACAGAGAGCATTTTGAGGTTGATGGCATCCTAGCAATCATGCAGTTTGCTTTTCTCATCTACAGATGAGGAAACAGAGGTCTATAGAGGTAACTAGCTTGTCAATAATTATATAGTTAGTAACTGAATAAAGACTTGAACACACTGTTTCAAATTCTCAGTTCACCTTGCATTCTACTTCCGCAAACTGCCAACTAATTGACGAAGCCAAGATAATAAAAGCAATTTTCATTCCACCTGAACTAAAGACCACTGTGGAAAAGAGGAAGAAATAGAAAAATTTTTAAAGAATTGAATTTCACTGAGCAAAAGGGGAAGATATCAAGTCCATGTGGAGGAAAGAGGCAGAGATGTAGTGCCTTTAGGAAGGGTTGGCTGTTTTTAACCCTACTGCCAAATTGCTTTATTCTCCGGGCAAGTGCCTGCATGTTTATTTCATGGTTTAAATGATCCCTGTAAGGTGAATTAAACACTCTCATTTCCTTGTGAATAAAAGTTTTTAAAAGATTTTTTTTCCTTGGGTATTTGTCACATTAAATCCACTTGGTTTGTGCATCCATGTCGAAAACAGGCTAAGGGGAACTGGGACTTCATCTTATTTCTCTAATTGGCTTCTGTGCCTTCCTGTCTTGTGAGAGTTGAATATTTTCTGGGTACCCTGCTCCTTTCAGCTCTGGAGTGAACGTCCAGTGTCTGCTTGGTAGCTTGTCTCTTTCCGCACAACCACACTCTAGGTCAGGATAGTCTGTTTTCATTATAGGACCAGCTGTTTCAGATTACTTTTTCAGGGTTGAAAACCTCCAGTTTGGACCTTGAGGCATAAAAATGTAAAGAAAAAGGTCAAATAACATTTTTTCAGATTGTTGACTTGGAGTTTGGAAATGATTCTGTCATTAGTGTTCTCTAGTATTCCTGCTCTAGACATATTGCCCTAAAGAACATATGATGAAAAGTTGTAAATATTAAGTGAAAACACTCTGTTGCCTTTTCTCTAGGCAACAAAGAAAATATTAAAAAAGGAGCAGAATAGTGAAATTTATAACCTTCTCCCTGAATAAAGAAGTATTTCTTGATAACACTAAGGGCGTGGGTTCTGGGCCTGGGCTCCCAAGTCCCTCTGTGTGTAGCTAAAAGGCAATGATCAAAGCAGACATTTTAGTGAGGCAAACAACTTGGGAGCCATCCTTACCATAATGTACTATTGAAGTTGAGTAATTAGTAGCTACAGAATTTAGAGCAAAGTCTTAGGAAGTCAGTCTCTGTAGCTGAAAGCATATTCCATGTCATAACAATTTGCCATGTCACAAGAATGAATTCTTTGAAACAAAGAAAAAGGAAAGTAATAAATATCAAGTTCACTAATTGAAATGTATTTTGTAAAGTTGGCCATTTTTATCTCTTGTATTTATATTGTACTAATAAACCTTTGAAACCTAAATTCCTCTGATATTTAATAAAAGTAAACAATAATATAAACAAGTCATAATTATAGTGCCTCATATAATGATACATATTTTTGCATAATAATTTCTAGTTCTTGTCATAGGCTTATGTGTTTTATAATATTTTCAACTACAGTATTTTACATTACACTTTTTTCACAAAACATTCTCTATGTCTTTCAACATTAAAATTTCCCATGTTTTTATATTGTATTAACAATTGCTATTTGAAAAAATATTTATTTATTTTGAGAGAGAGAGAGAGTGCACTTGCACAAGAGGGGGCAGGGGCAGCAGAGAGAGGGAGAGAGAGGGATTCCCAAGCAGGCTCTGTGCTGTCGATGCAGAGCCTAACATAAGACTTGATCCCACAAACCTTGAGATTATGACCTGAACCAAAATCAAGAGGCAGATGCTTAGCCAACTGAGCCACCCAGGCACCCAACAATTGCTATTTTAAATGATTGCATACCATTTCATATTATCTATTTTAATTTGTTAACTTCTACTATTGACCATGGACATTAGAGTTTACCTACTGCTTAGTAGACATATAACCTAGGGACAAGTTACTTAACTTTCTTTGCCTTGGTTCTCTCATCTGCAAAATAAGTATATTGGGTATTATCATTTGCTTGTTTTAATCTTCATTTCTTTGATTATTACTGGAGTGAGCATTTTCCATTGTGGATTTTGTTTTATTGATTTTTCTAGTTGTATTTATTTGGATGTTAAGTTTCTATGACAGTTTAACAACTTATTGTTTCCTGCTGAATAAGTTTCTCTGAGGAACAATGTACTTACTTCTGGACACTTAACTGTCTATTCTAAAGTGATTTTCAGGCCACTGATTAGAATAATTTTTTTCTTAGGTGCAATTTGTCTGAAACCCTCTCACTACATTTTAGTTAAAATAACTATTTGTACCATGAGGAGACTATCCCACCTTACTGTGTCCTTACATGGCAGAGAAGAAGAGATCAATAGAGCTCCCTGGTGTCTCTTTCAATAAGGGCATTAATTTCATGATAGGGCACTACCCTTATGACCTCATCTAATCTTAATAACCTCCCCAAAGCCCCATCTCCTATTACCATCACATTGGAGGAGATTAGGGCTTCAACATATGAATTTTGGGGGGACACAAACATTCAATCTGTAACACTGCTCTTCTCCCTTAGGTGAGTCCAGGTTCTATCCAAGAATACACCCTCCTAATTAAGAGGAATTTGGTGAGTGTTAAAGACAGAGGTAAAATTTCATGAACACCTGATTGAATTTTTAAAAAATTGAATCTGTAGATAAGGAACAAAATGAAATAGAAAGTGTGGAAAGAAAGTAGTTGGACATTTTATGTCAAAGCCAATCACTAAATATGATTTGTCTTGTGGGCATTTATGGTAATGTGGTATGTGTTGGGATTAAGAATCTACTTGGAAAAGTATTTTTATGTCTTATAAGTTATAAATTCTGAATTCTGAGTCATTGGGTTGGAGCTTCTTAATGCAAGGGTTTTAGCAGCACTGGGAATTGCCAGTTTGGTATCTTCTCTGCACAATTACCCCCCTCCCACTTCCTTTCATTCCCTACCCACATTTCTCCACCTAAGCTCCTACATACTAAGTGGCATCAGATTAGTTACATATCTGGTTACTTCTTTATTTTCTTTTGTGACTCACAAATGAATCAATATCCTGGCAAGGAGTTAAGAAGGTTGGTATTTTCAAAGGGTGTTTTCTAGGTAAATACAAACAGAATAACTTGAGTGTTTAAAAACACTTAAAAATAAGTCAGGCAGAGAAGGACAGATACCATATGTTTGCACTCATAGGTCTAACAGGAGACCAGGAGAAACCTAATGGAGGACCAGGGGGAGGGGAAGAGGGAAAGAGAGTTGGGGAGAGAGAGGGATGCAAAACTTGAGAGACTATTGAATACTGAAAATGAACTGAGGGTTGAAGGCGGAGGGGGGAGAAGAGGTGGTGGTGATGGAGGAGGGCACTTGTGGGGAAGAGCACTGGGTGTTGTATGGAAACTAATTTGATAATAAACTACTTAAAAAAATAAAAACACTTAAGTACCTTAGATTTTTCAATTATATGATTATTATTTTCAATATTTATCTTAGGATTAAAAAATCCTATCAGTTGATAATTTAAAAAAATTTAGCTAGTTTATAGAATGTGAGTAAGTCTTATTCATTTGTGGTAAAGAGTGGAAATGTTACAAAAAAGGTATATAGTGAAAAAATAAATTTATTTCCCACCCCACATTTCTAGGTTCTTTGTCTCTTTTCTCCTCAGAGGTAACTACTACCATTGCTTGCTAGTATGCTACAGAAACACTCTTTAGCTAATCAAACTTAAATATTATTTATACAGTCCCCTGGTAAAAAACCCAAATATGAAATACTACATACACTTTGTTTTTATTATTATTATTGTTTTACCATTAACTTAACTGTATCTTGTTTCTTGGAGATTGGTCCATATTAGGACATGTAACTTTATCTCATTCTTTTTACTGGCTATATGATGAGGATATGCTATAATTTATCAAATTAGCCCCTAATTAGTACATATTTAGGTTACTTCTCGTCTTTCAAAAAACAAATGACTAAATGGGAAGCCTTGTCTATATGCATTTGTGGATTTGTGTAAGTATATTTATAATATATTTGTAGGCTGAATAATAGCATGAAGAGAAATGTGGTGTTGTAGTGGCTAAAAGCATGGATATTAGAGTTTATCTACTGCTTAGTAGACATATAACTAGGGACAAGTTACTTAACTTTCTCTCATCTGTAAAATAAGTATAAAAGCTAGTGCATACCTTGGAAATATACTATAGACTTAAGGGAGCTAATATAGGTAGAGTGTTATTGGAAATAACTTTTGTCCCCCAACCTTAATGAAGAACTCACTGCTAAGCTTGTTACAAGTATTGATATGCTTGATGATTAATTTTGGCCAAAGAAGATATTTCAGAGATTAAATTGAGAGTAGGAGTTCCTACTGAAGGTAGAAGTGGGAGGCTAAATTTTGTTTCATTTGTGTTTGAACTGTGGACTAAAAGTCATCATTTGGGGCCTCAATGTCCTTGCCTCTGATATGCAGGGATTAGATTAGATAATCCCTAAAGTAACTTCCAACTCAAACAATTATGGCGGTGCTTATTACACTCACAAAATAAGATGTGATTTATATGCTTTAGATAATTGTGGGAGATAAATTTAAGTCCTGGTTCATCTAACACTGCCACTTTGTACATATTCTTCCCTTTGTATAGAATGACCTTCCCCTTTCCCCTTCTCTGACTGTGTAGCTGAGTTCTGAGTCATCCTCAGAGACTTAGGTCTGGCTGGGCCTTCACTGTGAAGCCTTTCCTGAGTGCCTCAGCTGAGTTAGGCATTTTCTGCCTTTGTGTTGTCTTAATCTCTGTGTTCTGTGGTGAGAGAAGAGTTTTCAACTCTTAACTGATAGCTTGTATTTGTCATCCCAGACTCAGCTTTGGTGTTGCATTTTTAATGCATTGAGAGAGAGAGATGACATAGTCTTTTCTTGCATTTTAAGTCTCAAAAGTCTTGGCCCTTCAGGGAATGAAAAAGACAAAGTTCATAGATAAACCAATTGCCAGGAAAAGACAGGCTAAGCAAGTAGAGTTTCCATGCTGCAGAAGAAAGAAAGTGCTTCAGCTAGGAGAGAGCATAGAGTGAGTTGACAAGGTAGGCCCCTGACAAAGGACTAAGGCTCCCTGATGTTTTCCAGAGCTCAGCACAGGAATAAGGAGAGTGACAAAAATCCCTCAGAGATATACAGAATCTGAGCACAGAGAGAAGCTAGGTTTTCTTTCCTGGATACAGCCCAGAGAGATGAGAAGAACCCAGAGTAGAAATGGCTACCAGGCACCTAGGTGGACAGGCCTGAGGAAGCATGCAGAGAGGGTTCCATAAAGCCTGGCATGCTATGAAGTCAGGGACAATATTCTTGTGCTCTGAGAAGAACAGGGAAATAGTAAAGTCCTGCTAACTTTCCTGGGGGCCAGTGTGCTGTGGGAGCCATGGATTGAATCCCTGTACTTTAAAGGGGCAAGGGAGTTAAAGAGTTGGGTCCCAAGGTACCATTGACAAGGAACATCAACAGAATCAGCAGAGATTTGCAGGGACCAACTTCTGAAGGCAAGATAGAGGGCATATTACTTAGCTAATACCCTAGATTGATACTCACCCATTCCCAGCCTGCCCCAGAGTAATACACAAATTCCAATTTGACTAAGATCCAGTTCCACAGCCTGGAGAAACAGGAACTCCACAGTAGAACTCAAGTTTGATAGACTTTTTAAACACTTAAGGGCAGAAAGAGAAACCTCTAGGACTTCTCTACTGCATCATAAATATTTGATTCATTATCTACTCCTCTGGATCCCAAGCTCTTTGAGGGAAAACACAAAGTCTTTATTTCCTAGTATATTTGGTCCTGTACCTTGTAAGCACTCACACAGAGGAGGGGTGCAATAAACTTTTTGAATAAGTAGAGGGACATTTATTTGACAGCTATTCTGTGCCACAACCTATCTTAGGTACTTTCACAGCCCTGTGAACTAGGCATTATTACTTCCATTTCGCAGTTGAGATTACTAAGGCACCTGGAACTGATAGGCCCCATTTGTGGGCAGCAGGAGGCAGGTCTGCATTCATGGTCTAAGTCCTCTGTCCCCATACAGCCTTCATGGATAAAGTGATTTTTTTAATAGTCTGAATACAACTGTGCAATAAGGATGAAAATGAGTTTTTCACTTATCTTAGTAAATGTTCACAAATTTCTTGCTTTATTACTTTAAAAATAAAGCGTAGAGTATTCTGCTCTTATACCTTTATTATTAATTACAAACTAGGAAAAAGTTGCTAGTATAGTATGACCATGATATCACAAGATCCCTGTAAAGCTTAATATACTTGCTAATACTGCCCTGTTTATCTGTACAAGAAGTATATTTTCTTTGTAGACAATATATAAACTCAGAAAGTATAAGAAGTTAAAATTCACTTATAATTCCTCTTCCTGCAGATGCTCACTTTAACTTTCAGTTATATTTCACCCTTGTTTAAGAAAATTGGAAAATTGATATCAATGCTTTGTATGTCATTATATCATGAGTATTTTACATAGCACAGGGTGTTTAGAGCTCATAAAACTAAATGTATGTAGATTTATAGTGCTTACTGGGATAAGTTACTTCACAGGTAAATTGAGACATTCAATATGCAAATGATTGCTTTAGATAGTCTTCCAGAAAACTTTTATGTATGTAGGTATGTATGTATGTATATAATATTTATTTATCTTTAAGAGAGAGAAAGCATGAGTGGGGAAGGGGAGAGAGGGAGACAGCAAATCTGAAGCAGGCTTCAGGCTCCGAGCTGTCATCACAGAGCCCCACGTGGATCTTGAATTCACAAACTGAAAGATCATAACCTGAGCCAAAGTTGGATACTTAACCAACTGACCCACCCAGGTGCCCCTCTTCCAGACAATTTTTAAAGTTTCAATGAAGGAAAGTAAAAATATATATAAAGTCCAATAAGACTATCACACAATAAACCTTAATTGCAATTTGAAATACCAAAAAGATAATAAAAATTATTTTAAGCATTGTTTATGAATGGCCAAATAATCCTGCTGGAGAGAGAAGGGGTCTTATGTCCAGGAAGGATTTGACCGCCTGACCCCAGTGTATTCTTTATATCCATGGACAGATTTGTAACTTCATCTGTTCTCTTGAACTAAAGAGAGAGAGGTTAGAAAGTCAGCCAAGAACATAACAGTGATTGAGCAAGTGTAGCAGCAACCTCCCTCCCACTGCAGAGGTGGTAAACAGGGGTTACAACAAGGAGTAAGAGGTTAGCACTAGATTTACCTTTCATACTCTCTAGAAAATTAGCATATCTTGTTTAGACCAACTAATGAAAAAAGTCATCTTATATCCAAAGTATTAGAATCTTCTCAATGGGAATAGAAACCATGGTAGAGTTGTTCTGGCTTGTTTCCATAATGTTTAAGAAAGGAGGCCTGGAGGGCACTCTAAACTGACTTGATGCTTTTAGGTTTTGTTTTTTTGTTGTTGTTGTTTAAAAAAAAATTTTTTTTAAGTTTATTTATTTTTGAGAGACAGAGAGAGACAGAACATGAACAGGGGAGGGGCAGATAGAGAACGAGTTACAGAATCTGAAGCAGGCTGCAGGCTCTGAGCTAGTGGTTAGCACAGAGCCCTACGTGGGGCTCGAACCCACAAACCATGAGATCATGACCTGAGCCAAAGTCGGAATGCTCAACCAACTGAGCCACTCAGGTGCCCCGATGCTTTTAGGTTTTTGACATGTGGGAACTAATATTATTTCCATGTCAATGTACTCTGTCAGCTGTTGTAGATTAAAATATTATTAGCCCTTCCCTTTAATTGGCCACGTAATAAACCCATCATCTCAAAACCATGGCTTGGTGGTTCAAACACAGACTTGGAGCCACATTGCTTGCTTTTGATTCTTGATTTTGCTCTTTATGGGTTTGAGACTTTGGTCAAACTCCTCAAGAACTTTATGCCTCGTTTTTTCTTATGCTCTTATCTCAGGGAGATTTTATGAAGGATTAAATGAGTTAGCATCTATAAAGCACTTCAAATAATGCATGATGCAGAGTAAGAATTATAAAGATATTAAATAAGTAGTGTAATTGGGTTCTTCATTTGTGTTTGCTGGTGAACCAGAGGTAAAAAAGGTAATTGGGAGTGGGCTAATAATATATGACTGACTTGGACATCTCATAATAATGAAAAAGTGCCAACGTTTTTGTGACAAAGTGGTAGGCTAGCAAGAAATAGGCTAGGGCTGAATATTGCAAGGGTCTGTAAGCCTACTGGGCTACTTACTAGGCCAGGTATGTTGGAGCTGGTCTGGGGGATGAATAATGAGTTATTTTAGGAACAGGATGAATATTGGAAGGGGGAGGGGCACCTTTGTGGCTCAGTCGGTGAATCGTCTGGCTTCGGCTCAGGTCATGATCTCACGGTTCACGGGTTCGAGCCCTGTGTCGGCTTTGTGCTGACAGCTTAGAGCATGGAGCCTACTTCAGATTCTGTGTCTCCCTCTCTCTCTGACCCTCCCCTGCTCACACTGTCTCTCTCTGTCTTTCAAAAATAAATAAAAAAACATAAAAATATTAAAAATATTGGAAGGGGGCATTGAGATTTCTCAGATACTTACCTGCACTATGAGTGAGTTTGTTAAAAGAAGTAAATTGATGTATAAATAGATTGAAGATATCCAAAGTTATTTTGTCTTACTAGGATTTAGGATAAATGAGATGGAATTTTAATATATAATTCACTGTTTCTGCTGCATTTGTTGGTTGCTAGCATATAAACCACTTCTGACTAATTGAATCAGAGAAGTAATTTATTGCAACTGGGGAAGCTCAAACAACCAAGAAGAAAGGCAAGGCAAATGGTATAGAATGACCAGGAGGTACAGCCACTGGGGGACTGGGAAGCAGGGACTGAAGGATGCAGGATGGCCATTTCAGGGTCAGTCAGCCTCTTGTTGCTCATTCATATTCCAGAGAGAGGAATCTGATCAGCCTAGCTTGGGTCAGGTCCCCACGCCTTGAACACAGGAGGGCAGGACATCTAAGTAGGCAACCACACCTGACTGTATCTGATGGTGGAGTTTCTCCAAAACAAAATCAGGGTGCTATTACCAGAAGAAGGAAGAAAGGAAGCAGAATAGACAAAAAGCAACAAATGTCCACTATTCTATATTGCTTGAAGATACTGAGGTAGAAGACAAAAGGCATAAGGAATTAAGGAGACCCTGAAGACTGATTTTAATCTTTCTCTCTGGTTGCCTTCTCTTCTGACCTTGAAGCTAGACTCCAAACCCTGGACTTCTACAAGAAGGAATCCTCATGTTATGAAGGAATTTTCTTCTGATCCTACTACAGTATTAAAACAGTTTGAAACACTATATAGATTTTATGAAAATGGTGATATTCTTCCATTATATACTTATTGGATGTCTACTATCTATCAGTAAAAGACAAGCCCTGTCTCCTGCCTTTCAGAAATTTATAGTTAAGGAAGTAAAATAGACATATAAACATATATTACATGAATCCAAAGTGGTGTGGAAAACAGTAAGATAAATAAAATAAGGCATAGTAAAATCTGCCTAGGCGTTTAAGTGAAGGTGGTATTTGAACAAAGTTTTGAAAAATTAATGAACATTTATAATTTTAAATTGAGACATTTAGAGGGTGATGGTCATGGTAGGGGGCACTTGTGGGAAGAAGCACTGGATGTTATGTGGAAACCAATTTGACAATAAACTATTAAAAAATAAATTGAGACATTTAGTATTAAACCAAAATAGTGACCCCAAATTATAGACATTATTCATACCTCTGTCAGTGGCACCAATTTCATCTACTAGCAGCACAAATATTGTTCTTCGGTCTTCTAAGCCTAAGAAGTGAGCTCATAAATAATGCCTTGAAAGTCGAAAACGGAAAGACAAACTATTGCATGTCTAAATTACAACTATTTGTAAACAAAGCCTCATTCCTAATAACCATAGTTTCAGGAACTTAACTAAATGTGAAATGTACCACGCCCCTCTACGACTTCTGGAACTTCTCAGCAACTGTCACTTATTGGCTGGGCAGCTTGAAGGTCACAGTTTCTCTTCTGCAAGGCTCTTGGGTCAGCTACTGACTTTTTAGTGTGAGGACTGCTTATGCATTTAACATTATTATCATGGCTAGAACTCATTTCTAGTGTGCTTTTGGGTTTGGATCTCAATCTTCTCTAGAAACTAAAATGAGAGTCAGGAATATAATGGTGATAAGAACTCAAAATGAATATGGACAAGAGGAATCTCATCACAAAATAGCATGATGAGGCCTCACTAATTAGGAGTATTCTTAATTGGTAAAAATATTGTCAGAATTTCTTATAATGCAAGCATATTTTCCTGTGGCAAATGAATATTTCCAAAGTGTTAGAAAATATTTTTCTTATGTAGGTATGCATACTTTACCTTGTATCATAGCACATATCTCTGTAAACTAGTCAGATCACCTTTTAGACCAAATTGGAAAAGCAAAGAGGAAAGGAGTCAATAAATGAGTATAAATATAAGCTCTAAAAAAGAAAGCCTTTTAAAAATTGCCTTAATTATCTAATGTGAGTTCATGAAAACTGACCAGAATCCTATAAAATGCTTCTGTTGGCCCCGTTAGTTTCTCAAAAATGAACTAGGAGTTAGGAGATCTGAGTTGTATCTTGGCTCTGCTCCCATCTACCTGTGTAAGCCTAGGTAAAATACTAGCATGGCCCTGATGGATTTAGTTACCTCTGAGGAAATTTCTGCATGACATGGCTAGCCCTACCCTTCTGAAATCCCTTCAAGTCATTTATTAATTTACCTTAAATGCTACAATTACTTAAAGTAAATCAGCCCAAACCATATAATTTGTGAGATATTAGGATAGACACATTTCGATGAGGTCTATTTTTCATGTTAATAAACATTCCTGCTATCTGTTTGGGTTAAAACCTCTCTGATTCAAATTTAATTTAAAGAACATGCAGGCAAAATAACTACCTCTAAAGGCTGTTGTAGGGCAGGGATAGATTCTAGGTTACATTGATTTCCCATTTGCAGGAACTTAGAACAACTTGTTCAATAATTATATGATTAGCCTTCATATAACTGCTATAATAATATTCCCTAAGTGTTGTTGGAAAGATATCCTTAAGCATAACATTTTGGTAGATTTGGTTTATGTATTGGATTATTTTATTATCAGAGGTTTCATTTGCATTTTCCCTAGTCATCTCAAGATATGTAACATAGAAGGCTAAGAGTGTACATGCTTTTACTTATTTGTAGTTTAACATCTTCCACCTAAAACTTGGAACACCAATTTTCTTAGGTAAAATTTGAACTTCAATTTAGTTACTTCCTCTTATACGAATTGTACCTTTTTTTCATCATTCTACTTTTTTCCTAGATTCTTGTTCATTCTTGATCACGAAACCTTTCTCTATACCCGAAGTACATAATAGAGGAAAGCCTCAGTGGAATGGAGTAGGAGAGATAATCATAAAAACCCACATTGAGCTAAATGACCCCTGGGATGCAATTTGAAGATGAGCGTTCCAAATTATTTTTTCTCTGTCCAGATGACAGACTAATGAGAGAATCAATCAATCAGTCAATCAAACTCAATCAATAAGAAGAGACCAAGGCTAATCTGAGCAATGATGGATGGTACTTGAAAGTGAATTAGTGACTGATTTGGAGAGATTTCAGAGGGGTAGGAGCTAACAATGGCAAATCAAGTTAACTTGTATATACCGCTGACAGGATGTAGGGTGGGCAACAGCAAATTCCGTCCAATAGCCTCGAGCTGCTTGTGGAGCTGACCTAGAGGCTGCTTCAGATCTGATGGATTGAAACAAATCCATCTGAAATCATTTTTTCAGCCTTATAATTTTTGTAATAATATTTATCAAGCCTAGAAACCTGCATTTAAGCATCTGAAAACATCTGAACACAGCCCAACACTTCCCAACAATGCCTCCATGACAAAATTCTGTTGGCTGCTAATTGGAAAAAACACAAGTAGTAATTAGAAGGCATTCTGTTGGCTTGCTGGGAGGCTCCTCCCCGAAATGGTTAAAATAGGTAACCACCTGTTTTATAGGGTAACCACCTCATTTAAATTTTTGGAGTGTTGTGTTAGCAATGCATATTTACTTTTCTTTCTTTTTTACTTTTTTAGTCATGTAAGATTTGTGCACCAGCTTAAAAATCAAACCATGCTACAAATGGTTATTAATATGGCCATGACTGGGGCCTCCTCACTCCCTCTAGAGACAAAGTCCTTCTTATGTCAGTTCACCTCAGTGCCTATCTAAGCCGCTGCCCTTCCTCCCAGTCCTTTCCAGGCCGTGGTGCCAGCAGACTCTTTTCCCCAGGTTTGACAATCAACCCGTCAGCAAGATGATTGCCAAACAGAAGAGGAACATTTTGTAATGCATCCTGAAAGAATGTCAAACCCAGACTTTTAGCAAATTCAAGTAAGCAAAACTTAGACAAAGAGAAAGTGTGTGCTTCACAATCTCTCAGCCTTTGAAGCCCAGGATTCCAGCCCGGGGCCTATGGTTTTGATTGGACCGTACCACTGGATGAAGATATTAGTGCTGCAAATCCAATAGGCATTTATTCACTCTAGAAAGTTTTTATATTGGAAAATATAACTACAAGCGTGTTTTGTTTTCTGCTATATCCATTTCCCCCTCATTTCATTACTATTAGGAAACATTATCCAATATTTGGCAGTCTCTGTTTAGTCTCATGTTTCTGATGTTCCTCCCCTGTACTCTTCTTCTCCTCCCTCCCCTCCTGCCCGCCCCCCACAAGCAGAGGCAGACAGCAGGTTTTGAATGTTTCTGTTTGTAACAGACATCCCCTTCCTAGCTCACAGCTGCCTCTGGCCCTGTTATATAGCAGACTGGTGAGGTTACACGGATACTCAGAAGTGTCTTCTGTGGCTTTGACAGTACCCTGGTGGATTCAGCTGATTAGTCAAAGCCAACTGCTTATTTTCAGGGATTTATTCTATTTTCCTACTCTGCCAATATCACCTGAGGACTAGATGCTTTTAGTCAGAATCTTCTGCAGTTCAAGGAGCTACAAAAATCTTCCTTTATTCCAGGAGTCTAATGTCCATGCTTGAATAAACAGGTTCCTCTTATTCACTATGAAGGAAGTATACAACTTTTAAAGGAGCAAGTGAATGTCTGGGTGCTCTTCTTTTCAACAGAGAATGGATATGTTTGGAGGCACAATGTTTT
The DNA here is from genome assembly GCF_006229205.1 of Suricata suricatta. Lineage (NCBI taxonomy): Eukaryota > Metazoa > Chordata > Mammalia > Carnivora > Herpestidae > Suricata > Suricata suricatta. The sequence continues at coordinate 70,107,111 of NC_043705.1, forward strand.
AGAGACAGTGGGGAAAGCAGGCATTAAGTATATATTTTAAGGATTGTAATTTGGTGCACACTTTCCTAGAGGCAGTTTAGTTCTTTGTATCAAGTTTTAAATGCACATACTCTTGATCAAAGTTTTTCACTTTAAACTATTGTATCCCCAAAGTATACTAGCATATATATTCAAGGAAGACTGTATAAGGATATAAGGATGTTTGTATGGCATTGTTTACAATAAGAAAAGATTAGAAGTCATCTGAATGTCCATTTAGGGGACTAGTTAAATAAATTACCAGACAGCCATCCAATAGATTCTTTAACAATTGTAAACAAAAAACAATTGTTATAAGAATGAAGCAGATTTATAGATATCAATATGGAAAATTTCCAAGATATACTAAGTATCTAAGAAGGCACAAATAATGCTCTTTTTTGTAAGTAAAAGGGGGCTTTATGTATAGATCTATATGTTTGTATATGTGTGGCCTATCTTGACATACTATTATGAGCAGTTGCCTTTAGTGAAGGGAACTGAGGAGCTGAGAAAAGGGTGGAAAGAATCTTACCTTTCCCTGTATGCCTTTTGATGAAGCTTAAAATGTTTACCTTGTGAATTTAATTCCTACTCATATAAGTAGGTAATTAAATAACCTGTAAATAAAGATGTTAATTTTTCATCTTCCTGTTAGGATTTCTTCTTACTGTTTGGTTTTCACAGAAAGGATTCTCTTCCTGGTCCTTGGAATCAGATAGACCTTTAGTTCTGGCCCCCACTGACTAGCTGTGTGATACTCAGCAAACGATTTAGTGTTGTTTAGAGCCTCACCCTTTCCCCCCTTTTTGTAAATGAGATTAATAATATCTCAAGACTTACTGGGAGACTTAAGTAAGACAAGGTCCCTCCCATAATGCCTAGGACAAAATCCTTAATGGATCTTTGATAAAAGAAAGCTAATTTCCTGCCCCTCTCAAGCCTTCAGGAGGTAATGCTGGTGAGACAGACATTTCTAGCACCGTACTGCAGCCAGAAATCTTTCCTGTACCCTTCTTTGAAGGCAGATCTTCCCCTCATAGCCCACTAGAAGTTTTACAGCTTACTAGGTTTAAACAACAACAACAAAAAGACAAGAAGTTACCATAATGCAAATAAACAATACCTCTTCTCCACTGGTGTTATGATTCAAAACAGGTCTCTGATGAGGACCTCAGCGTGGCAGCAGAGCAGGTGGGGCCCTGGTCCCAGCAAGCTTCCACCACCCTCCCCAGGGCTCCTGAACCTTTAAGGTTCTTTGCTTCTGTGACCCGTAAGCCCCTGTGGGTCCTCTTAGTTCTGGCAGCTGCTCAGCTCAGGAAGACCAAACAGTCACTGAGCTACCGGGAGTCATTTTCCCCCAGTCTCCTGGGGCCTTTACATTCAAAAAGAGGGTTTTTGGGTTTTTTTCATTCTTTTTATTTTAGTTTTCAGACGTGTATAAAAAACTGTTTCCATTTTGATGGGAAAAGAGGATACTTATGAATAAATCACTTAGTCTCTAGGGAAACTGCTGTTGCAAAGGAGTGTGTGTGCCTGTGTGTGTGTATGTACAGTCTTCTTTTCTGAGATCACCAGAGAATCTGAAGCAACTGAAATGTTTTGCTTTTGTTCACCCTTGTGGCCTTGGTCTAGCTGAAGTATGCCACATCCTGGTTGTTTTACACACACTGACTCCAGATGCTACTGAAGCCAGAGTTTGTGGACTCGAATTCACAGAGAGGCACTGAGTTCTTCTGAGCTCTGGTGAGAGTCGCAGAGCCCACAGTACTTTGCACCTGTCTCCATTACCATTCACCACATTGCACTGTCTACATCAATTTGTAGTGGAGGATTGAAGTGGAGGGTGCTAGCTCTGAAGTCCATCAGATCTGAATATGAAAGCCTGGCCTTGGTATTTTCTAGCTGGGTAGCTTTAATGTCTTAGTTTGTTTCAGCTGCTATAATAGAATAACTTGGGTGACTTATAAACAATGGAAATTTATTTTTCACAATTTGGGAGGTTGAGAAGTCCAAGATCAAGACACCTGTAGAATCAATGTCTATTGAGAGCCCATTCTTCAAGACAGGTGCCTTCTTGCTTACAACCTCACATGACAGATGAAGGGATGAAGCATTTCTCTGGGATCTTTTTATAAGGGCACTAATCTGATGGCTTCTGTCATTACAGCCTCCACCTTCTAATACCATCACACTGGGGGTTAGGATTTCAACATATAAATTTTGGGTGGGACCAGGGACAGGGACATAAACATTCAGATCATAGCACTTGGGTAATTTATGGAATCTGTTAAAGCTATGGTTTCTTCATCAGTGATACAGGGATAATAATGATACCTACCTCATGGGGCTGGTGTGCCCACCACATTTCTTGGCACATGGTGAGCCTTCACTCAGCGGCACTGCTAACTCAGACTCTGGCTGTCTTTCTGCTTGATACTGAGTTCTTGTAGGGCAGGCACTCTGGCTTTCCCTTTATTTTATCCCAAGTGCCCAGCACATTGCCTAAGCACTTAATGAATAAATGAGATCTCCAGAGCAAAATCACAATATGGCTGATTTTGTGACACATTTACCATTCTTATTTGACTGGCATCCTTTGGAAGTCCCCCTTTTAACATCATTTTCTTCTTGACTACTCCTCTGCCTTTGGAAAACTCTTCCACTTCTATGTTTTATTTTATAAATTATCTTCCACAGGTGGCTTATTATAACTTGTTTTCTTTTTTGTCTTAAAGAAATTCTCTCATCCTCAAGATCAATAGAAAAGAAAAAAAAGAGGATTTCAGAGGTTTATAGCAAATTTTGTCAGTATTTTTTGTTACTTAAAATGTACATTTGGCTAGAAAGTAAGAAAGATAATTGCTTTCCATAATTCTGCATACAATTCTCTTAGGTCTATCCTATGGCATTATCTTTAGACCCTTTCTCATCAAAATTTGAGTTGGGCCTCTTTTAAATTTTCATGTAGCTTCATGATACTCAAATGCAAATAGATCACTATTGAGTTGTTTCAAGATATAGATGGTGACTTTCAAAAAGTGAAAATGAACCAGTTGCCTCTTTTGTATTTGACCTAGATTACTATAACATACTACCTAACAAAATGGGCACAACTTGATTCATACTTTCCCCTGAATATTAATATTATGATTATAAAAGAGAAGGCACAATAGTTTTTCTGTTTCCTGGAGAGAAACCTTTTCACTTCTGCTTTTCAGACATGACCAAAGAAGGCTCTGATTTCTTTGTTGTCAGAAAGGAAGAGCTGGAAGAGAACAGAGAGGTCATTCCAACCCTTCATTTTGCTGAGACACTGCATGGCTTAGCCAGGATCACAGAGCTAGTTAATAGCAGGGTGGTAAGTAGAAGCCAGACCTCCTAAACCATTGTTCAGTGATTTTTCTAATCCACTTAATGCCTTTTCTCCTACACTGAAGATTTAGAGGTTTTAGTGATGCATTTTCTAATATTGTTGCTCTTAAATAATTTAAAGAATGATGGCAGAAGATTGATTTCATGAAGGAATTCCATAGGCAGTTAAAGGTGTACCTATATTCAGATGAGAGAAAACAAAAATGAGAGATCAAACATAATGTGCTTAGGATCATATTTGTCACAAAAATCAGTATTTTGTGACCTAATTTATTATCTATTTATGGAGATGAGTCTAGTGCACATGAAATGAATGATATACAGATGTTTTGTGAGGTGATAGATTCCATGGTACAGAGAAAATGTTTATTGAGAACTGTAGGAGTGAGAGAAAACTTCATGGAGAAGATGAGACTAAATCTAGGTCCTGAAGAACAAGCAGGGTTTGGATATGGAGCTGGAGAAGCAGGACATTCCATACAAGAGCAAGAGCATTGGAAGGGGCAGTGGAGCCGTGTGGGTGTGTGTCTTGTGTATTCATGAGAGACTGGTGAGGAAGCCAGTCTGACTGGAAAATAAGGATGGGCTGGTAGGGTGGAGTCATATTATAAAGGACTTTGAAAGTCAGGTAGAAAAGGTCAAACTTGTAGACTAAAGTGAACACACTTTGCATTTTGAACTAAAGCATGACTCTGTAGAGACTTTTTGAGACTGCTACTTCGGCAGTTTGGTTTGGAGAATCCAGATGGCTAGTTATGAGGCATTTCAGTATCTAGGCAGGAGATAATAAGATGGCAGAGACAACTGGAGATGGAAAAGAAAAAGCAAGTATAAAGATATCCCTAAATAATAATTGCTTGGGTAGCCGGTTAGATTTGGTAGATCAAGAAAAGAAATTGTTCCAATTTAGATCCAAAACTCAGAGAAGTGACCAATCTGACAGAAATTTGTCTGAACTTTATTTCCTACAAGGACTAGGATTTACGCTGATTGCTCTAATGGAACCTATTCCTGGTCAGCACCTACTCCTCTCTGCATCTCTCTTCTTGTTTTAGGTTACAGAGTTACTGTATTAGAGGTGTGTCTTATTTCCTTTAAAAAAAACAATATTCGTAAAAAAGTTGCTTGGTTCCTTGCACCTGCCTTTTGATTGTTGACTTTGCCACTTAGTTATCTCATTGTTAAATATATAAAGATTCCTGGAGCCCATTAGTCTCTGCAGGTGGGAATGTATTTAATCTATGGGAGAAAACAAAATTACGTACCTGGCCTGTTTGTTCTGTGACTAATAATGTAGTCACACTGATCTATTCTCTATGCCCAATGAGTTCCCAAAGGTTTTTGTATCAGGAGGGAAAGGGGTATTAGATTTAATGGTTTAATTCAGATATATAACCAAGGGAGGCCGTTGGGAGACCCTGGATATACTCAATAGGTGACTGATGAAATTTAAAAAGATTGTTGGTTGGGCTCCTGGGTGCTCAGTCAGTTAAGCATCTGACTTCAGCTCAGGTCATAATCTCACTATTTGTGGGTTCGAGCCCCATGTTGGGCTCTGTGCTGTTCAGAGCCTGGAGCTTGCTTCATATTCTGTGTCTCCATCTCTCTCTCTTCTTCCCCGACTCATACTCTGTTTCTCTCTGTCTCAATAATAAAAAAAAAACCCATAAAAAACAAAATAATATAAAAATAAAAAGATTGTAGGGTATAGAGAAACCTGTAGATCTTTGTACAAGAGAGTGACATTTTTTCTGGTATACAGGACATCCTATTCCCTCATTGCCATGTCTCCTTCATCCTGAGAGAGACTTAAAAGAAAATAAGCTAGAAGAGTACTGTGCTGCAAGTGTTCCTAATGCCAACAAACATTTATGTAGTAAAATATTATTATTACTATTATTATTATTATAACTATTATTATTATTTAATCCTCACAGTAGTCTTATGAGGTAGATATAATTATCATCATCTTACAGATAATGACACTGAGAAAGTCTGAGAGAGGTAAAATAAAATGGATGTCAAATCTTCTATCTGACTTTGAATCCTGAATTTCACTCCAATGTGGAGAGTATGGGCAAGAAGTCAGGATTCAAGAAACTGCCAACTTGTTTACATGTTTTATTTTTCAATTATGTGACATTAGTTCCTTATGGATTGTTTGGCCTTGTCTGTTACAACAAATAATTCAGAGAGTTGTATATTTCTTTGCATTGGCTTTTAGCTCCTGTGAATTAATTATGCTATATGAAGTCATCCTAATAACTGTTTAAAAAAATTTTTTTTAATGTTTTGTTTATTTTTTATACAGAGAGAGACAGAGCCTGAGAGGGGAAGGGGCAGAGAGAGAAGGAGACACAGAACCAGAAGCAGGCTCCAGGCTCTGAGCTAACTGCCGGCACAGAGCCCGACACGGGGCTCGAACCCACGAATGTGAGATCTGACCTGAGTCAAAGTCGGAGGCTTAACCGACTGAGCCACCCAGGCACCCCTTAATGGCTGTTTAAATTATCCAACCATCCAAATTCTTGTTTTTCTTCTTACAAGGTCTGGCTTGACTTGGGGGAAAAATGGATCACTATTCCAGTTGCCTGGAATGGTAACTTCTACCTGTACTTTGGGACTTTGGCTCAAAGTCAATGTGGTTGTGCAAGGGAAGGGTAAAGTGGCTGGGTTGAGGTTGTATATTCTGTCAGCCATTTTTACAAGTGCAGTATTTTGAGAAGAATGTTGCTACATGGCTAGAGGAAGTGTTGGGTTGCAAACACACTTGGTGTGGTTTGCTATGCTTTTACTTATCCCCCCACCCCCATTAAGCTGTCTTTACCAGTTTGTCTTTTGGACACTTGCCACTCTAAAATAGAGTTTTGTGAATGGTGACATGTTCTGGGCTTAAACCTGTAGCAAATCATCAACATTGCTCCTCTTTTTAAATTCCAAGAAAATATACTAGGCACCAAGGAAAAATTGGCTGGCATTTCTTCTGATTGTGATAAAATCATTGCATTCCTTGACTAAAAGATTTTGAAAGGCCAGCTTATTCTTTCTAACTTGCTCCCACCTTCTTGACATGGATCCATTAAAAAATTGCTCAGAAAAGATATTGCATTTTATTGATCCCCTAAAGAGAGTCCAACTTATTTTTATTATTATTTCTGGTGTTTATCAATTTAGATTGTGTTTAAATAACTGGGGAAAAAAAAGCAGATGATGACAAGGTTGACCAACTCTATAGTCATTTTCCTGTTTGTTTTGGCTCAATACATAGCCAGTTGAATTAATTCTGTAAATATCAGCTATTCTCATGGAAGAAAAAACTGGACTGGATTATGTGACTCTCAGGTCACAAACACATAACCTCATTATCACCAAATTCATCCTTCATCTAATTAAAATCCCTGAGGGTGCAATTCAAGTAAACCTCCTCTGAAGCTGCCATAAATAGGGGTGGAAATAGCTTCTTGCTGTTGGCTGTATAAGAAATCTCTATGTATGGGAAAATAAAAAAAAACATCAGATCCTTACAATAAATCATTAGAGAACCTTTTGCTGGTGAAGTAATCTTAGGGACCTAAAGTAGCTCAGTAAATATGAAATTCCTCATAAACAATTTAGGACAAAAAGCAACAGTGGTAAAAATTAACTATTCTTTAGAGAAAGCTCTCCCAGGGTTTAAAATGAATTCTCCATAGGGGGCCTGGGTGGCTCAGTTGTTTGAGCAGCCACATCATGACCTTGTGGTTTATAAATTTGGGCCCCACATTGGCCTTGCTGCTGTCAGCACAGAGCTTACTTCAGATCCTCTGTTGTCCTTTCTCTGCCTCTCCCCACCTCTCAAAGATTGACATTAAAAAAATAATTAAAAAATCAAATGAGCTGTCCACACAGAGGAGGACAAAGGAAAGTAATAGGTAAGACCAAGACTATAGGAGCAGAACCAAGCTATTGGCCTGATCATTTTTGCTGAAAACTGTCATAACTTTAGGGAAGAGACATTTTTAGTCACTACCCAGACATACCTGTGTGCAATACTGCAGTGTTGCTTTATTTAAACACCTACTACTCTGTTGACTATTTATCCATAGTTGACCTTGTCATTCTCAAATCCTCTTGTGTGCTGGCTCTGGCTTAAGATCTTTCTCCATTACCATCTGAAGCAAAAGTGTCTGAACAGGATGGCCTCTACCATCTGAGTGAAGGGCTATTCCTGCTTGGGGTTAACAGATCCTTAAAGTACCTAATAAATGAAATGAGGTGAGGACCTCATGCTAGTACTCTGAGCAGGACAGAGGCACTGACCCCCATTACAGCTGATAAGAGGATGCAGATCTTGGGGAATGTTCCAACCAATGGACTTCCTATTGGCAGTCTTTTGCATATGTTCATGCAGATAACTCACACGTATTACCAGAATTACCCAGAACACTTAAATAATTATACTTTCCTGTGCCCTCTTACCTGATATTTCAGTCTTGTAAGTTTGAGATAGGACTCCTGAAAGATTCTTGGAGACTTTCCTCTAATTGAGCTTATACAAAGGAACCATTTATCTCAAATGAATGGGAAAGCTCTTTACTATTAGCCCTTATTGAACCAGTTATATCTGCAGCAAAGTTCATGGAGGACACCCAGGTCTTTATCAGGATTTCCAACTAGCACAGGTTTTTCTTAAGTCACCTGGAATTTCTCAGATGTGAGCTGATGGGCAGTGTGAGGGGTAGAAGTGCTCATCTTCTCAGGATCCTAATTGCAGGATCAGCCTTTTTAAATTTTTTATTATTATTTTTTTTTCCTGTCAAATTCCTCCCCTGGCCTGGAAGTAGATCATTGGCTTACTGTCCTGGCCTGGCGCAAGACCTACCACACACAGGTTGTATATGGTGTGCTAGATGTGAGTGCTGTGTGACCTCTCTATTGGAGCCCCTTCTTCTTCTTACATGCCGACTACTACCTCAGTTTACCAGAATAACTTTCCAGTTTTTCATTTAATCTGCAGCCTAGCATGAGTCTTAGTCTATTATCCCAGCCACCTGTCTTACTGCCTGGCTCTTGACTCTTTTCTCCTGTGGCTTGATCTCTGGACTCCTGCTGACCAATCCTACAGTACATGGAGTAGAGTAACTTGTGGGGCTAATAGTGTATCCCCAGATATAAACTGCTTTGGTTGGAAGCTGATTCAAGCACCTTCTATGCTTATAGTTTGCACAAGTGACCTAACCACTCTTTAGTTTCTTTACTTTACTGTCTTCTTAAAAAATTTTTTTTTGAATGTTTGTTTACTTTTGAAAGAGAGGCCAAGACGAATGCGAGTTGGGGAGGGGAAGAGAAAGAAGGAGATGCAGAATCTGAAGCAGGCTCCAGGTTCTGAGCTGTCAGCACAGAGCCCACGTCAGTACAGAGCCCAACACAAGGCTAGAATTCACAGACTGCAAGATCATGACCTGAGCTGAAGTCAGATGCCCAACTGACTGAGCCACCCAGACACCACACTTTCTTCGTCTTTCTTATCTTAGTTTCTTCACCTGTAAAACAGAGAAATAATAGTATGTACCTCACAGAATTGTAAGGACTAAATGAGACAATGCATGTAAAATATTTAGAAAATATTTAATACTTAATAAGTAGAAGCTACTCTCATGATTATTACTGGCTTATTTGGAACTGTGAAATAATTGCCTGCTTAATTACAAATTTTGTCTGCTTGCTACATGGAGTTGAGTTCACCACATCCTTTGGATGTCCTATTGTGCTGCCCAGTATATGAGTTCCCAGCTGCTTATTCTCCCCCTTTCCCTGCAGTGTCAGCAGCATTTCTGGAGACCCTGTGAAACTCTTGCCCAACTAGCCTCATTAATGACAATTCATCCTCTTCAATTTTCTTGCCTTTTTTTTTTTTAAACTGAATTGGCCAAGTTCCTTCAACTTCATTGGCTTTAATTTTCAATCACTCAGTCATCTTTTTGTCTACACTTTAAGCCTTTTCCAAAATCTTTTCTTACTTAGTTGCTTTTCCCAAATATGGTTTACAAAGGCTACAAACTAGGCTGAGGATTCAGAGATTGTCTTGGGGTTTCTATGTGCTCTCCCTGCTTCTCCATTCAGGATTGCACTAATAGGTTGAACCTCAGCATACAGCTCATCTTTGGCTGCTAACATGCTCTTGCAAAAATAAATAAGATCTCAAGAAACTGCTGATCGATTACAGAGAGCTTAGGGGTAGGCTGCCTCTTTTGTGGTGGTGAAAGTAAGGAAATAATGATGGGAAAAGAAGAGAAAGAATATTGCTATTTATTCAGTAAATATTTAACTAGTGCCTATTTTGTGCCAGGTATTGGTCTAGGTACTTAAGAGAATAAGAACGAATAAAACAGACACAGATCTATGTCATAGAATTTCTCCATCAAAGGTGGACACAAAATTAATAGTTGTATTTTAATAAAAAATATTTTTATTAACATTTGGAAGTTTTAGAGTTTAAACAGATCATCAAAGATTCAGAATTATGACATTTCATAACATGCTTGGCAAAATATGGATATTATTAGTGATATTTGAATTAGAAAACAAATTTAATGAATAATAAATTAATAAAATTTTACCTTGATATTTTTGTTTTTTGTTTTTTCATTTTTTGTTTTTGTTTTGTTTTTGTTTGAATAAGCTCCATGCCCAATGTGGAACCCATCATGGGGCTTGAACTGATCATGACTGTGAGATCATAACCTGAACTGAGATCAAGAGTCAGACTAAGCCACCCAGGAGCCCTATCTTGATATTTTTCACATTTTCAAAAGCTGAACTGAATTATGAAAGGCATACAATTTTATCCTGGTAACCTATAATCTTCTAGAAAATGTTGATGTGGCTTGTGAGGCTCCAGGAGGGCAAAATTTGCAAATACTCTTTGAGAGTGATCAGTCATCCTGTAAGAGGTATTGGTGACATTTTGGATTAAAAAATCAGATCTTTATGTATTATAATTTTCTGAGTAGTGGCAGGGGTGAGATGTCCCTGTCTGAAAAGAGTTAAGGGTGATGGTGGCAAGAGCAGTGAGAGGGCAGGTGTGACAAGTGGCTTAAAGATCATGTTCTCCACACATCTCTGCAAGGTTGTCTGGTGGGTGCAGGGTTATTTCAGGACATTCTGGGGGCAGCAAAACTGACAGAAGATATAGAAAAGGGAGGGTATTTTTCCTCTAGCCTTTAAAAATAGAAATCACATGGGAAGAGTCACATCTTAATTTTTTTATAAACTAACATTTTAATATCATGGAAAAGAAAATTACATAAAACCCTGTTTTAAAATCATTCTGATATTTTAGTATATTTAAATTACATGTTAAAATATTAAAAAAATAAAGTACGGCTCTTAAAAGAATAAGAATGGAAATTTAGAAATTCAAAGCTAATTCAAAGAACTGTATTTGAAAATCTAGCCTGTATCCAGCATTTTGCCAAGGCCCTGTGAATACAAAAGTTGCGTATGACACATGTCTAGTTCTCAAAGAAGTCACAATATAGTATAGGGTGAGAGTGACACATGCAGCACCAGATGAAAAGTTATTCAGTGTGGTAGGTGGTCTATCAGGCTAGATCTCCTCAAATTTCCATGGGAGGAAGGTAGGCGGTTTCTGGGAAGTTTTATGACCAAGGTTTCTTTCTTTCTGTTTTTACCTTTATGTTTCTTTATGCTTACCTTTATGTTTTTACCTTTATGGTCTTATGATTTAATTGTATATGTGACTTTTTATGGAAGTCATCTCAAATCCTTTTGATAAGTAAAAAATATCCTTAATCAATCAGTAAAGATAATCATCTGATAAAGGAAAATTTGGGTAAAAAAATCAGACATGAGATCAGAGTAATCTTAAACCATTATATATAAAACATCCCTCAAACAAATAGGCTGTTCAGAAAAAGTCTCCGTGAATTTGCTGGAGGGTTTGTCAAAGGTCATGTTGTTTCCTGATTCAAAGAGATTATCACTGGGTGATTTCCTTACAGTCATCTGTCTCCTTTTCTTTTTTACTCTAGTTAAAGATCACAAAGAATCTGACCAGTATTGGGAAGAGAGAGAAACTGTGAAGAAGGAGGATTCTTCAGATAGGAAGACAGATGAAATTATAGTTGTGGGGGATTATAAGAGAGGAGTATTGGGCCCTGACTAGGTAGTTAGAAAGGAGATGGTTAAAAACTTGGATCCTGTGTCTGATCCCAGAGAGCAGATTTAAGAGGTAAGCTTTCACTCAGTAGCTCCAAAGTACAATCAGATGAGTATAGTCTAAATGTTTCCAATTCTGAAAGTGAAGTCAGGGAAAAATTTTCTTTGAGCCTGAGAAGCAACATTGCATTAACTTAAATAGGTAGCAGCAGGAATCAAAGGATCACATGATGGAAGGGGCCAATTTATTTTGTGTAGTTTTAAAACTGCATTTTGAATTGTTTATAGTTAGCAATTTAATATGACAGGAAAAGATAGGATTCACTAGGCAGAGAGGGAAAGATTACAACCTGAGGTCCCTGGGTGGGGAAAAACAATATTTTGGAACAAGACTGGGAGTGTCTGACCATAGCAGACCCCATCAGGTGTAAGGTTAAGAATGTAACAGACCCCACCTACTCCTTTTCTGGTTTCCCTCAGAAATTTAACAAAAGACCTAAGTATGGCTATAGGCTACCTGATTATACAACGGAATTGAGCCAATCAGAAATGGACCATGCAGCACCTAGCGCTCTCCAGCCAATAAGGGTAGAACCTAAGAAGGAACAAGGGGGAAGGGAAGAAGGGGACGACCAGAACGTTATAAAACAAGGACCCCTGACTGGAGTCTACAGGCATTCACTTTGGAATGTCTCCTTTATAAAGATAGTTTTCCTACTATTCTTACTTTCTAATCTTATACTCCAATAAAATTTTGCCTGCCGCTCATTTTATTTTGTGTCCACCTCTTCATTCTTTGAAGAGGTGAGACAACAAACCCCAGGGTTTGAGGTAAAAAATCCTGCAACATTGATAGTTTTCTATTTGTGTTGTTATGTTAGTAAAAGCTGCTTTTATACAAAAATGAAAACTAACTCAATTGTATGCTAAACAGTCTGAGAGATTTTTCTGGTGAAAACTAGCTGGAATATATAATATAATCAGGGATTACATTGTGTCCCTTAGTGTCATTGACACAAATCGCAAGCACAGTGATCCTGCCCAAGAAGAATTAACGAGCCTTGCACATCCCGAGTAACAGTAAACAGCAAATCATGGCAGAGATTGGCCAGAAACCACCGTAAATCAAGAGTGGAGCATACTACATTGTCATTGCTTACTCCTGTGTCCCCCGTTTGGTGATAAATTGTGAGTGCAGGGACTGTATTAGACTTACTTAAAGTTAAAGCTCTAGAGCTCGAAAGTATGTGATGCATAGTTGCTGTTTGGAAAACCTTATTAAATGTATTGGAAACTAGGGTGAGGAGTGAGGAGGGAATCAAAAAGGAGGTGTATGAGGACCTCACAACTGAACTGAATTTATTTTCCAAATTTGCTTAGAATCCTCCTTGTCTTTTCCTATGAGCTGTAGATAGTTTATCTATAATGGCTTATTAGGTATTAATTTTAGTTTTCAAAGTATAGATTTGCCTTTTCATTGAAACCATGTTTCTTAACAACAATGGTAGTAATTTTATAGATTCTTTGCAGTCTTAGAATTAAGATTTCAGGGCCATTATGTGAGATCTCCAACCAAATTATATTTTCTGCTGCCTAAAATGCACCAAATCAAATAGACTGTAGTTTTGGGGGAATCCTTGACATGTAGGCCCATTTATTTTATAGAGAGTGGGTAACGTATGCCCTTTATAAAAGTGCCCATTTAATTCATCTGAATTAAGTGAGAACAACAAACAGAAGGGTTTTAACCACAGAGATAAAGTAACTCTGAGTTGCAAAGCCAAGAATGAGTGCAAGTTAATGGATTTGCATTAGGAACAGCTTAGGAGAGCCCATTAGAGCAGACAACTACAAAAATACAAAGTGGGATCTTGCAAAGAATTTTCTTCATAAGGATTAAGGATTAGTGTTGAAAATATGATAGCACACAGAAAAATAGCATTAGGAACTGGAAAAAAAAAAACATTTTCTAAAGGAGCCATTCTCAGCCAGAGTGCAGAAGACGCCTTTCAGCCGGAATGGCTTTTCCCGTCGCCCAGTGCCAGGTTTCTGTAGCATGGGCAGGCAGCTTTACACAGCTCCTTTCCTTCAGGAGTGCCAGCAAGGAGAGCTTGCAGAGCGTGCCTGCACAAGAGACCAGAAAACCCAGCCTCCTTAAAGTCTAAACAAGGAGAATGATTCTAAGATTCCCCTTCGTCAATCCTTGATGACTCTAGAGACAGTAGCCCTGGTGGTTTCATTATGTGATTTAAAAGAATGTATTGAAGAAAATGTCAGTAGGACCCTGTGACTGACTATACACCTTATACCACAAGATAAGGTCAGGTTTTCTTATCCTTGGTCATCATCAGTCTATTTTATATAGTATTGCTAGCCAGACTTTTTAGGGCATCCCAAAACTTCAGTGAACAATTCTAGACATCCAAGAAACATTTTTTTATAAAGGTACTATTTTTTAATAGCAAGCATATGAAAATAAAAATGGTTTGACGACCACCTCTTGGTGGCAAAGGTACAACATTTTTAGACGGTAAATAAACAGAAGGTTGTTTTAAGGAGTCATAAACCCAGGGAAAGAGAAAGTCTGAAGATAAATGCAAGACCAGGAGGGATGGTAGAAATGGAGAAGAATATCCTCCTGGGTGAGACGTCCTACGGCCCTGTGACTGCAGACAATGCATGTGGGCCAGGGATATCTGCAGTATCTGGCAGAACCTGAGTTACCTCTGCCCCCCACTCCCAGACTGAGTCAGAATGTCACTGTTAAGAGGATTCCCGAGGTGATTTATAGGCATGTTGAAGTTTGGGAACTCAGCTCTAGAAGTGCTGAGAGTCAGGGTTCTGAGTATGTCTACAATTTCTAGGGCTTTCCAACTTTTGCTTTTATGAGAAACACCTGGGGAAGTTGTTAAAAAGGCAAGTTCAGGGCCCTGATCAAAGAGGTTCTAATTCTGTAGACTTGTGTGGTATGTCGAAAAACGGTATTTCTAACAAATTTCTCAGGGATTCCAGAACAGATGGTCACTGGACATGCTTTATGGGACCTCTGCCACTGATATGAAGATCTGGCAAAGGAAAGCTATGCTTACCAAACGCAATCTATTGAAGCAGGTGAACATAAAAGGCTTCCTGTCTGGGAATAGCATAATGGAGTTCCATATCAGAGACATGGTACCTTGTCATGGACCCCAGGCCTCATCTTCCTAGCTTTATCTGTGTTCTAGTCACACTGAGCTCCTTGCTTTTTCCCAAAACTCAGTATGCACTTCACCGCCTCGGTCTTTGCTATGCTAATTTCTCTGCACAGGTTTCAGAGTCTGAAAGGCTGTGTTTAGATTCTAGCTTAAGGCATGTACTAGTTTGGTGACCTCAGGCAAGTGATTCATAGTCTCTGACACTCAGCATCCTCGTGAATAAAATGGGTAATGTAGTGCCTGTCTTATGAGGTTATTGTGACAATCACAAGAGAAATGGCCTGTGTAAAATATACAGCACAGTGCATAGAATTTAGCTGACATTTTGTGAATTATCATAACTATTCTTTTTATTGTTTTCTTTTGTTTGTTTGTTTGTTTTTTAGTTTGGAGAACTCCCATTTTTCTTCCAAGACTTAGTTACTCTTTGTAGCACTCCTTGATGAGCCTTCCCTACTGCCACCATGAACTGCTCATGCATCTGTGGTCTTATAACTACTTAAACATTTCTTTGTGTCCTTTTTAGACATGTGCTTTTCATTTGAACTCTGTCTCTTAAGTGAACTGTAGGCTCATCAAAACAAATAACAACAAAAACGAACCCTGCCTTTTCCTCCTTTGTAGTTTTAGCACCTTACACATAATTATCGTCAAGGCAAGGTGTTTATGTGTTTGGCACTCTTCTAAGAACCTATAATGTATTTACTCATTTAATCCTCAAAATAGCCCCATAGGTGGGTATTACCATTTATTCTATTGTATAGATGGAAAACTGAAACACGATGAGGTTAAGTAATTTGTCCAAGGTCACACTACTGAGTTGTAGACCTGTAATTTGAACACAGGCAATCTGGTTCCAGAATTCAAACCATAGCAGACCTTCAATAAATGCTTGTTGAATTTTATTACAACTGTGAATGGATAAACTTCAGGTGAGGTCTTTCCTTTTCAGAAAATGGGGTTCTGAAGATGGCAAAGGAGCTGGTTAAATCATTTTTCAGTTTTCTGATATATCTTATTAAACTGAAACAATACCAAAACAAATCACAGATGTAAAATGTGTAGTGTGTTCTTTCTGAAAGGAAACCTCAGATCTATTATGAAATTGTGATGACAGGTGTTTAGCTTATTTCAAAGAGCCAGATTTTGTAGAATAGCAGAAGTAAAGACTTTCTGACACTGACATTTTTTAAGCTTTATTGAGGTATAATTTACATATAATAAATTTGCTTATCTAAGTACATTTTGAGAATTTTGGTAGTTATGTATAACTGCATAATCTCCATCATAGTCAAGATATAGAAAAATTCCATCTTCCTAGAAAGTACCCGTGTGCCCCTTTGCACTTAATCCTCAACTCTGACCTTGGTTGCAGACAACCATTGGTCTGCTTTCTGTCACTATGGTTTTATCTTTTCTGGAGTGTCATGCAAGTGGAATTATACAATATGGTACTCTTTTGTGTTGGATTGTTTTTCTTAGAATAAAGCTTTTGAGATTTATCTGTGTTGTTGTTTGGGTTTTGTTTTTATCTGTGTTTTGTAAAAATGAAGTATAATTAACATTGTGTTATATTAGTTTCAGGTGTATAATATAATGGTTCAAAAACACTCTACATTATTCATTACTCACCTTGATAATTGTACTTTTAGTCCTCTTTATCTGTTTTACCTATCCCTCTACCCACCTCCCCTCTGGCAGCTACCAGTTCTATGTATTTAAGAGTCTGTTTTTTGTTTCTTTTTCTTTGTGTGTTCATTTGTTCTATTTCTTAAATTCTGCATACAACTAAAATCATGTGGTATTTGTTTTTCTCTGACTGATGTATTTCATTTAGCATTCTACCCTCTAGGTCCATCCATGTTGTGACAAATGACAAGATGTCATTGTTTTTTATGGCTGAGTAATATTCCACTGTATACATACACTACATCTTCCTTATCCATTAATTTATGAATGGACAGATGGGGGGTTGTTTCTGTAGCTTGGCTATTGTAAATAATGCTGCAATAAATGTAGGGATGCATATATTTTTTTCAAATTAGTGGTTTTGGTTTTATGGTATTCAGTAATAGAATTATTGGATTATATGGTAACTCTATTTTTAATTTTTTGAGGACACTCCTTGCTGTTTTCCACAGTGGCTACACCAATTTGCACTTTCACCCAATAGTGCACGGGGGTTCCTTTTCTCCACATCCTTGACAACACTTGCTATTTCTTGTCTTTTTTATTTTAGCCATTCCTGTTGTCTGTTGGCCATCTGGATATCTTTTATGGAAAAATGTCTATTCAGGACCCCTGCCCAATTTTTCATAGGATTATTATTTTCTTTCTAGTGTTGAATTGTATGAGTTCTTTATATATTTTGGATATTAATCCTTTATAGGATACTTCATGTACAATATCTTCTCCCATTTAGTTGGTTGCCTTGTTTTATTGATGATTTTCTTTGCTGTGCAGGAGTTTTTTTTTATTTTTGTGTACTATGTATTATTATTTTTAATCAGTAGTTTTTCTTATAAGTAGTGTTACATGTTATAGAAATACCATGATTTCTTTATCCATTTACTAGTGGATGGACATTTGTATTTTTCCCAGTTTCTTTATATAATGAATAATGCTGCTATGAACATTCATATACAAGTCTTTGTGTGGAAATATCTAGGAATGATTTGCTGGGTCATATGGGAAATCTGTGTTTAACTTTATTAGATACTGCCATATTGTTTTCCAAAGTGGCTATACTCTTTTGCATCCTCTCAACAATGTACTAGAGTTCTGGTTCCTATTATTTTTGACAACACTTGATTTTGTCAGTCTTTTAACTTTAGTTATTTTAGTGAATGATTAGTGGTAGCTCATTGTGTTTTTAATTTGCATTTTCTTGATGACTAATGGCATTGAATATCTTTCCTGGGCCAATTAGCCATTTGCATATCTCCTTCAATGATTGTCTATCTAAATCTTGTTCATTTAAGAAATTGGATTGTTTTTCTTATTGAGTAGTATGTATGTTTTCTAAAAAAAAATACTCTGAATATAAACTCTTGGTCAAAGGTAGCTGTAAACATTTTGTCATAGCCTGTGGCTTACATTTTCATTTTCCTAATTTTAAGAGCAAACATTTAAATTTTTGATTAAGTTCATTTTGTCTAGTTTTTTTTTCTTTTGCACTTTTTGTTTCTTGCTTAAGAATTCTTTGCCTAATTTAATGTCACAAAGATTTTCTTCTAGAAGTTTAATGTTTTTTACTTTTAGGTTTACCATAATTGCAAGGTATTTTGAGTTTAACATAGAGATTTAAATACCAATTTTATTAGAGTTTTCTCTCCTTGCTGCTCATCATGTAACCATGTCAGGTTACACATGGCCATGGAGAAACTAGTATAAGAGAGTGTGTGGGTGTGAGACGCAGGGAAACCTTTAAAGCTGGTAGCTGTTCAATTCTTAAGTTCCACAATAAATGGTATTGTTTAAATTAGGCTTGTGCTTTTCATGGGATACGTAGAAATAATGAGTGGGAAATATCACAGGTAGATATATGGAGTTTGAGTAATTTTTTTTAAGTCATTAAACCTTCAGCAGATGGATACATGTTCAAATCAAAGTTAACTGGTTAGAATAAAGTATGACTGTAATGCCTACTAAGGACTCCAAGTTTTGTTGAATCTTCTAAATGTTAGGCCAAGTGATATTGTTTTTCTTGGTTTTTAATTTTCCACCCATTTCCAGAAAGCATAGAGTTCTTATTTGAAAAGAACAAACACTTTTCTTATTGCTGCAAAACTGTTTGAAATAGGGAAGGACCAATCTTGGGAAAAATTTTCAGTCTGATGTCTTTTTTCCTAGCCTGCCTTTTTCCCACATGCCCTGTTCCTAAGATAGTCTGAAGTTTCAAAATGCCAACAAAAAATTCTCTGTATTTAGGTTGTTTTGGATTGTTAATTATTGGTGGCAATGGGTGAGTGTTCAGCACCTTGGAACTTTTGCAAAAGAAACTTAATAAGGATACTTTTGCTGTAGTTGGAAAAGTATTTGATGAACAGCTGACCTTTCAAATGTTGACATGAGTTGAATCTCTGAACTGCTAATGTTAGGAAGGTCCAAATTCTAATTCAGAGTCAGACACTGAATCCCTTTGTGGGGAAACCTTTTAAATATCTTCAGTTTTTTCATTTGTGTTTTTAAAATAAGGCAGACTTTACCTACTAATTAATTGGTTAATGTTTGTTAATGTTTTGAGAGGATGAAAAGCACTTATTTACGGCAGTGCCGTATTGTTCCCTATCATGATTATGGTTTTTTCACTCACCTGAAGTAAGCAGGTAAGTCATGTGCCAAGTTTGCATTGTAGAAAAGAAATGATTCTACAGATCCTTAACCATGGGATGGAACAAGTTGTTACTTTCACGTGGAGCTTGAGAATAAAGCTTCCACTGTTCTAAAGAAAAATATGTAAAAGGAAGCCGAGTTGTCTGGATTAGGTCATTTATAAATACCTTTCAAAATATTTACATAAATCTCCATTGACTAACCAATTCTCTGAGCACATTTCATACAAATTTCTTCTCAAGTAATTTCTTTTGGAAGTTCATACTTTGATGTTTCCCCCGCATTGTGTCTTGCATGAGGCCTGGGGTTTACAGTGCTCAGCTGACATAAAAAACTCACTCCATGGGGGTGCCTGGATGGCTCAGTTGGTTGGGAGTCTGACTTTTGATTTCTACTCAGGTCATGATCCCAGGGTCCTGGGATTGAGCCCCACTTCAGGCTCTGTACTGGGCAAGGAGCCTGTTTAAGATTCTTTCTCTTTCCCTGTTCCTCTCCCCTGCTTGCTCACTCTTTCTAAAAATCAAAACAAAAACAAACAAAAGCAAACAAAAACAAACAAAAAACCGCTCAATCAACATATCTCAAAAAACTAGGGGAATGGGCTGAGGAAAAAAGTTGGGGTAGAGTAATGGGAAGGCCCTCCTTTCTATTGTGGCCTTTGTTTTTCCCCTCATGTACTATTTTAGCATAGTTTTTGCTTAGATTCAGTGGTTTTGTTGCTTGAATTCCTTTTTTAGATGACTTCCTGCATCCCTCAGCAACTGCCCCAGTCACCAAGGCTGTGTCATCATAAGTACTTCTAGAACTCTCTGTATATGGTTATGACATTACACAAGTAGCAGCAAGGCAGGGCATGTTTATATCTTCCCTGGAAATGCCATTTTGAAATTGTTCTAAAATCACTGATCATTTTGGTTATACTTCCAAGTATGAAGGGAATTCTCAGGGAATCACATGTCTTTGCTATAGATGTCATCTGACTTCTACAAAGGGAAGATACATGGTGTGGTGTTGTCATTGGAAACAGTGAAAAGAAGTAAAGGCATCTGGTCACCTCTGTTGAGGTCTGATCATACCTTGAAGGTATCAGGAATGGAGAACAGAGGTCATGTTTAATGTTCAATAATTGAAACAAAAGACAACAGGACCCTAGGTGCTCAGTCAGTTGAGCGTCAGACTTGGGCTCAGGTCATGACCTCATGGTTCATGGATTCCAGCCCCATGTGGGGCTCTGAACTGTCAGCACAAAGGAACCTGCTTTGGATTCCAGGTCTCCATCTCTCACTGCCCCTCTCCCACTCATGCTCTGTTTCTCTCTCTCAAAATGAATAATAAAAACAGTTAAAAAATTTAAAAAAAAAGACAACAGAAGTTTCCAGCATAGTGGTAAAAGCCAAGCAATTCAACAAACCCATCTCAAAGCAAACATTTTGTGCTTAAAACCTAGAGGTTTCACATACAAATCTGGAATCTCACCTTTTTTTTTTTAATTTGGGAAATCTGATATCTCTGGATTTTGCTTTCACATTCGTCAAAATTGATTAGACTGGAGTATCAGCTGTCTGTTTGGAGTATCTGAAGGCTCATATTATCAGCTTGTTCCCTGGAAATATGATCTGAAGGGTTTACATGCTCAGAATAAAGATCCAAATATATCCTCTTAAATCATTCTTTTCACTCTCTCTTGGTAGTTCCTGTCCTTTGAACAGGAAATAGACATGGGAAAGCATGATAAGAGAATGACTCTTTATCACGTTCTCCCATGTCTATTTCCTGTTCAAAGGACAGGAACTACCAAGAGAGAGTGAAAAGAATGATTTAAGAGGATATATTTGGATCTTTATTCAGCTGTTTATAGTCAGTAATTCACAAGGTTATCCACATAACTCAAAATCAAAGTATACAGATTCAAATATATTTCCTTGGATTTTTCTGAGGGGAAAAATATATATGTATTATGAATTATGTAGGCTTAAAAAGAAAAATATTTTTCAAAAGGATGTATCTGATATTTGAAACTTTTAAGCAAAAACTTTGTTAGTGAGACCACTTGAAAGCAAACTAATGCCCACTGTAGTCTGGTGACTACCAGCATTATATTTATATCTAGAGGGAGGTAAGATAACAATTAGACACCAATACCTCTTTACTAAAAAGTATGGGTGAATTTCTGAGACCATATTTATTCTGAGGTATATTTTGTTTATATTTCTGCCTTTTTCTACTAGACTTAAATTGCCTAATAAATATTCATCCTTTTTTCCCAATAGCATCCTGATTTCTTTCTGTGGTATCATCTCTCTCCCATCTATTGAAGTTCCAGGGGTCTGTAGGGTGGTTGTGGTAAATCAAGCCACCTTGAATTCCCGATAGAGAAGCCATTCTTACTCTTACTGCTGGTTATGGGCAAATCAATGGGCATGTGAATCAAGCTTGGAAATCTGAACTTACTAGAATTTTGAGCAGAGTGGTGCAGATTGCTGTGATGGTCATGTGGCTCCTTGCCTTGTTCCTATCCTGTTCCCAAGTCTGGTTCTCCAGACTCTCTCTTGATTTCATGGGATTTCCCAATATTCCATTTAATTTTCTTTCCTTTCTTTACTTTTGGTAGAGTGGAATTTCTTTCATATACTTAGAGAGCTCTAACTGATATATATAAGCCCTGATTCTGTCTTGCCACTTCCCTTCCTACCACCTTAGTCCATCCCCACTGTTCTTACCTGAACTACTACAATAGTCTTTTTGCCAATCAAAACAGATAAATAATATACCTGCTCAAATATTTATAAGTCAAATCAAGTCACTTCTCTGCTCTAAACCTTCAAGTGGCTTCCCAGTTCACTTTGAGTGAAGACCACAATCTTTTGATTTTTAGGAAGGGTCACCATGATATGGCTCCCTATTGCCTTTGTGACCTCATCTTCTACCACTCTCCCTCCTTGCTACACTGGCCTCATTGATGTTCCTCTAATGTCAGGCATAAACCAGGCTCAAGCATACTTTACTTCTTCTTCATCTACCTTGATTACTTTCTCTCCAGTTAGATGCTTTGACTCATTATCTCACCTTGGGGTTTTGCTCAAATATTATCTACATGGTGAGATCTTCCCTGACCACTATACTTAAAATGTAAAGACCGTTCCACCATTGGCATTTTCTTCCCATTTATCAGCTTTTTTTTTTTTACATTTAATTTTTAATTCCAGTATAGTTAACAGTGTTATATTAGCTTCAGATGTACAATATAGTTATTCAATAATTGTATCAATTTATCAATGCTCATCATGTTAAGTGTTCTCTTAATCCCCTTCATTTATTTCACCCATCTCCCCACCCACCTTCTATCTGGTAACCATCAGGTTGCTCTCTATATTTACAAGTTTGTGCTTTTGTTTGTCTCTTTTCTTTGTTTTGTTTCTTATATTCCATATAAAAGTGAAATCAGACGGTATTTGTCTTTCTGTGACTGACTTATTTTGCTTAGCATTATACTCTCTAGTTCTATCCATGTTGTTGTAAATGGCAAGATTTCATTTTTTTATGACTGAGTAACATAACTTTATCACATATTCTTTGTCCATTCATCTATTGATGGGACACTTAGATTTCCTCCATGTCATGGCTATTGTAAATTATGCTGCAATAAACATAGGAATCCATGTATCTTTTGAAATTAGGGCTTTCATTTTTTGGGGTAAATACTCAGTAGTAGAATTCCTGGATCATATGATAATTCTATTTTTAAGTTTTTGAGGAACCTCAAAACTCCACAGTGGCTACATTAATAGTTGAGCATTCCCACCAACAATGCATGAGGATTTCTTTTTCTCCACATCCTTGATAACACTTGTTACTTTTTGGATTTTTGATTCTAGCTACTCTGACAGGTATAAGGTGATCTCTCTTTGTGGTTTTGAATTATTTTTCCCTGATGATAAGTGATGTTGAGCATTTTTTCCAATGTCTGTTGACCATCTGTATGTCTTCTATGGAAAGATGTTAATTCAGATTTTCTGCCCATTTTTAATAGTATTATTTAGGGGTTTTTTTTGGTGTTGAATTGTATAAGTTCTTTATATTTTTTGGATATTAACTCCTTATCAGATCTATCATTTGCAAATTTCTTCTCTCATCCAATAGGATGTTGATGATTTCTTTCATTGTGCATAAGCTTTTTAAATTAGTGTAGACCCAATAGTTTATTTTTGCTTTTGTTTTCCTTGCCTTAGGAGACATATCTACCAAAATGTAGCTACAGCTGATGTAGCTCTTTTCTAGGATTTTTATGGTTTTAGGTATCACATTCAGGTTTGTAATCCATTTTGAGTTTATTTTTGTGTATGGTGTAAGAAAGTGGTGTAGTTTTATTCTTTTGCATATAGCTGACAAGTTATTCCAATACCATTAGTTGAAGAGATTCTTTTTTTCCCATTGCTCCTTGCTTCCTTTGCAAAGATTAACTGATCGTTTAATCATGGGCTTATTTCTGAGCTCTTTATTCTGTTCTTTTGAACTGAGTCTGTTTTTGTGCCAGTACCATACTATTTTGATTGCTATAGCTTTGTAGTTTATCTTGAAATCTGGGATTGCGATACCTCCAGTTTTGTTCTTTCTCAAGATTGCTTTGGCTTTTTGTGTGTGTGTGTGTGTGGCTCCATACAAATTTTAGGATTATTTTTTCTGGTTCTGTGAAAAATGCCATTGGTATTTTAATAGGGATTGCATTCAATGTGTAGATTGCTTTGGGTCGCATGGATGTTTTAACAATATTGGTTCTCCCAAGCCATGAACATAGTACATCTTTCCGTTTATTTATATTATCTTGAAGTTCTCTCAGCAATTATTTTTATAGTTTTTAGAGTACAGGTCTTTCACCTTTTTGGTTAATTTTATTCCTAGGTATTTTATTATTTTTGGCATAATTGTAAATGGGACTGTTTTTATTTCTCTTTTTGCTACTTCATTATTAGTGTATAGAAATGTAATGGATTTCTAGATCTTGATTTTGTGTCTTATGACCTTACTGAATTCATTTATCAGTTCTAATAGTTTTTTGGTGGAATCTTTAGGGTTTTCTATATATTGTATCATGTCACCTGCAAATATCAAAAGTTTTACTTCTTTCTTACCAATTTGGAGACCTTTATTTCTTTTTGTTGTCTCATTGCTGTGGCTAGGACTTCCAATACTATGTTGAATAAAAGTGGTGAGTGGACATTCTTATCTTGTTCCTGACCTTAGGGAAAGCTCTCAATTTTACTGATTGATCATGATGTTTGCTGTGGGTTTTTCATATAAGGCCTTTATGAGTGGAAGGAGGGAGGAGGAGGTGGGAGGGGGAGGGAGGGGAGGGGGAGGGGAGTGATGGTCATGAGGGGGCACTTGTGAGGAGAAGCACTGGGTGTTATATGGAAAACAATTTGACAATAAACTATTATTTAAAAAAAAATGAAATTCCACTGGATCTCAAAAAGCCAGTCTGACTTGAAAAAAAATAAAGATTAAAATTAAAAAAATATATTTAAATTATCTCCCAGGCACATTACTTATATCTGTTTTGTTTAGGTCTCTTGTCCTGTTCTTTCATTTAGGACATGTTCCTCTGTCCCTTCATTTTTTCTAATTCTGTGTCTGTTTCTATGTATTAGGAAATTTAGTGATGTCTCCCATTCATATCCTATCTATCAATAAGTAGTAGTCTTATGAAGAAATGAGACTGTAGTTCCCTTCAGTGCAAAGTCCCTTATTTACCAGAACCTTGTGCTTCAGGAGTGTCTTGTGTGTGTCACATGTGCCCTACTATTGTGGCTGAGCTGCTTTTGCCTTAAGTTCAGTTTTCTGAAATGGCCTTTTTGCCTTGTGGGTAGAGTTTAGTTCCTGTGTTGTTAGTGGACCAGTCAGGGTCTGCCTTGATCTTGAGTCAGACCAGAAGTTTGCCAGAGATGTGGCTGGCGTCACTGAACTGTAGGGCATTTTCCCTGTGTTGTCCCCTGAGAAGCTTTCACCGATAGGCAGGGCCTGTAGTCAGACCAGATGTCTGCCCTCTTCTCACTGCTGAGGCTGCCGTGAGACTGGGGTATGTGGCTATCTTCCCCTCTCCCTAGTGCAGGATCACTTTGGAATGGGACAGGTCCCTGTTGGGGCTGCTTGCACACTGCCAGATTGTGGCATTACTTTGGATGGGCTCCTGCCAAGAGTGTATTGGAGGAGGTGTGTCTGCAGGAGAATGCACAGGTGGGGCATGCTGTTAGCAATTAGGTAGCAAGTATCAGCACTGCACTGATTCCTGCCTGTGTCTGTGTCTAGGCTGGGGGATGGGGAAGGGAAATGGTGCCCAACTGCTCTTTTGTTTTTGGAGAAGTCTCCGAAAGATCCCTGCCCCTCCATGACACACTCTGGCCAGTAAATAAATCTCCTACCTGTGTATCCCAGCATTTTTCAAACTGTTGCTTCTATGCTGTATCTCCATAGAACTGTTTGTTGTTGTGCCTCTTTAAGGGTGGGGACTCAGTTTCCTATCATCCTCCTGACTGTCCCAGAGCCAAGCCTGCTGATTTTTAAAGTTCTGGGTGTTAAGCTCTACAGATTTTTGGCCTGTCTGGCTTCAAAGGCAAAATATTTTGGGGAGTTGTCTTCCTCATACAGGTTATCTGTGTGTAGGGTTTCAGTGGTAAGCACTGGTTTCTCTCCTCTCTTCGTGCCTTGGGTTTCTTTCCTCCTGCAGACAGTTCCACAGGCCTCGTTAGCTCCCAACCATGCCTCTTCCCTTCCTTCCCACTTTGTTGTGAGCTCTTCTCTACCTTTATTTGTGGAGAGTCTATTCTGCCAGTTCTTTGGTTCATTTTCTGGGTTATGTTCACTGATGTAGGTATTACCTAACTGTATTCATGCAGTGAGGTAAGCTTAGGGTATTCCTACTCTGCCATCTTCCCTGGAAGTGCCACTCATTTTTACATTTTATTTTATAGAACTTTCTTACCATCTAAAATGACCATGTGATTTTCTAAAAATTGCTTATCTATGTCCCTGGAATGTTAGCTTTAAAAGGCTGTATGATGTTCAGTTCTGCATCTTCAACATATAGAATAGTGCTTGGCATGTTAATTCATTGTATAAATGATGTGCCCCTTGGAGGAGCAGTTATATTTTATTTGGCTTGTATCCTTAATATCTAGCATGGTGCATGACACAGGATAGGGATATAATAAATATTTGTTTTTGTTGTTGTCTCTAGCTGTTGTAACTGTTAAATAGGAGAATCATCAGGATCTAATACTTTCATGGTTTCATTCTTTTGGATAAGTAGTTTGTAATAATCATAGGGACTAACTCCACCCAGTATTTGAGCTCATATTTATTTTAATGAAAACGAAACCAAAAAATGACAACTTGATCAGGACAGAACTTGCTTAAAGAAAGACTCAGATTAGTTTCAGCAAGCTTACACAGTCAGCATTTTGGAGGTGAAGCTCTGAGGTTGAATCAAGCCAAGAAATACAATTGATCATCCTAGTCTGCAAATTTCATTTGTAAGTTCAATTGAAGTGTAAGTGGAATGGGATCATGTTATTAGTTCTCCTAGAGGCACAGATTTCCAGGATAGGAAAATGTGTCTGTGCCTGCCTGGTCAGTCAGCCATGGGCTATCAATGCAGTGTTCCCAGGGATACTCCTTGGAGGGAATTCGAGGACATAAGAGGAGACTAATACTAAGCAAGATGTTTTGATCCCTTCATTCTCTTCCTCACACTCCCCCTTCACCAACACATACCAGTTAAACCAAATGGTTGTGGTATTGTGACAAAAGGATAAATATAATTCTACTCTAAATTTAGTCTGGTTTTTTTTTCAGTCAGAATATTTCTTTTCTTCCTTTTGTAATTAAGCATTCTAATTTTCCTGTCCTATTGCAAAATTGTGTCTTTTAGGTTGGCAGGGATTCAAATGGTATTAATCATTATTTCTAATTATTTAAGCTGTTTCAATGATTGAAGAGAATATCTATGATTATAGGTTACTGTCAAATAATGGGATCCTTTCAAAATCTCATTGGTCAGTTTCAACTTAGGAAAAAATCACAAAGACAAAAATACAAGTTTTGAGAAACTACCCTTTTTAGCTACAAACATTAGCTTGCATTCTTCTTATCAGAAGTGGAGGAAAGATTTTGCTGCAAACTTGGGAGAATACTGCTTATTAACTTCTTTATAATATGGTGAGATTTTTTTTCATTCCTGAGTTTTAGCAGTTTTGAAATTCTGAGATGCTCTCATTTTTCCTTTGTAACTCAACTCTGGAACCCAGAATTTCTGGCTTGGATTGTGAATTCCCAAACCCGAAGAGAATTTTGAATTTTTTTCTTTTTCATGAAAGTAACAAATGACACTTGAAATATTTAAGTTAGGTAAATTCCATTTAAGGTCACGTTCATCTTATTTCAGACCTGCTATTCAAATCAAAACCACCTGGGTCTGGAGTGGTTCTGTTGCACCCATGTATCTGAGGAAGTCTTGCTGGGGATTGAGAGTTGACTCTCAGACTTCATGTGCACATATCAGTTGAAGAGATGAGATAATTATCTAAAACCTTCAAGCAACATTTCACTAGAGTTTTTTGAGGGGAGTTGGCAGTTGTTTGCTTTTTGTTTTAACCAAGCTTACACTTGACTAAATGGAAGTGGGATTTTTATGTGGATATTTAATGGATATTAGGATGGCAGCATCACTTTTCCATTTTTATTTTCTTTTGTGCTTCAATAAATGCTGTTCTTGTACATGTGAAGCCAAATAAAGTAACTGTTCATCTCAGACAGTGTTATCATTTTCATTATTTATAAGATGATGTGCATTTGTAGTCAGAGGAGTAATTATAAGTTCCAGATGGCAGGGGCCATTCCTATTAAGTTTTCTATCCCCAGAGCTTAGCCCAATGCCTAGCACATAATAGGTCCTCCACACCTGCTTAATCAACTGAGCTAATGGGATGGTTTGTTAATGTGATCTAGTTTTTTGACCTATAAAAGTGGCATCAATTATCTCTTTGATATGTTCTATTCTTATTATTATGCCATTTAGAGCTTTTTAGGATCCACACATTAGGTTTATAATAGTAGTTCCTTGAATTTGAACAACTTTGTGAGAAACACTTATATCCATCATTTTAGCATGTTCTCACTACATTTCTATTAAGTCAGGAGGCATGGAAGCCTGGAGTTTAAGAGATTGTTTATTATTCTTTATTCTAACTCCAAGCCAGTTCTCTCTTGTTTGCTAACCATATGATGGGCATAACCCATTAACCTCCAAGAAAAGATTTCCTTTTTAAAGACTCATCGGTTGATAGTATTAAAATAATAAGGAATTCAGAAATCACGCTTCTACGACCTTTACATTGTTGGCATGAATTTTAGAATTTTATTTTAAGTAGCTATTTTACAAATGAAGCTCAGAGTGATGGAAGGGTCAGCTCTGGGCTATCTGTCGGAGGGTTGTTTCCTTGGTGGATTAATAAGACAGTTGTTGGTTTTTTCCAAGGTTGGCTTCTCAGTGGGTGATCCCTGAAGGATAGTATGTGTCCCCAGGTCACAAAATAGTTTTAATAGCATATTCAACATAATAGAAGTGTCTTCTGAATTATTGGGCTAATATATCTATTCTTCAACTTCCTGATGGAAAAACTGAGAGATGATTTTGTAAATGCGTGTACATTAGAAGTCTTATTGAAGGTTTGCAAAGATATTTTTAAAAAAGGGCCTGTCTTTTCTTAAGTTTGTCTACTTAAATTTTACCCCCTCTGCTTTGTTTATTTCATGATGTTTTTAATTCTCTTTTCCTTAGAATTCCGAGGCCTGAGGTTCTATTCAGTTTCCTCTTCTTTCCGTAAACAGTTTTCCAATTGGATCTGCTAATAAAGCAGGCACTATTTATTTGATTAATAATTTTTCAGAATTTTAGATATGAAAAAGTTTTCTCACCAAAATTTAATTATCTTGATCATCAACTTTGTCCTTACTTTTGCTTAGGCAAAAATTTCCCCATTTTCTAATTTTTTTGTAGAGAAAGAGCTAATTAATGATGCCAGAAACTTTTTCTTAAGTATATGTTTATTTTTGAACTAAAGAGAGTGTGAGTGGGGAAGGGACAGAGAGAAAGAGACAGAAGATCTGAAGCAGGCTCTGTCCTGACAGCAGAGAGCCCAATGTGGGGCTCAAACTCACAAAGCATGAGATCATGACCTGAGCAGAAAGTGTGATGCCTAACTGACTAAGCCACCCAGGTGCCCTGATACCAGAAACTTTTAAGGCAGTTCAGTTGTACCTTTTGCTTTTCTTTAAGTGATCTAATCCCAAAACTTGAAACATTTTTTATTCTTCTTCCTTTCTAATACTGTCTAATTCTAAATATCTTCAACTATATGATTGACTCAGGTTTAATTGTAATTCATTATACGTTCACTTTTTTTCTTCTAAATATGTAAACTCCTTAAAGCCAGAGACCTCATCTTTTTTTTTTTTTTCTGTATTCCTCTTTTTATTCCTGTCACATATTAAGTGCCTGGTACTTTCAAAAGAGGAACGTCATACATGGTTATTTGGTTAATGTAAAATAGTCGTTAATATTTGTATTTCTTAATAGCAATGATAAACATTTTCAACATTGATCCCATTGTAAATGTTAGGCAAGTTTGTAAGAACTTTTGTTCTGTAACAATGCAAAAATTTTTACAGAAATAAGGATTATAGCAGCTATTAATGCATAATAATGTGGACTGAAGATATTGGTAAAATTATCTGTCTCATTTTATTTTATTTCCTATTGCCTTGTTTACTCTGTCCCTTAGTATATGAATAGGACATCCATTGACTTTAATGACTAGTATCACAGTTATCTTCTTTATACCCTTGATTAGTTTCTTAAAAGACTATGCCCATTCTTTGAACAAAATGTCATGATAGGGACATGTGTATCTTAAACTGTCCATGTCAGAAAATCAGGTTTAGATTCTGTGCAGATTATTCCAAGCCTGTTATTTGACTAGGAGGATTTTGCAGCCTTAAATGATGGAAAATAATTGCATATGTTAAAAAGAAATAGTGTTATATTCTAAAAAAAAAGTTACAAAAGAAAAAAAGAGCAGAGCAATTATTGGATATGTATGCTCCAGGGTTGATGATAGGTTTTTGCTTAACTTTTTACATGGTATCTAAAGTGCCCTTAAATTTCAAAAGTGAACTTTTGAGTTGCTAGCCTGGTGATTGAGAAATCTATAAATGTCATATTTCATGAATAGATATGAATAATTGTAACTTCTTATTGACAGTGACCTCAGTGATTTTCCCCAGTGGTTGGGCAGGCATCTAAAGGTTAGCTCTTTAAAGTTCAAAGCTGATTTAGATGTTGAGACACTGTATTAGTTGTGTGAATGCAGTTTTTATGCAGTCTGGGGCATTGGGAGAAGGCTTCCGAGTTTGAGTGCCTGCCTTTGAAGCCTGTCTTTGCCATTTACAAACCATGTGGAAGAGCTACCAAGTGATTTGAGCTTTCTGTATGTCTCCTTATTGGCAAAAAGTGAGAATAATAATAGTACTTCCCTTAGAAGATTGTTATGAGGTTGAAATTAGATACTTAAAGTGCTCAGTTAGCACTTAATAAAGATCAAACATTATTATTATTCTCTTTCTGTTATCTGTCTCTACTTTTTTTTTTTTCCATCTGCCTGACTTCAGCCAAGAAGTGCTCACTGACCCTGAGGACCATTTCAGTCTACTTCAGAGGATTTCCTATCTCTTTCCCTTGTTCCCTTTCCTCCTTTCCAGACTAGCAGTGATGTGGAATGCAATCTTTCTAATTTGTTATGCCTTCCATTTCCAGAGTTTTGATCATATATCTTAAAAGAAAACAGAGTTTAACAAATGTGGAAAGTGATAAAGCTTAAATTCTACCAAGTTCTTACAGTGTAATTCTTGTCTCTGTTACTAAAATAATTTCCATTCATTCAAATTATTTAAAGGCAAAAAGTGCCTGTTTTCTCCTTCTTCTATGAGAACTGTTTTCCAGATGGACTAGGGTAGAGGGTGATTGGCTTGGTCAATGAGACGACGTCTGTCTATTATAAATTTCTGCTTCGTGTAGGAAGGGACCCTTTGGGGAATTGTTTGTAAAGCCAGTACCAAGTCTACTTACATTATTACTTTCTCAAATTCAAAAAAGTGCTCTTAGCTGCTAGTATGGGGTTTCTGACTTTATTAAAAAATGTGTCACTACAATTTGGTGTGGTGTCTACATTGAGAAAGTATGTGAAATTTGTCTTTTGTAAGGATATTGTTGAAGATATTTATCATTCCACTTTTTGCCCTCTTTTTAAAAGACTCTTGGAAAAAAACTTCTGCTTTGCTTTAGTGTCAATTAAATTAATCAGTTATTGATTTATTTTTCTAAATAATCATTCAGTTTATCTTAGGAATTATACTATATATAACTGATAAAGCTCATCTTTTCTGACATTTTGCCTTTAAAAATTAACCTCATCTTCCTTTTTCTTTTTTATGTTTACATCTTAGTGACTTTGTATTTTAAATATCTTTATAAGCTACATTAAAGATTTCCTAAAACCAAGGTAGTGTATAAAAGCTGATATGTTTGTAGGTATTCAAACTGTGGCATTTTAAACATCCTTTTCTTCCACACAATAAAATTACAGTTACCATTTGTTTATCTCTATATGTGACACAAATTGTGCAAAACACTTAGTAAATCATCTCTTTTAAGCCCCATAGCAGTGGTATGTAGATAATTTTTTTCCATTTTACAGGTGAGAAGACTGTAGAGAAGTTAAGATTGTAAAATTAATTAATTAGGAAATCAGGTGGATCTAAAACTTTCACCTAGTCCATATCATTCTAATTGAAGAAGGGGAGTCAGTGCTTCACGTTTTGAAAACTTATTGATTTATGTCCTTTGTGTGTTGAGGGAATAAATATCTTGGCTATCTAGATCTTCACTGGCAGTAGCATTTGAATAAAGTCATGGGCTTTTAAAATATGGTGAAATAATTTAGCATTCTTATCAAATGTCAAATTACAGATTATAGAGGGCATAGTAGACATTTTTATTTGCAATCACCTCCAAGATAATTTTACCTGAGCTGATTTAAAATTTGTAGAGAGTGGTCAGAGGAGATCATTAGCTGCGTTGCTACAATTATGATTTTTGAGAAATTGTGAAATTTAATAATTGCTTTATGAAAACAGATACTTTAAGGGATCAATTTTTATTGTTGTTGACTTTAATTTTTAAATTTTTGAGACAGACATAGCGCATGAGTGGGGGAGGGACAGAGAGTGAGGGAGACACAGAATCCAAAGCAGTCTCCAGGCTCTGAGCTGTCAGCAGTGAACACAGTGCGGGATCATGAACTGTGAGATCATGACCTGAGCCAAAGTCAAAGTTGGATGCATAACCAGCGGAGCCACCCAGGGGCCCCTGTTATTATTGGCTTTAAAAATGAATTACAAATTCACCTAAAAATGAGATGATATACTTGAGTGTTACCACTTGCTGTACCTGAAAACTAAAATGAGTTATGTCAGTCAGACCTCCAGGTTGTACTGAGTAATTTTAAAAGAGAGGAGGGAAAGGCAGTCTGCTAACTTCTGCCCTTGATTGAGAAGTCCAAATGTCTGTTTTCTTTATTTTCAAGTACCTTTTATGGTCTTCCTACAGAATATTAAGTGACAGCAAGGTTCTTTTTTTCTTGTTGTTCCCAATTCCTTTTATTTATCTTTTCCTAACAGTTTTGGAAAGCATTCTCCTTCCAGGCATTTAAAAGCTTTTTTGGCATCTGATGCTGCCAGTGTTAACACTGGCAATTGGTACAATTTACAATAGTGCATTAAATATAAATCTCATTTTACATCACTTGTGTAAAGTTGATTTGTGGTAAAACTTTGCTAGTAATGATAGATGTATATTATGAATTATTGCATGTTTAGTCCATGCACTTGAACTACATAGAGGTAAACAATTATATGTTTACTTAAGAAATGTGAATGTGTCTCTACAACTTAATTTTTTCATGTCTTTGTCAGCCTTGAAAAAGGCCATGATAAGTTTCTATGTCCTTGAGTTAGGTCATTTCTTTTCTGGGAAAGAGACACTGAGCAATTAGAATAAATGATTTTAAGCCCTTTTTAGAATTTTAAATTAACTTCTGACAATAAACCTTTCTCATCTGGTAACTTCTCAACCTTGAGTTTTTTGGAGGCATGCCTTATTCCCTTTGTGTGATTAGAACATTGTAGAATATGTGAGCATGTAGCAGTTTATCTTAGATGTTTTGGGGCCCTCTGAGGAGTACAGAGAAGCATAATATTTTCTTAGCGTTTCTGGTCTCCTTCCTTGAATGGGTGCATTTGTTTTGGTTTCAGTTGCACTGTATTTGATTTTAGTCTGACTGGTGTTTCATTGGCTCTGGCCTTTTTGCCCAGTTGTGTTTTCCTTAGAACACTCACCTTCAGTGAGTCTAACTTTTCTCTTTTGAGGTCTTAGTTCTCTAGAGACTCTCTGGCTTCTGGTTTATTGTTTGTTGTTCTAGGGTCTGGGGCTTTACCAAATTAGATCTTTCACCCAATTTAACCTTGTTTTTAAAAATAGAAGGTGAAAGTGATACTGTACTCCAATCTTTCTTAACTTCATTTGAGGCTTGTATGAAAGAAGTAAGCCTTTTTGAAAATGATTTGAGTGGTTGTTTTATCAGGTCTCCCAAGAGTGATACTTAGGTAGTACTTTTGTGGATGCATAAGTTAATTAATTATATCCAAAGGATGCCTTTGAGCATTAGGGCTTAATTCACTTGTAGGACCCCTATGTAGAAGGACACTAAGACTTGCTTTGAATATATAGCAAACAAAGGAAGGGAGAGGATGACTGACATTCTTTCAGTGCCTACATTGTAGGAGGTAATGCACAAAGATTTTTAAATATATTCTCTCACTTACGATGAAGCTCAACTTGAACAGTGGGGCCACTGAAAATGCTTCTATTAGACCTTTTCTAATCTTTTTTATTTAAAGGCTTATGGGAGACCCAGGCTAAATTGAGTATGTTTGATTCCTCTTGCAGCTGGAATGATAAAATAAAGCCCCCGGTAACTCTAATACCCCAGTTATATCAGTGGACAGATTATCTAGACAGAAAATCAATAAGGAGACCTCAGCCTTAAATGAACATTACAGCAGATGGACTTAATAGATATATATAGAACATTCCATCCAAAAGCAACAGAATACATATTCTTCTCAAGTACACATGGAACATTCCCAACGATAGGACATATATTAGGTCACAAAATGAGTCTCATTACACTTAAGGAGATTGAAATCATATCAAGTATTGTTTCACAATGGTATTATACTAGAAATCAGTTACAAAAAGAACACTGGAAAAAATCACAAATATGTGGGATTAAACAACATGCTACTGAACAACCATTGGGTGAACAAAGAAATAAAAAAAGACAAATGAAGATGGAAAAAGAACTTAACCAAAATCTATGGGTTGCAGCAGAATCAGCTCTGTGAGCGAAGTTCATAGCAATACAGGCCTAGCTCAAGAAGCAACAGCAATATTGATAAGGGAAGAAATAAATGAAATAGAGATTAAAAGACAATATCAAAAGAGCAATGAAACTAAGAACTGGTTCTTTGAAAAGATAAACAGAATTGATAAACCTGTAACTAATTGCACCAAGAAAAAAAGAGAGGGCTCAAATAAATAAAACAAGAAATGAGAAAGGAGAAGTTACAACTGATGCCACCAAAATTCTAAGGATTATAAGATTATTATGAATAATTATAGGACAACAAATTGAACAACCTACAATAAAAGGATATATTTCTAGAAACATATAATCATTAATAACATTAATGAAAGAAGTTAAAGAATATGCAAGTAATTGGAAAGATAGTCCATGGTCATGGACTGGAAGAATTAATATTGTTAAGATGACCATACTGCTCAATGAGTATATTGTAAAACTATAGTAATCATAATAGTCTGTTAATTATTATACCTTTGTAATATAATGGATATATGGAAATGTACTTTGGTGCAGCCACTATTGAAAGCAGTGCAAAATTCTTTTGGATTCCAGGGACGTAGTGCATTTTCAACATATAATCTAAAGTGTCATATAGTTAACCACCTTGCATCTTCTTTTAAAGACAGAGGCTTACAATGAGGTTCTTTTCTCCTCTCCCCGCAAAATAGGAAGTTGATGGCAATGTGGAACTATCTTTAGAGCAATCTGTTGGTGCTTCAGTAGAATCTACCCTGTTGGTAAAGTGTAGAGTAGGTTTAAAATTTTTTTTAATTATTATTTTTAGAGAGAGAGAGATTGAGCATGCAAGTGTGGGAGAGGGACAGAGGAAGAGAGAGAGAGAAGCCCAAGCAGACTCCATGGCTAGTGTAGAGCCCTATGCAGGGCTCGATCCCATGACCTGAGCCAAAATCAAGAGTCAGATGCTCTACCGTCTGAGCCACTGAGGCACACCCATTTGTTTGTTTCTTTATTTGTTTTTAAGCTAAATGTCATTCCACTGACTCAATGGTAATAAAAACCAAAGCTTTGCTTAATTATTAAACTTCACTTATTAGATTCAACTCACATATATGATCAACTCTTAATTACTTTAGGGTAAATACCCTGGGAAATGAAAGGTTCCCTTGAACTGTGTGGTATTATACTAGCATATTCCTTCTAAGTAAGTACAACTTCCACAAAGTTCTATGAAAGAGAAATTTGGATGCTGCAGCTACAGGCATATTTTTAAAGAATCTCTGCAAAACCATACAACTTCATAGAGTCCTGAATAAATTTAAGATATTCATAGCACTATTGCTACTAGTCTAGCCACTAGTCTTTTTCTATTTAATTAATACGTCCTATTAAGAATTCATGGGATTCAGGGTTATGGAGCAATTCTGATCAGAAAGGTTTTAGGACAAAGGAAAAGGCAGTACTTTTGTCTGAAACATGGTAGTCTAGTTTCACTCAGAAAAGTGAAGGGTATGCCAAAATCTCAAGTGCATTGTCAATGACATAAATAGTTTTGGTATTAACCTATAACTTCTTGAGTGTTCCCTGTTGAAAAATTGCTTCAATATTATGTCAAGCTTAAAAATCCTCAAAATCTTGGCATCTTACTTGATTAACATTACTTAGTCACAAAAAAAAGGATGAGATCGTGCCATTGGTGACAACATGGATGGACTTAGAAGGGTATTATGCTAAGTGAAGTAAGTCAAACTGAAGACAAATACCATATGATTTCACTTACATGTAGCGTCTTAAAAAATAATAAATAAGTAAAAATAATAAACAAAAAGCAGAATGAGACCTAAAAATACAGAGAACAAACTAAGGGCTGTCAGAGGGGAGGGGGTCTGGGTAAGATGGGTGAAGGGGAGTGGGAGACACAGGGTTCCAGTTATGGATGAGTAAGTCATGGGAATAGAAGACACAGCATAAGGAATATTGTTAATGATCTTGTAATAGTGTTGTATGGTGACAGATGGCAGCCATACTTGTGGTGAGCATAGCATGGTGTATGAATTTGTCATATCACTATGTTATACACTTGAAACTTATGTAACATTGGTGTCAATTATACCCAAATAAAAAATTTAAAAAACAAAACAGAACAAACAAAAAAGAAACTCATAGATACAGAGAACAGAATGGTGAGTGCCAGGGGAAAAGGGAGTTAGGAGACAAGTTAAATGTGTGAAAGGGGTAAGGGTACAGATTTCCAGATATAAAGTAAATAAGTCATGGATATGTAATGTACAGCATGGTGTCTATATCAGTAGTATTGTGTGCATATCTGAAATTACCAAGAGAGTAAATCTTATAATCTTGTTTCTCATTGCAAGGAAGAAACCTGCTCTTTTTGTAATTTTGCATAGTGACAAATAGTAACTAGACTTATTTTGTGGTAATCATTTCACTGTGTATATAGATATTGAATTATTATGTTGTATACCTGAAACTAACATAATATTATATGTCACTTATACCTTAATTTAAAAAATTTAAAAACTAAAAGCCAAACAAAACAAAAGCTCAAAGACTGAGACCCTTTAGCTGCTTTGTAGTAGCAAATGTGTCCATTTGTACTGTTCTTTGTTCTTAGCACCTAGAGTTCCTGGCCTATTAGAGGTGTACTTTTTAGTAAATGTAAAATGTAATCCAATGATTTTTAATATCCTTAAGATAGTTTTATATACTTTCACTTAAAATTTGTGGAGATTATAAACCAGTTATGAGTCTGGTTATGATCTCACTGACACCTCAGATCTTTATTGACATGAATAAAGATGCAGAGAATGCTAAATGGAGGGGATATGAGTGGACATATTTTGTTAACTTATGGGTGAGAGAGACAATTATCAACTAGATCGCATGTTGTTTGCCATAGAAGGGCAAGAAGCCCTTCTCTTGCAAGAAGCTAGGATGTCCTGGCTCTCCGACCTCTGGCTGATTCTATAGCAGATGAGTTGAACCAGAAATTATAACAGGACATGTTCCCTATCAGGAGCTATCATGAGTCACTCCATTTATTGGGAAGAAACTGTTCACAGTAATATGAAGACCTTGGTACAAGAGTGATTGTCACTGGCACAGGGATGTATGAAATAAAGAACTTGGTACGATTTCTAGTACCATTTGAAAATAATTGGGTTTAGAATGACATCAGAGATGTTTTTCTACATTAAATGTTCTAAGAACAATGTGACCAGTGATAGGGACTCCAGTGAAAACCTGAAGTCATTTAGAAAATGTACCGTGGCTTTGACAAGCATAAAAATTTATATAATTCCAAAATTTATATAATTT
Source organism: Suricata suricatta (assembly GCF_006229205.1). Classification (NCBI taxonomy): domain Eukaryota; kingdom Metazoa; phylum Chordata; class Mammalia; order Carnivora; family Herpestidae; genus Suricata; species Suricata suricatta. The sequence continues at coordinate 70,145,086 of NC_043705.1, forward strand.
CAAATATTACACAGCTGTTTCTAAAAAGTATTAAGTATAATATTATTGTCTTAATTGTTTTTCTTCCTACCTTCCATAACCAACCCAAGAACAATTCAGTATTTCTGTTTCCAAAATAAACTTTGAAATCATTTACTTGTCTTCTGTATCACTACTACTCCTGGTCTTAGAAACCATCATTTCCTTCCTGGAAAGCTGCAAGAATTGTAATCTCCGTTCTAACTATGCTTTCCCCACTCTTGCCATGCTCCTTCCATAGCAGAGTGATCTATGAAAACAGTAAATACATCAAGTTTCTGTTTAAAATCCTCTAGTGAGTTCACATAAATCTGAGGATAGACTTCAAATCCCTGCAGTGGGAGAAGCTGGCCCCTTACCCAGGACCACCTCCTCTCAGTAGCCTTCCACCACACAGCCTGCCTATGCCCGAAAAGTGCCAAGATTTCTCCTGCATTAGGGTTTTTGTTCTTGCTGCTCCTGGACATCTCTTTCTCCTCATTCCATCTCTATCCTCTTATCCTTCCATGTCGGTTCAAATATCCCTCCTTGTGGAGGTCTTCCCTTTACATTCTATTGAAAATTGTCCCCATTTACCACACTGCTTTATTTTTTTCATAACACTTGTTAAGATTTATAACTTATGTTTCATTTCTCCTCTTATCAGAGACAGAAGCCTGTGTCTTTTTGACAGTTGTATTGCCATTGCCATTTTATAGTAAGCATCCCATAAATATTGGTTGAGTGAAAAAACTTCTTTATTTAGATGTCCTTCTGTGCCTTTGAGAACCACTGGCTTCCCACTTGTCTTTTCCTATGGCTCAGAGAAATCCATGGGCTTATCCTATATTTTGACTTTCATATAGGTCTTTTATGCCTCCTACACCAAACAAACTTTCTAAAAATTGAGTCATATAAATAGACCCCTGATAGGGTGGGGAGTAATCCTTCTTAGTGCCATAAGGGTCCAGCCATGGCTGAATCCTAGTAAGCATGCAGATTGGGCTAAAATGGGCTGTTGATGTATTTGTCCTTAAAGCGTGTGCCAGTTAATCATTCTTCACCTCCAATGTTATGTGACTTTTTAAAAATATGATATATGACTTAGTGAGTTCTGAGAAGGAAAAATAAGATTGTATTCTCCTTCCTAAAATCAGTTTTAATCAGAGAGAATTTAGTAGAACTCTAGAGGGTGAAACGCATTTTCTTGTGAATCTGCAATTCTTGTAGTTTTTTCCTATTTTTTCAAAACTGAGATACAATTGAAAAATGAAATAGTAAGGTACTTAAAATGTACATCATGATGATTGATATGTATAAATTGTGAAAGAATTCCCTCTATCAAGTTTAATTAACACATCCATTGCTTTATATATTGGCTTGTGTGTGTGTGTGTTAAGTTCTACTTTTACCACATCAAATTATACAATACAATGCTATCAACTACAGTCACTGAATTATATATCAGATACTTAGATTTTATTCATCTTATAACAGATTTTTTATTACTCTTTTTCCAAAATTTCCTTATTTCCTCCAGCCCGTTGATCCTGGCAAGTGCTTTTCTCTTCTCTGTTGCTATGAGTTTGACTTTTTTTTTTTTCTTTAATTTCATTGTAAGTGATACCATGTGATGTTTGTCTTTCTCTCTCTTGCTAATTTCACCTCACAAATTGGCCTCAAGATACATCTAAGTTTTCACATGTGGCAGGATTTTCTTCTTTTTAAAGACTGCATGATATTCCATTTATGCATATACTACAATTTCTTTATTCATTCACCCATGGCCAGAAATACAGATTGTTTCCATGGTTTAGCTCTTGTAAATAATACAGCCATGAACATGGCAGTACCAATTATCTCTTTAAGATAATGGTTTCATTACCTATATACCAAAAAAGTGGGATTTCTGGATTGTGTGGTCGTTCTATTTTCATTTCTTAAAGAACCCCTGTCCTGTTTTCCATAATGGCCTTTCCAGTTTCCATTCCTCCCACCAACAGTGTAAAAGTTCCCCTTTTCTCTACATCCTCACTATCATTTGTTATTTCTTGTCTTTTTATGATAGCCATTCTAAGGGTGTGAGCTGATATGTCATTGCAGTTTGATTTGCATTTGCCTAATTATTAGTGATGTTGGGTAGCTTTTCATGTACCTGTTGGCTCTCTGTATTTTTTATTTTTTAGAAAAGTATTCAGATTCTTTGTCCATTTTTTAATTCGGCTGTGTGTTAGTTCTGTTGTATTTTGGATATGAATCCATTATCGGTTATGTGGTTTGCAAATACTTTCTCTCATTCCATAGGGAGCCTTTTCATCTTGTTGATGATTTCTTTTGCTGCACAGAGACTTTTTAGTTAAATGTAGTCCTACTTGTTTATTTGTGCTTTTATTGCCTTTGCTTATGGTGTCAAATCCAAAAAATCATTGCCAAGATTGATGTCAAGAGCTTAACCTCTGTTTTCTTTTGGGTATTTTCTGATTAAGTCTTATGTTCAAATCTTTAATCTACTTTGAGTAAATTTTTATGTATGGTATAAGATAGTGATCCAGTTTCATTGTTTTATATGTGGCTACCAGTTTCCCTATGCCATTTTTTGGAAAATACCGTCCATTTTACACGGTATATTCTTGGTTCCTTTGTTACAAATTAATGGATTATATATGCCTGTCCTATTTCTGGTTCTCTGTTTTGTTCTATTGATTTATGTGTCTGTTTTTGTGGCAATACCACAGTTTCGGTTATGATAGCTTTGTAATATAGTTCAAAATCTGGATATATAATACCTCCAGCTTTGTTTTTTTTCTTAAGATTTCTTTGGCTATTTGGGGTCTTTTGTGATTCCATACAGATTTTAGGATTTTTTTCCCATTTCTGTGAAAAACCTCATTGAAATTTTGATAGAGATTGCACTGATTCTGTAGATTGCTTTGGGTAGTAGGGACACTTTAACAATATTAATTCTTTCAGTCCATGAGCATGGAATCTCTTTTCATTTATTTGTGTCTTCTTTAATTTCTTTTATCAGAGTCTTATGGTTTTCAATATACAGGTCTTTCTCCTCATCCTTAAATTTATTCCTATGTATTTTATTCTTCTTGATGCAGTTATAAATTGGAATATTTAATTTCTCCTTCTGGTAGTTCATTGTTGGTGTATAAAAATGCAATTGTTTTTTGTATATTGGTTTTCTGTCCTGCAATGTTACTGAATTCACTGATTAGTTCTAAAAGTTTTTTTTAGTGGAGTCTTCATGACTTTCTATATATAATACCATCTACAAATAGAAACAGTTTTACTGCTTTCTTTCCCATTTGTATGCCTTTTATTTCTTTGTCTTGCCCAATTGCTCTGCTCAGGACTTCTAGTACTATGTTGAATAAAATTGGCAAAATGGGAATCCCTGTTTTGTTCTTGATCTTAGAAGAAAAGCTTTAAGATTTTCATAAGTGGGTATAATATTAGCCCTGGGCTTCTCATATATAACCTTTATTGTGTTGAAATAGGTTCCTTTTATACGCACTTTGTTGAGGGTGATTTTTTTATTATAAGTGGATGTTGAATGATGTCAAATGTTTTTTCTTCCTCTTTTGAGATGACCATATGATGTTTATCCTTCATTTCATTAATGTACTGCATCATATAATTGATTTGCAGATGTTGAACCATCCTTGCATTCTGGGAATAAATCCCACTTGATCATGGTGTATGATCTTTTTAATGTACTATTGAATTTGTTTTCCTAATATTTTGCTGAAAACTTTTTTTATCTGCCTTTTAATCCTCATTTTGTCCCACTCTCTTTTTTTAAAAAATAAGTATAACTGACATGTTACCTTAGTTTCAGTATGCAGCATAGAAATTTGACAATTCTGTATGTTATATTATGCTAACCATGGTAAGTGTGGTTATCATCTATTACTATACAATGTTATTAAAATATTATTGATTGTATTCCCTACATGGTACTTTTTCTCCCTATGGCTTATTTATTTTATAACTGGAAGTTTGTACCTTTTAATCCTCTTTACCTATTTTGTCCATTCTTAGCCCTCTCCCCTCTGGCAACCAGCAGTTTGTTCTCTGTATTTATGATTCTATCTCTGTTTCTCTGTTCATTTGTTTTGTTTTCTTAGGTGTTTGTCTTTTACTTATTTCACTTATCATAATACCCTCTAGGTTTATTTTTGCTGAGGAATCTTAACATCTATATTTATCAGGGATTTATTGGATATTGGTAGGTTGTTTTTTTTTTTGGTACATTCTGTGTCTTGCTTTGGTATGAGGGTAATGTTGTCCTTATATAATGAGGTTGGAAGCTTTTTACTCTTCTATTTTTTGGGGAGAGTTTCAGAAGTATTGGTATTTGTTCTTTTAAAAAGTGTTTTATTGAATTCACCAGTGAAGACATTGGTACTAGATTTTTCTTTTTTGGGAGTGTTTTGATTACTGATTCAATGGTAATTGGTCTATTCATATGTTCTCTCTCTTCATGATTCAGTATTGGTAGGTTGTATCATTTTCAGTATATATCCATTTCTCCTAGGTTGTCCAATTCATTGGTGTATTATTGTTTACAGCAGTGGCTTATGATTCTTTGTATTTGTGTGATATCAGTTGTAATGTTTTTACTTTCATCTATAATTTTATTTATTTGAGTCCTCTTCTCTTGCTTAGTCTAGCTAAATGTCTATTTTGTTTATAATTTTAAAACTTTTTATTCATTCCATAAATTTTGCTATGTTGTATTTCCATTTCATTTGTTTCAAATATTTTTTTCTCTCTCTCAGTTTTTTTCTTTGGCCCATTGGTTAACAGAAGCATGTTAACCACATATTTGTGAATTTTCCAGTTTTTTATAATTGATTGATAGTTTTACACCTTTGTGGTGGAACAAGATGCTTGATATGACTTCAGTCAAATTTATTGAAACTTGTTGTGTGGCCTTAAATATGATCTATCCTGGAGAATGTTCCATTTGCTCTTGAGAAGAATGTGTACTGAAATTGAATGGAATCGAATGGGATATTCTGTATATGTCTGTAAGGTCATAAAACCTAACAAAAGGGGTGCCTGGGTGGCTCAGTTGGTTAGGCATCTGACTTTGGCTCAGGTCTTAATCTCATAGTTCACAAGTTCAAGGCCTACATCAGGCTCTGTGCTAACAGCTTAAAGCCTGGAACCTGCTTCTGATTCTGTGTCTCCCTCTCTCTCTGTCCCTCCCCTGCTCATGCTCTCTCTCTATCTCAAAAATAAATAGAAACATTTTAAAAATCCTAAATATAATTTAAGTTTACTGTTTTCTTATTGACTTTCTGCCTGGATCATCTATCCAGTGTTGAATGTGGAGTATTAAAGTCTCCTGCTGTTATTGCTTTGCTGTTTCTCTCTTCAGATCTTATAATATTTACTTTATGTATTCAGTGATCCTATTTTTGCATGCATAAATATATAAAAATACATCCTCTTGATGAATTGGATCCTTTATTGTTATATAATGACCTTCTTTGTCTCTCGTTACAGTAAATCTATTTTGTCTGGTATCAATATAGCTATCCCTGAATTCTTCTAGTTTCTATTTGCATGGAATGTCTTTTTCTATACCTTCACTTTTAGTCTGTTCTTAAACTGAAGTGATTCTCTTGTACACAACATTTGCTTGGGACTTGCTTTTTATCTGATTAGCCACTTTGTGTCTTTTGATTGAAGAATTTAGTTCATTTATATTTGAAGTCATTATTGATAAGTATGGACTTACTATTGCCATTTTGTTAAAATTTTTTGGTTGCTTTGTAATTTGTTGTTCCTTTTTTTAAATGTGTATTTATTTTGAAAGAGAGAGAGAGCGAGCAAGCAAGTAGCACATGAGCAGGGGAAAGGGAGAGAGGCTCCATACTGTCAGTGCAGAGCTTCATGTAGGACTCAGTTCCACAACTGTGAGATCATGACCTAAGCTGAAATCAAGTGTTGGATACTTAACCAACTGAACACCCAGGCATACCCTCTCCTCCCCCCTTTTTTAAATTATCTCTTGTTCTCTTCTTTTTTTATTTTCTTTCTTTCTTTCTTTCTTTCTTTCTTTCTTTCTTTCTTTCTTTCTTTCTTCTTCTTTTCTTTTCTATAGTGGTATGCTTTGATTTCTTTCTCTTTATCTTTTGTGTATCTACTATTGTTTTTTGCTTTGTGGTTACTATGAACCTTACATAAAACCTCTTATATTTATAACAGTCTATTTTAAACTAATAATTCAACTTCATATGTACACAAAAACTCCATGCTTTTACACACCCCTCCACACAGATTTTATTTTACTGATCTCATAACTTATATTTTTTACATTATATATTTCTTATCAATTATTATAGTTATTTTTAATACTTGTATCTTTTAACATTTATACTAAAATTATAAATTATTTACCCACCACCATTTTACTATTAGAATATTCTAATTTTAACTATATATTTACTTTTACCAGTAACATTTATTTTTCCATGTTTTCCTGTTACTAGTTAATACCCTTCTAATATAGATTTGGCTATTTATTTGTATTTTCATTTTGATAGTATTCTGAAAAAATTCACTTGAACATACTGTGGATCCCCTGGAAACCCACTTTACTACAGAGTGCTGTAGTGGCCTTTTCGTGCCCTCATTTGCATTTGTATTTGTGATTAATTCACACCAAGTCAAGGCCAAATGATGTTAGTTTCCCTACTATAGAAACAGAGGTTTTGCAGTAGTATAGATGGAGTTATATATCTCCACCTTTGTTTCTAATATATATTGCCTACATTAGTCCTTTGCGATAAGCTGTCTCAGGATGTTGGTTTTCTTGGGATCTCAGTGGCAGTACATAGGGGTCTTTGGAAAAGCACAGATGGGGAAGAAGAGGGAGAAGAACTCTACTCTTCCTTCTCCCATTCCCTATATCCCTGTCTTGTTTTCAATAAAGAAGCTATCCTTTTCTATATGTACATCAGTCTCCTTTGTAATAAACTTGATGACCAGTGAGTTTATTATGTCAAAAGAAGTTTTTTAAACCACTGACCTAGACCACTACACTTCTAGGTATAGAGTTTAAAATATTACAAGAGTGTATATAAAATCATGTGTCTAAATTTGGACTATAGCCATACTTTTTGAAGCAAAATATGGGAAATTGGCTCAAACTCACAACCATAGGTATCAAAGTTTCCATGTGATGTGAAGCAAAACACATTTTAGTTATAATACATGGGGTGTTGCAGTGGGATACTTCACCTCTCTCATGTTACAGAGAACATTATTGAAGACTCCACAGCCTATCAGTGACTCAGAGGCAGAGCCAAGATGAGAGCCGATCTTCGTGATTCCCGTTTCAGCAGTCCTCCCATTAATCTGGGTCTCTTTTTTTAATGGTTATTTTATTTTTGAGAGAGAGAGAGAGACAGAGCGTGTGCAGGGGGAGGGGAAGAGAGTGCTTGAGACACAAAATCTGAAGCAGGTTCCAAACTGTCAGCACAGAGTCCTATGTGGGGCCTGAACCCCCAAACTATGAGATCATGACCTGAGCTGAAGGCAGGCGCTTAACTGACGGAGACACCCCTTCTGTATCTTCTTCACACCCTTTTCTCTCAAAATTATCTGCTGAGGGAGATTTCAAGTTTCTGGGGGAAAAATAATTTTTTTCAGGAGAGTTTTGAGGCATTTCTGACAAGAAACAAAGTGGTTTTTTAATCACAGTAAACACATTTGCAAATCTCCAAATGTTAGTGTTTCTTTTGTTTGGGTCACATCTTGTTCTTTTCTACTCTTCTTTTTGCTGAAGCAAATGCCTTGGGTTTAAATAAAGCTTTCAAAACATTTTATGTTCCTTCGTGAAATCCTTTGCAGTTAATATGTACCCCTTATGTGATAGTCATGGTTACGAGAGATATCACTATAATTTTTCTGTCTGGGGCCTCACTCTTGCTTGTCTTGATGTTTCCAAAGCTCTAATCTGAAATACTCTGATATACTTATTTGTACATAGAGTCCTCTGTGCTTGCTCCTTGTAATATCTTATCTTTCATCCACTTGTCTGGAAAAGTTACTATGGAGTCCAGTGGGTGTGCTTCAAGCTTTCTCATAAAAACTCACCTTTGGGAATTGTACTCTGACTGGAACATCTTTTCTTTCCATTTGCAAATTTAGGGATAACCAGGTTGGCTAGGAAACTGTAGTTTTATTTCTGTTTGTTCTTTCAATTCACAAGAACTCTAGAAATTCTTACTTTAGATAGTCTTTCAAATGTAGGAGTAACTGTTTCTCTATTGAACATTTTCAATCATTTACTTTACTTCTAATTGCCTTGTTCTGTCCTCTCCATTTCCCTCCTTTTCTTCAAAACATGCATTGACATTGCTTTGTGTCAACCAGTATGTGATTTTAAATATAGCCAAGTATTTAATAGTTAGGTTGGATAGCTTCAGATACCATCTTTCATCTGTGTTGCTGAATGAAGCTTTGGCTGTGATGAGTATAGAGGAAACAGAGCTGTTTATAAATGTTCTGCTAGCTTTTCTCTTTTCTGGCTTTTTCTTTCTAGAGTTACCGGGTTGGATTTATATATATTTATTATATCTTCCAACTCTTGCTGACTGGACTTCTGATTTCAGACACCACCCATGGTTATTGATGTCACCTGGATTGAAATTATTGTTTTTGGTTCTCCTGTGTATGATGTGATACTCATATACAATGGACTTCATTTTATTTTCAAAACTACTGTTTCTCTCAATTTGTCACAGTCAGTTTGCATCCTTTCCCCAAGTTTTAGGAAGTTAACAATTGTACCCGTATGGAGGTAAATCCAGACTTACTGGATTCGTTTCCCTTATGTAGGTCACTGATAAAAATAAATAACTTGATGCTTTTTCTCTTGATGCAGAAAGTAGGTTATTGTGGTCCCATGGAGAATATCTTCTCATTTTACAGTGTTACAGTGTTGCTTCTAGACAGTAGTCTTGTGAATCCTTTCTGAAGCTCTGGCATTAATTTTTTTCTGAATACAGTGCAGCTAAATCAACATAGGACAATTACACTGTAAGTTTTATTTTTTTTCAATTTTATTATCTGTATATATATGGGATAATAAGAGTAAATCTAAAGCAGCATTTCACTGTCCTGTGGTAACTCATAACAGCCCAGGTGTGTTGTCTTCCAAAAAATAAAGCACTATAAGCATAGAAGCACTGGGGTGCCTGGGTGGCTCAGTCAGTTAAGCGTCCAGCTTCAGCTCAGGTCATGATCTCACAGTTCGTGGGTTCGAGCCCTGTGTCGGGCTCTGTGCTGACAGCTAGCTCAGAGCCTGACGCCTGCTTCAGATTCTGTATCTCCCTCTCTCTCTGCCCCTCCTTGCTCACACTGTCTCTCTCTGTCTCTCAAAAATAAATAAAAAACATTAAAAAAATAAACATAGAAGCACTTAGAGAGGGTTTTACTTTCATGCTATGTATATTATTCTGTAATTTTCTTTTACTACTTAAAATTACATCATAAAAGCTCTCTGGTTAATAGATATAATTCATATTCTTTAATAGCTGCATAATATTCCACAGTATGGATGTATTGTAATTTATTTAATAATTACCCTTATGATGGACATTAAATTTGTCTCTAATTTTTTCATCACTAAAAATACTGTTTTACATTATTACAGTTTTAGTGAGAACTCTTATGAATATATCTCTTCATTCTGGTGTTTTTAATGCTGTAGGATAGATTCCTCAAAGTATAATTGCTGGGTCAAGATGTATATGCATTTCTTATTGCAATGGATATTGCCACATTACTTTGCAAAAGGTTCTAGCTCTTCATGCTTCCATCAGCAATATGTCCATTTTTGTATATCCTTGTAAATACTGGATATTTTTACTTAAAATTTTTGAATTTTATTTTTGAGAGAGAGACAGAGAAACACAGAGGGTGAGCAGGGGAAGGCAGAGAGAGAGGGAGACACAGAATCCAAAGCAGGCTCCAGGCTCTGAGCTATCAGCCCAGAGCCAGATGCAGGGCTCAAACCCACAAACGGTGATATCATAACCTGAGCTGAAGTCAGATGCTTAACTGACCGAGCCACCCAGGTGCGCCAAGGATGTTTTTACTTCTTTAAATGTAGGTTAAACTGATGTTTAAAAAAGAGTATCATGTTATAATTTCGATTCCTTTTGCTCTCTGATAGGGTCAATGTGTTTTTGTTTGTTTGCTTGGTTGGTTGTTTAAATTTTATAGCCATTTGGATTTCCTCTCCTGAGATTTTCCATCTCATAGCTTTTGTTTATTCTTATTTTGAGTTTGTTTTCTTCTTTTCAATTTGTAGCTCTTCATCTTTTAGAACTAGCAATTTGTATTCTTTAAAGTAAACTTTTAATTTTGAAACATTTTTAGATTTACAGAACAATTGTGAAGAGAGTACAGAAAGTTCCCGTGTTACCTTCATCCTCCCTGCCCCATTTCCCTTGTTATTAACATCTTGCATGGTGTATTTGTTACAGTGAATGAGCCAACATTGATTTAGTTAATTATTATTAACTAAAGCCCATTCTTTACTCAGATATTCTTAGTTGTTTTTTTTAATGTCCTTCTTCTATTCCAGGATACTGTCCAGGATACCATATTACATTTAATTGTCATGTTTCTTTAGGCTTCTCTGTGCTGTCAAAGTTTCTCAGACTTTCCTAGTTTTTGATGACCCTGACAATTTTCAGGGTACATTCTCATCTTATTCTGGATTGAAGGGAGGAAAAAGTCCATTATCTTTTCAGTAACTATGATGTGAGTTGTAGGTATTTTATAGAGGTTATTTGTCAATTTGAGGAATTTCCCTTGATCTCTAGTTTTCTGCTTGTGATAGATTTTGCAGAAATTACCATTCTATAATTTGTCTTTTTATTTTGTTCTCTTTTCATAAACATTTTACACTTGTTTCCTAACACTTTTTTTGAGAGATAGAGGAAGGGAGACAGATAGGGGGAGAGAGCAAGTGAGTGTGAGGGAGGGGCAAAGGAGGAGGAGAAAGAATCTTAAGCATGTGCCACACCAAGCACAGAGCCTGACACGGGGCTTGATCTCAGGACTGTAAAATCATGACCTGAGCTAAAATCAAGAGTTGGACATATAACCGACTAAGCCAACCAGGGGTCCCTCCCAACATTTTCCTATATGAAATCTCAGATAAATCTTGAACTTCTTTGTATCACTCACTTCTCCATTCTTCCTTTATTTTTCTCTCCAATATGTAAGACTTCTAAGCATTCAAGCATATAGATTTAGGATTATTCTGGGTTCAATTTCTAGGGATAATGACTTCCCAGGTTTTTCATCTTGGCAAAGTTCTTTAACCTCTATGAGCCTCAATTTGCTCTCTGAAAAAGTTGGTGTATTCCTTTCTCAAAAGATCTTTGTGACATACTTATAAGTGCTGAACAAGTGGTTGTTATTCTCTTTATGTTTTATGGAGAAAGTTACTGTATTTTTTCATTCTGGAAAGCATTAGAATTATACTCTCCAACTGTGAGACATATTTGGGGAACAAAAGTGACCAGAATGTAGTTCCATTTATGCAACTGTTTTTTTGTGCGCAGGGAAATATCTTGGTCATAATTTTGATCCAACCATGTTACAGCACTGTTGTGAATAAATAAGTAATCTCTTTTTAACTATTATCATTGACCTGGATAATAAAAGTGGTGTTAAATTTTGTTTCAGGGAAACTTGATAGAGACAAAGTTTCACATACATGGATAAAATGTTGTAGTTATAACTTGGAAGTTTGAGTGCCTAAATGCATCACAGTAATTGTAAGTCAACCCAATGAACATTATTAAGTTACGAGTATGTAAATTCTTAGTATAGTATTATTTCACTATGACACTCAAATAGGATTTGTATGTCCTACACAGAGTGGTCAGGGATCATAGGTTGATAACTGCTCTCCTTTGTCACAGTAATTATTTTATATTTCTCAGATTTACATCACAAATTAGGAAGGACTTGACTAGAAATAGCAAAGGTTCTGTTGGGAAGAGGATTTAACCGTGAATGTGTCCTTGGAATTTCTGAATTTAAAGAAGTATGATTGCTGAAAGCATACCAAGTGTTTGAAAGGTAATATTTGCCAACCATCTAAAACCAGCATTAGCCGTGGCCTAGAAATTGAGCTATTTGGGTGATGGGAGACCATTGTTTCCTTTTCTTTGAGTTGCTTATCCTTTTTTTTACTTCAGTATCATATTTTCCATTAATTAGCTCACAGAATGTTAGAATGGAATAGGATGGGCCTAAGATTCTTCATTTGTTTTCCATTACTTGTAGGCTGGAATCCAAATTCCTTAGCAATATCATAGTGGTTGAAAACATAGGTTTTGGGATTGGATAGAGGTTGTGAGCCCAGATTCTGACTCTGCCATGTAAGCCATGTTCTTGGGCAATTTACTTGAACTTTCTAAGTTTCAGTTTCCTCATCTATGACATGAAGATAATAATAGTTCCTTCCTCATGGAGTTTCGTATGAGAGTTAAACTGGGAGATTTAAGTATAGTACAAGCACAAGGTTTGGTGCATTTTATGTGTTCAGTAAATGGTAGCAACTGGTATCCACATCCCCATGGCATAGAAGGCCTTTGCTAGCTGGTCTTTTTCACTTCATCTGCCATCATTAACCCCCTTATCCTGAATACACTCCTTTATTACAACATACCCTACTTCCTGGCCTTTCTCCACTGTGTTTTTGATGTCAGAAATGTTATCCTATTCATAGGTGGATTCTCCTTAGTTAACACATAGTGGAAATATAGCCATTTGACTCAAGAAAATTGTGTAGAATTAAACTAATTTTGGAATAATCATAAATATATAGGAATTGGCCAAATAAGTATATATTCAGTACATTAAAAATAAAGTAAATAAAAATCCCTGTGTATATAAGACATCTTGAACCAGTGGTCATTGGCCAAACTAATTATAGACGTGTTTCGTTTGGTCTCTTGATGTTAAAATAAGTCAGGCGAGTTATAACAAAAGTTTGAATTTCTGGCATCTCTTGAAAAGGCTGGAGATCTAGCAGCTGAACCTCCATTGCTATGTAGTAATTGTTGGGATTCTTTGATTAGACCCCTTCTCCATTCAAATAACATAGATGCAATAGTGTCTTTTTATGTGACTCCAAGTATAAAGTTCATTATTTCCTCCAGAAAAAGTGATTTGATTAATGCCGAATAGGAAAGGTAGTGCTCTTTACCCATTCCCAGGCAGGTAGAGTTAACTGATCTACCTGAAGAAGCAACGGCAACCGCCTACCCCACATCACCCCAATTTTTAAGAGCCTAATCAAATGCTCTTAAAAATGTTTGACCTTGTTAAAGCTGATATCTCAGAGCTATGTATAGTCTTGCTGATTTTAGTATTGTTGATTTGCTCTGTGCCCTCTTGAGAAGCCCTGCAGTTTGTGAAGATGAATTTGAGTTATTAATAGAGGTAGTGGCTTATAATAGATGAGTCTTGTTCTTACAGCCTCATGACCCAGGTGCTTGTGGTTTTGGCCACATTAGACAGGGCCAGGGGGCCATGTGTAATCATATTAGGAGACTGTGTAGGAGAGTAGTTGACGTAGGCATGAGGCCAGTTTACAAGTTGATTTTTTTGGGGGTGTACATTCCATTAAAAATTTTTTTTAAGATTTATTTTTGAGAAAGAGACAGAGCACGAGTAGGAGAGGAGCAGAGAGAGGGAGGCACAGAATCTGAAGCAGGCTCCAGGGCCTGAGCTGTCAGCAAAGTGCCTGACATGGGGCTCGAACCAATGACTGTGAGATCATGACCTGAGCCGAAGTCAGAAGCTTAACTGACTGAGCCACCTAGGTGCCCCTGTACACTCAAATTTTGACCACTTAAATAACTGTTTGTCACCTCTGTGACTATTGGTACATCTCATACATCCCATGCTTAAGAGAATATCCATAAAGAACAAAGGGAAATGATTTAGCAATGATCTAGTTAATTTGGTCAATGTAAATACCCCAGTTAGCTATATCATATTATGTTTTGAAACTTGAATTGTGCACTACACTGACTAAATTGAGGATAAATTGCCAGATCAGTTTACTCTGTGTTTTACAGATACAGCATAAAAGCCAGATTAAGCAAAGAGATAGTATTTTCCTCTGAGCAGAGTGCGGGAATTTGATTTTCTTATCAGACTTTGAAAACCGTGAATGGTAAATTATACTAGGATGGTACTTCCTGTTTTTACTTGTCATTGAATTTATTTATTTTTTTTTGAAGCCCAAGGTGAGCTTTTGACTGTATATTCTTTAACGTACTGACTTGGGAAGAGATAGGGTAGAGTTGCAGCCAGAAAAAGATTTAAAAATTTACTCAGGAAAATTTTGTGTCATTCAGCAGCTCACATACGGGAATAAGCATGACTTGTCTGAGGTTTGGCAACCTCACATTTCTCTTTCAAAATTAAGCACATCCCAAGCACCTTCATGAGGCACATACTAATTGGCTCTTTCTGCTTGCTAGTTATTGTGTTATTACTGAATCAGATTCAATCAGATATCCAAAAGGAGATCTATTTCTAAGAGACAGTGTGATTCTGTTGGATTAAGTATAGACCCTGAGGTTGAACACTCTGGTGCCACTGACTTACTCTTCAGACTCTAGGGGATACCAGTCAACATTACAGTGTCTGAATTTCCATACAGGACATTATGTTACTTGCCCCCTGTGTCCAAATATAGATATTATAATGACTTAAGGTAAATTACTGTAAATGAAAATAATACAATTCACTGAATGTAATAGGAAGTCATTAGATGGATATATAGGCAATACATGTAAGAGAATAACAGTGGCTCCATTTTCATCCTTGTTCTCCCCGGGACAGGTAGGGTGCCAAGCAGCCTCCCCACTGCATGACTGCTGAATGGATGAATCTATTCATCAGCACTAGTGCTTTGGTAACCACTTACTCTAACAAGGTTAAGTTACTTCAACTCTGCAGGCCTCAAACTTTTCTTTCTGTAAAGTGATTGGGACTAGCTCATTAGAAACATTTTCTGGCAGGTCCTAAATTTGACTCTCTGATTTGATGTATTGTAAAACATGGCAAATATATATGTAACCTATACATATGGGCCTTGGTTTGGATACGGTAGGAAAACAGAAAGATTTTGAGTTTGACTTATTGAAATACTATTGTTTAATTTTTAATTCTTATTCATTGGTGAGTTTAAACTCATTTATGTTTCTGGAAGCATTAGAAAGTAATTAGGTGATCAAACATGACAGGGCTCTTTATTTATATACATATACTTGATAGGATGGTCTTGGAGGATTAGAGTAAGAAAATGAACAATGACTCAAATAATAAACTTATATAAAATTAAATAATGAAGTTAAAACAAAAGATAAATACATGTTTTAATGGCCAAAAAGCAACAACCATGACTGTTAGCATATGACTAATGTCCTAAGTGAAAATCTGCCCCTTTTAGTGGAAATTTTAAAGTTTGAAAGTTACCATCAAGAATTTTGATGTATTGGGGCACCTGGGCGGCTCAGTTGTTTAAATGTCCAATTATTGGTTTCAGCTCAGGTCGTGATCTCACATTTATTTGAGTTCAAGCCCTGCCTCTGGCTCTGCACTGGCAGTACAGAGCCTGCTTGGGATTCTCTCTTTCTCCCTCCCTCTCTGCTCCTCCTCTGCTCACACTGTCGCTGTCTCTTTCAAAATAAATAAATAAATAAACTATACAATACAATACAATACAATAAAATAAAATAAAATAATTTTGGTGTATTAAAAGTTCCAGGTTGAGAGAGGCTTCTGTACGTAAAGAATTGACTTCCTCTTAGTTCCAGGTGACCCCTCTTATTATGACATGACTACCAAATAGTTTCTCTTAAAGATGTACAGGACTGGCCAGGAAGGAGTGTAAGACCTTCCCTTCCTTTAGTTCCTTTTAAGGTGCTGGAAGCCTTGCTCCTCTGCTGTGGCCTGACTTGCCTTGGGCACTCCAAGCTGAAGGACCTGTCTAGCTGCTGTGTTTTACGTGTGCTGACCAAGGTTTATATCCCAACTGCTTATGTATCAGAACGCTGAAGTTGAGAAAGCACCTTTGAGAAATTCAGTGATATCTTTTCCTAGAAGGATATATATTGGAACTTTTCTCCTATCACTCCTTCCTCTTCACTTTGTTCTCTTTTGTTTCTTTCTTTGCCATGATTCTCATTCATTTATTCATTCATAAATATATGCTGAACATTTTCTATACACCAAATATTGTGTTGGATCATGAGGATAGAGAGCTAATAAGAAATTTAAAACTAGGATTTTTGCAGCTATAAGATTTCTGGTAACCAGGTTCTAATCTTATTTGATTACTATATTTGGGGGTGAGTGTGAAAAGGAAACTTTTCATTTAGGTTGCAAAATCTGACCTGGGGTGGGGCCAGGGAATTAGCATTTCTAAGAAACTCCCAGATGATACTTATGCTAATGGTCTTGGGAACCACACTTTGAGAACCACTACCTCAGACTGTGCAGGGCCAGACAACTGTGAGGAAAAGAGGAAAAAAAGAAGGAAATATATTATTTTTCCTCTAATGGTATTTTTAAAAGCCTAGTGTCAACAGTATAAATTTAAGTTTCAGGACACCATGAATATATTAACATAGGGCCTTTATGCTTGTTGCAGTTATTAATCCTAGTGCTGCAATACAAACCCCTGAAATTTCATTAGCTTAACACAACAAAGGTTTATTCTAACTTATGTCAAGTCCAATATGAGGCAGTAGCATTTCTCTGTAAGGGCTACCACATCCAGAATATGTGGTATTCTTTGCTGCTGAGGCAGGGGAAGAGAGAAGGGAAGAGATAGACAAGGCACATCAGCTCTACTGCCCCAGCCCGAAATGACACAAGTTCCCTTCTCTCAGAATCCACTGGTCGGAACTAGTTGCACAACCTTCACCTAAGTGCAAAGGAAGCTGGGAAATGTAGGGGGGAACACAGTTAGTAAGCCCTAACTATCTGCTACAGCACCCAACTAACTTTAGTGTCCCATGTTCTGTGATTAGGCAGAGCTGGAAGTAGAAGGAAGCCCATGAGCCCTCAAACCCACATGTACACCTCTACTTATAATTACTTAAACATTATTATTCCTTTAAAAATGTTCATTTTCTTCTATGAGTAATGTTTTGTTTTATTCCTAATTTTCTGTGTGGCATTAAACAGAGTACCTAATGATATCACTATCTCAAAAGAAAAATTTGTTGTGAAAACTTTATCCCCTGTTACAAATAATTTGGTAAACCCTTGTTACCAAGCCACTTTATTTGTTCTTCTAAGGACTGATTAAATAAGACAGCATCTCTTTTTCTTTGCCGATTTTGCCAAGCACATAATTCCTTTGGTAATTGTTAAAGTGATTATTTATGCTGCTGGATTCTAGACAGCTTGTGTCCATTGGCAATAGCGTAGTATCAGGACTTGGAAAATTATCTTGTGGGCATTTTTGAAAATAAAGGAATGGAATTTATTTTTATCCCATCCATACAAATCCCATTGTTAGCTAAGTATTAGGTAATATAGTACAGAATATTGTCAGTGAGAAACAGAGTACAATTTAGGTTTAATTTATTCATCAGATTCCTTCTTACTGTTGTTGCCTACCTTTGTGTGGAATTCTTTTTTTATGGTGCCTCTACAAAAACTGATAGTGGTGAATAGGATTCCCAGCCACTCAGCAGGAAAAGGAAAGCAGTTCCTTTTTCCCTCTGCTGATGAGAAGACCTTATTTGGCAGAGAAAACCTTTGGAACATAGACACACCCAGTCTTGGTAGCTTTGAGTCAAATTTCCATTTCAATTTCGTTCCTTACATTCCTACAGGTTTAATTAACCTCTCTCATATGTTGAAACCGTATATAGCGGTGAGGTGGTTTTTTACAGAGACATGCTTTACTAGTAGCAATCAGTTTCTTTTGGTAAACTAAAATTCTATATGTCATGATTATTAGAAAGCATCTGAGTTATGTACTTTGATGGCTTTGTTATATAGTCTCAATTTATACTTAAAATCTTTATAGGATTTCCCCCTCCACACCCACAATTATTTAGTAGCTACCAGACTGGCAGCTCCTTTAAATTAACAAGTGACAGATCAGCATTACTCTCCCCACTGAGCAGATGAAGAAACTGAGACAATTTTGTGACTAGTCCAACACGTCCTGATGAGTCAGGGGCAGAGTTAGGATTAAACTTTAGTTTAAATGCTCAGGCCAAAGCAGCCTGTGTAACTTAGAAGTTAACTTTCTGAAGGCAGAGATACTATCTTATGTTAATATTTGCTAGAAGAATAGCATGATGTGCAGTTATAAAAATTGGAGACTATTTAAGTTAATTCATCTGATCCATTTCAGAAGTATAGCTGCAGTCCCCTTCACCTGGGATGGGTGAAGAAGGACTTACGTATTTACAGAAAGCTTACAGAAAGCTATATAATGAATTGGAAAAAGCAAGACACTAGCGTTGCAAGAAGCAGATTCCACTGAGAGATGTGTGATCTTGGTCATGTCACATAACCTCTCAGGAACCTCAGTGTCTTCACTTGTAAACTGTGAGGCATCAGAATAGATGCTTCCTAAGGTCTCAATTTCTATTGCAGAATTTTGAAACTGTTATATTTGTGTGAGGAAGGATCCTCCTTAGATGAATCTTAATCCAACCCAAATTCTCATTCTTTTAAAGATTTATTTTTAAATGCAATTGCTATGAGAGACAGTTTTCTTTGGTTCTGACTTGGCATCTGGGATCTTTTCTCTGTCATCAGCTCTGCTGAAGAGCACAGAAGGGAATTACGGAATAAGGCTTGGCTATGAGGAGGCTGAGTGTGCAGAGCAGGCAAAAACTTGTAAGGCCAAGCTCTCTCCACAACCCTGCTTCCCATTCTTCCCAGAGCTGGAGGCTGAACTCTAAACCACCTCCTCCTACCCACTACCTTACTGATGGATCGAAGAAATCTTTGCATGAGGAGGGTGTTTGCTAGCTATTTTGGTAGCAGCCCTTGTATCCACCCTCACTCACCCTCATGCACTTGTTTGGATTCCCATAGAATGAATCTTGGGGAATTTGCTTTTTCAGCTTCTTAGTCTCCCCCCACCCTTTTACCAAGTGACAAGAAGGATGTGGCATTAGCCACAATAAAATACAGTGGTGCCTCCGCATTTCTCCACCTGCCCTTGTGGAAGAGAGCTTGGTAAAACTCATCAAGGGCAGAGTAGGTGGAGGGGGGGTGGAGTTCCGTTAAAGAGTTTTCTCTGCAGAGTTCAGGCTTAATTCTAAATATCACTGACCCAGAGGCCAGTTTCACATCCTGCAAAAAAGCTGTGGAAGAATGTGTCAGCAGAACTGGCATTGCATGTCTAGACAAAGAATTGATATTAGCATCATCAGTCAGCATCCAATCTGTTAACTCTTGTGTAAGCATTTGTTGTCTGTGCCTGAGGCATTTTTTGGCTTAAAATGAAAACAGTTGGTCTAAGACTTTGGTCTTTCAGGAGGTTCTTTCAAGGCAAGGAATCACAAGGTAATTTATTTCAAGATCAGATATTTTATTGATTAATATGAAAGTCTCTTTGGCTTTTTTTATTTTTCAGTAAAGTGGTATCTGCGTCATCATCCCTTTCACTTTATTATATATTCATTATTTCAAGAAACATTTATGAAGCACCCGCTGAGAATCTACACAGGGCATTCTGCTAGGCTGCTCTCATGGATACACTGATGAATAAAATAGCAAAAGTTCCAGCCTTTCTGGAGTTCGTAGCTTAATGGGGGAGAATGACCACAAACAAGAGTAACAGGATATTTCTGTCTCAGTTTCGGCTGAGGCACCAAAGAACAAAGCAGTAGGTATCAGGTTCTTTGGCTTTTTTAATTGAAGTGCTAGACTACCTCTCCAGGATTTGCAGAAAGGATACCTCAGAACTGGTTTTGCCAGCCTGAACCCATCATCCACCTCCGGGGCATTGAAGAGAAGGCTTAGTGTGCTGAGAGGTTCAAGTGCAGTTTGAATTTCTTTAAGAAAAGTTGTTACTGAGCTGTGTAGTTGTCCTCTCTTCAGGAAGGGGCTGTATGTCCCCTTCACTCAAACCTAGTTGGGAGGAGGCTTCTAGGAAACTACAGCCACTGTTTTGTATTTCCTGGAGTTTTGGGACTTAGGGATTGCCATCTGAGGTCTTTCAAAGCAGAGACCAGAGCGAGGGTAGGAATGGGATACAGTAGTGCAGTAGAGAGAAAAGGTGGCTGTGTTGGGATTGGCCATTACTTTTAAAGTTAGCTGGGTGAGAATTGACTGAGACAAGACCAGATGGGGTCATCTTGAAGGTAACTTGACAGAGAGGACCATAAGGAGGGATAAGGTGACTGGAAAAAAGATGGGCCTCTGGAATGGGACAGCTGAATGGGAACAATGGGGAAATTGTTATGGGACCAACCGGAAAGGGCTTGCCTAGCAGGGCAGCTGTGAATAAGACATCTGCCATGATGGGAGCCTCTAGAAACTTCACAAAGAGCTTGGGAAGCTTAGGAGTCTTCCAAGGGCCTAAGTACCGAATCCAGACTACAGCCAAATTTGACAAGTTAGATCTATCTTCTCCTATTCTCCTCCATCTGCTGTCCCAGCCCAGAAGGGCCCAGGTTGGGAAGAGATGAAGTGAGAAAACTGACAAAGGCTGGCTCCCTCAACAAGTTGTCAAGCCTGAAGCAGATATGAGCTGGCAGAGGGGAGAAATTGTGGGTTAGCTTAGGTTTATAGTCTTGATATTGAAATCACTCAAGAAAAGGGACTATTTATTTATGACTGGGAAATGATTAGGACAGTTATGAGGCTGGTGGGATATTTTCACTATCTTCCCAACAGGGGAGAACATAGCAAGTTGAGCAGAAGTAAGAGAGGATAAATCACTTTTGGTACATGCCATACTGATACAGGTTCCTTTAACCTGGTTATGCTAGTAAATGAATAAATTATAAACTATGAGGGGCACCTGGATGGCTCAGTCCATTGAGCATCTGACTCTTGATTTCCACTCAGGTCATGATACTGAGGTCATGAGATTGAGCCCCAGGTTGGGCTCCACACTGAGTGTGGAGTCTACTTGGGATTCTCTCTTTCCCCTCTGCCCCTCTCCCCTGCTCACATGTGTGCGCTCTCTCTCTCTCTCTCTCTCTCTCTCTCTCTCTCTCTCTCAAACATATATATATATATATATATATATATATATATATATATATATGAAACTATGTTCTTAAAGGACAGTAGGGAGGGGTGGTAGTGGTAGAGAGCCTATTTAGATAGCTCAACATGGATGACCTTTCAGGAAATGGTAATGAATGAGAAAGAGTCAGTTGTGCTGTGTTTGGTGGGAGTTGAGGGAGGGAGGTGCCTGCAGAGTCCAGGGGGGAGGGAATAACAACATGTCAAGTTGATGTGGAATCCTATGATCAGCATCCAGGAAACATTTGGGTGGATTCAACCAAAGGTATTTTCATTCTTTGTACAGGGCACTGAGTTCAATGCCAGATCTACAAACAGGACAAATGCCTCCTTCACTGAAGTTTAAGGTGTAATTGATCATTGTTGGGGAAAAAACACTTTGATAAAAAGTAAGATCTAAAGGCTGTAAAGAGTGAGCACTTGATGGTCCCAGATAACATTCTCCCTTTCTGAGAATTTCCATGACAAGCAGCCTCTTTTAGTGCTCTGGTAACCTTTTATGGAGTGTAGGGACATCTGGATAAAGAAACACAGAGCTCCCCTGACAGTCCCAAGAGGGAGGGAAAGCCTTTTAGCTTATTCTAGGGCTTTGTTTATGTGTAAGGCTGAGAAAAGACTACTTGTTGTAGGCATACCATCCAAAATAATAGAGGTAAGATGTCAACAAGTCCGTTGCTAGAGGCAGATATACCTCCTCAATTTAACACAATGATTGGAAATGTGGTTTGCCTTTGCTGGCATGAGTTTGTTCACTCAGGAAATAAAAAGAGCAGAAAGATGAACAGGTGGCCTAGAGAAGGCCTGGGGAGAGTCTCTGCAAGAATGTAGACTCAACCATTTAAAGCTTAGATCCCAGGCAGACAGTAACCTCAGTTAGTGCCTGTGCTCATGGCACTTTCCCAGCCTTTCTGGCATTCCAGCTGGCACTCAGTCTCCACCAGGAGATGGAGCATTTTGGGGTAGGGAGTAAAGCACCCAGGCTTGTGGGGACTCCCAGGAGATGCGGACTAGCTGACAGCCCCTGCTTTCAAGGAACTATCTGGTTGGGAGACAGAATCTACATTGCAGACACTTCTAGTAGTCATATGTACACAGCAACCCAGTGAGGTAAAGAGAGAGGTAAAATATTCTCCCTGTGAATACCAGAAAAGGACAGTACATCTAAATTGCCAGAGTTTTCCATGCTTCTAGCTCTTAATTACATCTATCCACCATCTAGACAACATGCACTCAGTAGAGAAACTGACAAGTGTAGTGTAAGAAATCAGCTATTTTTGTTATTAAAGACTATTTTGTAAATAGAGAAGCGACTTCTGAATTTCAGAAGAATTTGTGCAGTCTTTCCCCGTTTCCCATTGGTGGGGAGAAATAATTTGCCCCATTAGAACCTGTAACTCTTAGACAGGAGTCAGTTCCCAAACAGGCTGCCAGGTACACAGAAGGTTCTCGATGAATAGATTTAAAAATTAAAGGTCTGTGATTTAGGGCTCTAATATATTTATTTATTTTTTTTTTTTAGAAATTTGAGTGAGAGTGCTTTGTAACTAGTCTGTCGTGCCATTATTCTATATGAATATTAGACCGTAAGATATGCTTTTTGGTATTCCTTACATTACAAATACAATGTGTTTCAAAAATCAGCTTTCAGCTTGATATTGTGGTCTTCAGATATATTTTTTCCTTGGCCTCACATCAGAGTAGCAAAGAACATGAACATTTGAGTCAGGCAAAAATGACTTTGAACACTAGCCTTATAATCCCCTATGTCTGGAATCTGAGGCAAGACCCTAGATTCCCATTTTGGAGATTTCACTCTGATCCTCTGATAGACACAACCCCCCTCATAGACAGAGAAGTCTGAGTGGCCAAGAATACATGGCCACCTGAAACCACTGTCCCTGTGCTCTCAGAATCCTGGATTGCCCGAGATAAGCTGCCGGGATGGTCCAAACTTTCACAGAATGGGGCCTGAAAGGGCTGGGTGTAGGGTGTAGAGTAGGAGAAAAGATAGGATAAGGCAATGGGCTGGGAAACTTTCATTTGTACTCCTATGTTGGGTCCTGAAAATGTTAGGGGAGGGCCCCTTATATCTGACTCTCAGTCACATTGCTTGCAAACAACTTGACCTTTCTGAAGTTCATTTTCCTCCTTCAAAAATGTGTGTAAGAATTCCTTCTTATAGATTTTGAGGGTCTAATTAGATTATTATATAAACATAATAGTAGGAACATAGTCAACAAAAAATTCTTATTGCTGTTATCTGTCTTGGCTAGACTTTCAGGCTAAACTGAAAATGTTAGCTAAAACCACCATACAACTGAAATGCATTACTAATTACATTATTAACACTAATAGTATTTCAGGTATATGGTCTCTTATCTGAAACCTTTGGGCCAGATGTCTCCAGAATTAATACCTTATTTTGGAGTTTAGAAATACATACATAATCTATATATTGCATTACACCTGGAATATTTGAGGTAGGGCCACGTTATTAAACACATTGGTATCTTCATAGCAAAACCTGTTGAATCATTATGTGTGATAAGTAAAGAGCATACATAGCCTTATGTAAATCCATGTCAATTATTTTAATATGTTTTATATATTGTAACAGTTTTAGAGTTATAGGAAGATTGCAAAGATAGTAAAGAGTTCCCCTATGTCCAGTAGCCAGTTTTCCATATTGTTATCATCTTACCTTACTATGGTGCATTTGTCATAATTAATGAGCCAAGACTAATATATTATTATTAACTAAAGCTCCTATTTGATTCATATTTTCTTAATTTTTGCCTAATGTCCTTTTTCTGTTCCTCAATTACATCTAGGCCACTCAAATTACATTTAGTTGTCATTAGCTCTTGTGGACTGTGACAGTTTTCCTTGTTTTGATGGCCTTGGCAGTTAGAGGAATAGTGGTCAGGGATTTTTATAGACTATGCTTCAGTTGGGATTTGTCTGATGGTTTGAGATTAGACCGGGGTTATGGATTGAGCACAGAAGTAGAGTGCTATTCTCATCACATCTGAAGGGCACATACTATTAGCATGACTTATCGCTGTTAATATTGACCTTGATTACCTGACTGTCATAGTCTTTATCAGATTTCCCCACTATAAAGCTACACATTTTTCTTTTCATTCTGTGCTTTTTGGAAGGAAGTCACTATGTATGACCTATACTTAAGGAATGGGGGATTGTGTTCCCTGTCCAAGAGGGTGGGGCATCTAAATTGTTTAGTATTTTTCTGCATGGGAGATTGATCTCTTCTCCTCCACAGTTCAGATTTTTCTGTCAGATGGGTTAAGGTATTTTTAAATTTTATCTTAAATTTTTAGTATTGTGGGTAGGAATTATGGACTAGAACCAGCATTATATCTAAATTTAAAAAGTTGTACAACATGCTTGTACCCACTACTGGTGACAGAAGAGACGAGTAATGTTTCCTTATATAAAAGAATGTTAGAGAGGCACCTGGGTGGCTCAGTTGGTTAAGCATCTGACTTTGGCTCAGGTTATGATCTCAGAATTTTGAGTTTGAGCCCTGCTTCGGGCTCTGTGCTGACAGCTCAGAGCCTGGAGCCTGCTTCACATACTGTGTCTCCCTCTCCCTTTGCCCTTCTCTCTCTCTCTCTCTCTCTCTCTCTCTCTCTCAAAATTAATAAATGTTTAAACAATAAGGAATGATAGAAACTAGTAGGAAGGGATAATGGTGGCTTGTCACTCAGAGTGATGGATGGTCCCTGCCCATCACCCATGATAGACTGTACAGTTTTAAATAAGTAGTATGTTTGGTTGTTTCCATACCTTCATAACAAGTTCAGCTTGAAGAGAAATAATGGGAAATATGTTCACGGCCAAGTTAAGAATATGAATTTTAAAAATAAGACAAAATTTCCATGCTTTTGTCAGACCTTTTTTTAACATAAATTTTCGTACAAATTCTTGGGATTATTAGAAACTGGGAGAGGTGTTATAGAAAAAAAATCTAGGTGGTTCTTGCCTTGGGCATGCCATGTCACTTCCCAGAGTCAGTGAGGGACCTGCTCCACTCTCCGACATCCTGGCAGCCTCTTAGATGCCCCATACTTGCCCCCAGGCAGCTTTCCATGCCACAGAGTTTCAGGTTAAATCCCCTTTCTCCTCAACTCTTCTCTCCCACCTTCCCTCTCATCTGGGTAACTCCCTCTTAGGACTTTTCTTGTTCAAACCTACATCTCCTGTGGCCTCTCTAAGGCTTCAGAAACATTTACCAGCAGTAACATTCAAAGTATCTGACACTCTATGACCTAGAGCTGCAATTGGGCCTTGGGCCAGGCACTATCCCTCTGGGTACAGAGAGTTCAGTGCGAGAGAAATCACTGAAGGGTGTGCTAGGGGGTATGGAACTGGAGCTATTTATCAACTCAAAGGGGAGTTTTTGGTATTTTAACATACAGAGAAAGTTACTATTAATAAATATATTTTGTATCATGTTGGTCATTGGAGCTTTCCTAGCCCTAGTCTCCACTTACTCATTACTGACATATTGCTCACACACTCTCAGGATTATCTTTCCAACTGGCAGAATCACTCACTGTAGCTCCAAGAAGACATCCATTTAATTAGGGCAACCGTGTGACCAAATATGAACACGTTGCTGTTTGAACTTATCTCTGAAGCCTAATAGCCTATGTCATTATGTTCTTAAGGCTAACTCATAAGATGATATGAGGCCTGGGCAGCACCAGAATTGTTAAAAATGGACTGACAGAAATGTATCTGTAGTGACTCTTTTCCTACTTTAGCCTTCAAAGGAACAGAGGTCAGGGAATTTCTTTTCTATTGATTTCACTTGATCTCTCTCCAGCCTGTGATTTCATTGCTTATGATCACATTCATTTCTTTAGTATACTGTCTCTTCCACATAATTTAGAAAAATGTGTGGATGTCTTGAAAATGGTACAAACTTCTGAAGAAAAGAAATAGTTATATGTAATTTGGATGATGAATAAACTTCAAATAACTCTCTGAATTTGAGCTTCAATTAGGGAGAAATAATTAAGCATGTTGGCATTGAAGAAATAAGATATTTTAAACCATTCTCTGATCTTGGTTGTGTCTCTTTTTCAAAGTCCAAAAAATTAAACATAATGATGGACTAGATAAAGAAGTTTATTATTCACCATCTCATTATGCTATTTGATGAATCCACTGGAATTTCTCAGACACCTTCTTTCCAAAGGCCCCCTGGAGGGCACAATCCCCTCAACCCTAGTTTCTGTGATATTTTTAAACTGCAGGTCACTGGGTTTAGTTGCCAAAGCCAAGTCCTCTAAACTTGTTAAATTTCCTTTATCCATAAAAATTACTTGAATCCTGTAAGTCTTACAATATATTTTATACTTTTATTATAAAAATAACATGTATGTTATAAGACTATGCAGTTCATTTGGGCATTTTTTGTGTACTGTCTTGTGAAAAATTGTATCTTGAATTGTTTTTAGAAGAGTTAATTGCGATTTAGCTTTTCATTGGATTATGGACCCCCCCTTTGAATGGTTTAAAAAAACTATTTAGTTCCAAAATTAAGACATATTATTTTCTATTTGTAACAGAACATTTTGTTTAACTGTTTCTGGGACCAAAAGACCTGGAATCTTGTCTGATTTTGCCCTATTGGTGTGATCAGCAGAAAGTCACTTAACTTCCACAGTTCATGATTATCTCATCTGTAAAGGAAGGGCTTGGGCTAGATAATTTCTAAGATTGCTCCAGCTTTATAATTTGGTTGATAGGATTTGATCTGGCAAATCTCCCAGAAGGACATTCTTTGAGTTTGAGAAGGCTGTCCTAATTTGACCATGGATGTTTTGAATTTGGAAAAACCTCTTTTAGAAAACTCCCAAAAGACAAAAGCATATTCACTGGCTCTAGAGGCTTGATGTCCTAAACCATCCTCCTGTCACATGGCTCAGACAGCAGGCTGGGAGTGCCACATGGATGCCACACTCACAGCATCACGGCAGCAGGAAGCTGGCTGGGCACAAGAATAATGAAACTGCCAGCAAAAAGCATTGTTCATAAAGAGAACTTCAGCTGAGAGATGAGTTCAAAAATTTTCAGCCCAATATGTCAGCAGGTGGCTTTCTAACTTTTCTTGTTTGTATGATGTTAGCAGTCTTTATTTTCTGAGGCTTTGTGTGTGATCCATGGTGTTTACTGAAATAAATGGGTAAAAAATACATATCAAAGTCATATCCGGTAAACATAACATAAGCTGATTATTTTAAGTGTTTTTTTTACTCAACCAGGTGGATTTAGGGCATGACAATAATAATAACCATTCATCTAAAGAACAGATTTTGATCAAGGAAGTCTCCAATTGGTTCCATATATAATCTTTACTTTTGATTTTCCCAGGGCAAAATTTGCACAAAAGAAACAAACTGCAGTGCTTGAAATATAATACCAGTGGAAGAAAACAAACAAACAAAACCCAAATAAAACCTCAAGACAAAAACTGGCCTAACCACGCCAACTAGAACTTAAATAAGATCTTGCCACACCTTTGTAGCCACCCATATCCAGTCTGTATCCTGGAAAGAATTATGACTAACCAAAGAAAAGAGAGACCATGAAAAGAGTCAGTCTTGGATCGGTGAGCACAGATTGATCCAGGGAAGACTTACAGTGAATTTTATTTCAATGCCTTTTATTGTTTTTTATCATACAATCTGTGTCTGTCAGCAACAGCCTTTGATTGCTTCTTTTGCCAATCTGAAATGCTAGGAGGATCCTTGTTGAACCTGTTTTTAATAACTGCATCTCTATGCCACCCTCACCATCATTTCATTTGCTCTCAGGACCAGAGGTCTTTACTTATATTATGTTTAAGGATCTATTATAATATGATTAAGGGGGATGGGCAATAATTATACAGGAAATGAAAAATCAAGAATCTTGTGTTTCTGTCTTGGGTAAGGACTGTAAATTACAGTTCTGCCACAGTGGCCCTCTCTCCCATGGGCTTACTGTTATGAGAACACTGGTGATAGCATACTTGACATTTTATGCTTTATATTTATCATATGAATGTGCAGTAAGCATTGACATCTGATGTGTAAGCAGGAGTAGATGCTGCAGTTAATCACAAGAGGAGACTTCCTATGAAAAACTGATAAATGTGTATTTCATGAAAATGATTGTCAGAACTACTTTAAGTAGATAATGCTTCCTTTTTGAGAAGAATGTAGAATAAATGGCAGTTGTTTTTATTTCTTGCCTCAGTTTGTGTGTTGAAAGTTAGGTTGATTACCCCAATTATATTATTCCTGCTTAGTTAGATTTAGTAGCACTAATAATTTTGCATTTTGTGACCCCCAGTTGTCCAGGTCAACTGTTTTGCTTGCCAGGTGTGCTCAAACCGGCAAAAGTGTAGGATCCAGCTAAAGTCTGATGTAGAATTTTCTTTAGACTTGAAAAAAATCATGAGATTCCACTGTGGTGAATTAAAAAAAAATGCTAATGAAATCCCCACAGCATGTTCAGGGCTAAACAGCAGGGAGGATATGGACCTTGCTTATTCTTTACAGTCTGGGTACTTGGGAGAACCTCTGAGTTAGCACCTCCTGCTCTGTGCCTTCCCCTCTCCCTATCGGGGAAGGCTGGTGTAGGGAGGGCTACCCTGGCCTTTGGTGACAGTAGTTGGCCTCTTTTCTAATGCTACTTTTCTTCTATTAATTTGTCCTTATTAAACTCTTATCTATCAATTGCTTGGTAGGGATATAGATAAATTGATAGATAGATGTGTGTATCATTTACTCAACTGATAAAATGTAGTGAGTACATTTATCTACAAGGTATGTAGAAGATAGAAAAAATAAATATCAGTCCTCTCCTCCAAAGATGTGTAGGAGGTGAGACATAGTCACAGAAATATAAGGTAGAGAGTGTCAACTGCCATAAAAAGGAAAGAGCTGAAATACTCTTTCTTATGGATTAAAATGAAGCTATATTTAGGTGCAACCTCGTTTTGGCTCCATTCTGAACAACTGATCTGGCTAGCCCATCATCTAGCAGAATCTGAAATAATAGAACTCATGAGGAGTAAGATTTGCTGGAGGAGGCATTGCAAGGTAAGATTAGGAAGATGGTTGACTTACTGAGTTCCATTTTGTTCTGTGCAATGTGGATATAGAAGAGAACAGACAGACATGGTCTCCCATAGTCTGGAAGTCATTTTAGTGAAGAACATGACCAACCAGAAAGCAGAAGGAGGGTGTGTAGAGGAAATAGACAAAACAAACAAACAGGCAAACAAATGGTACCTTGTTGTAGTCATGTCTTGGGTTGGCCAAGAATGTGAATAATGTCACCAGCCTGGATCACATATTTTCCATTTTTCTCTCTTTTTTTGCACTGAGTCTGTGAGTTAGGAAGAAGTACCAGGTATTGTACTGGCAAATAGATCCTGGAGTGGTCAAGTACTGACATGACAAAGGCTAAGGGATCCTTGGTGAGACATGAAAATTGGGAATTCTGGGAAGAGATGTACACATGGTTCTGTACTGAAATTGCTGCCATTTAGTGGTTATATTTATAAATATTTTTATTTTGAGAAGATTAGAAGTGGCTGAGGAGAAATGGAGGACTGTGAGAAGGACCAGGCTAGTGGTGATATGAAAGGAGAAATTAACAGGGGTCTGCATGAATGTCAAATGTGTTCTGTACTATGACATAAAACCTGAACAATTTGCAAAAAAGTACAAGAAGAATTGCACTGGAATAATGATATTGACAGGAATTTTTTAAAAGATACATACATATATATTTATATAATCTCTACACCAAGGTGGGGCTCAAACTCACAACCTGAGAACAAGAGTCTCATGCTCTTTTGACTGAGCCAGCCAGGCACCCCTCCCAAGATTGCTTTTTAAATTCCTTTATTAATTTCATATTATGAAAAGAATAGTTTTTTCTAAAACGGGGTGAAGTTGCCCTATGGACAGAAAGTTTTACACTACAATAATTACAAACTGTTAAGTGGAAATACCAAAAGGTTTACAGAAAAAGTAAATCACAAAACTGGAAGCTTATAGAATATAGGTCACATTACTAACCTCAGGGAAACCTTAGCTTTCAAAGTATAAGGCAAAAGTCATAATAATGATCAGATTCAGGAATTTGGAAGCACTTATGATGCCTCATTTGCTGCTCCTTCGTCTTTCTCCTAATTTATATCATCTGTCCTAGGAACTCTTCCACAACATCTCCCACTTCATTGTGATCAATATGCCTGTTTGGTATGGCCCATCAAAAATTAGGGACAAAGCATCTCACTTGCCCCAGCTTGATATTTCCTCCAGTGTTCTGGCCTTCAACCCCCTCTCAAACTGCATGATTACTCTCTATTCTGCATAGGACCTTGTTCTCCTCCTTCATTTTCTTGTTGGGCATTTTTCATGTTGACATTTTTCACACTTGTTTCTCTTTGTTTGCCATTGCTCCTGGGCCTATCTTTGCAGTCTCCTTTTTCTCCCAATTCTAACCACCAGTGTGGTGCTAAGACACTTAGATGCCCATTCCTGGTTCCCCTCTGCTTCCTACTCTTGGCCCACTTCTGGCCCGCACGCCCTCAGGGCCACCCGGAGCAGGTACTGAGAAAGGAGCAATGGAGCAAGTGATGGCCAGATCTGGACAAGGAATTTTAATTAAAATGCAGAAGTTTAACATTTGGCATAAAATAGATAATATAGTAACCCAATTAGAATACCCTCAAATACTAATACTAGAAATTCTTAAAGTGTATCTAGAAGAGATAGATATTATGACAGCATTTAGAAGATATTGGTAACTATTTTGTACATGGGAAAGTAATTTACATTGTATGAAAGTTTTATAATATGAAGAAGGCTTTATGTAAGTTACTGTTTTCAACATCAAAAATTTATTAGGTGTTTGAGTTCCTATTTTCATTGTTATAGTTTAGGAATTTAAATCTCAGAGAGGTCAACTTTTTTTTAAGTTTTCTTTAAGTTTATTTGTTTATTGAGAGAATGCACAGAAGCAGGGACGTGCAGAGAGAGGAGAGAGAAAGAATCCCAAGCAGTCTCCACACTGTCAACAAAGAGCCCAATGTGGTCTCGAACTCACAACCCAAACTGTGGGACCATGACCTGAACTGAAATCAAGAGCCAGATGCTTAACTGACTAAGAAACCCAGGTAGCCTGAGAGGTTAACTTTTTAAAGTCACATGTCTACTAAATGATTCATCTTGAACCCAAACCTCATGAAAATAGCTTCTTTGGAGACTCTGGATAAAGGGCACCCAATCAAGTATAATAGCACAGAGGACATTATGCAGAGAGATATTGAGGTTCCTGAGAGTCTCTTGGGGCTATCCAAACTTACCAGTTTCCTCTTATCTGGTTATTCGGTTCTGTTTCAATAAAGGAAGGCTAGTTCTGATTCTTCCTGAACCATTTATTAGCAAGTCAGGTAACTGCTATGAAATACATCCTCCAATTTACACAGTTTATTAACCAACCAATCCACAGATTTTGTTGCAAAACTGTGAACAAGATCTTACGCCAGGTGCTTGCAATTATTCTTTCCCCTCTCCATGCACTTGAGAACACTCTTGCTCTTCCTTGTGAGGGGAGGGGAAGCAAGTCAATCATCCGTATGGCAAGTCCACATTTGGTGGAATTATAAAAGTTTAATGTTTAGACACAGGGTAAATTTTAGTTTGATGGGTTTTCCTCCCTAATTAGAGTTAGTAATTTATAATTGGGACACTTTTTTTGGGGTCTAATTTGTTTAAAAATGTTTAGAGGCAATGTAATTTTTCTCTTTGGGTTCATGGCTTGTAATCTTGTTAATCTTCTCTTTCTAATCAATCAAAATGAGTAAAAACTCCAATTACACAGTTTTACTGTAGAATTAATTGGATCTGACCATGCATACTCCTTATAATTGGTTCTTCAAATGGGGTGTAAGATATTCTAACATCTCACCCAAGTATGCACTTAAATATTTTCAACCTTCAATAAATTCAAAAACTTTACTTCTTGATTAATCCTTTTACATTAATTTCAGATTTATCTAGGCTAAATGGTATTAATAGTTTCCTATCAAGTCAATAGGAAGACAACACATTTTTTTGCCTTTAAAAATGTTATTCAATTTTAACCTCAGCTTTATTTTTTAAACTAATTTATCTTTTAATTAACATCCAACTTAGTTAGCATATACTGCAACAATGATTTCAAGAGTCGATTTCAGTGTTTCATCCCCTGTGTATCACACCCAGTGCTCATCCCAACAAGTGTCTTCCTTCATGCCCCTTACCATTTAGCCCACCCCCTTCCCACAATCCCTCCAGCAACCCTCTGTTTGTTCTCTGTATTTAAAAGTCTCTTATGTTTTTATCCCTTCTTGTTTTTATATTATTTTACTTCTTTTTCTTTATGTTCATCTGTTTTGTATCTTAAATTCCTTATATGAGTGAAGTTATATGATATCTGTCTTTCTCTGACTAATTTCTCTGGCATAATACCCTTTAGTTCTATCCATGTAGTTGCAAATGGAAAGATCTCAATTTTGATTGCTGTGTAATACTCTAATGTATATATACCACATTTTCTTTATCCATTCATCTATTAATGGGCATTTGGGCTATTTCCATACTTTGATTATTGTTGATAGCACTGCTATAGACATTGGGGGGGTGCCCTTTGAAACAGCACACCTGTATTTCTTGGATAAATACCTAGTAATGCAATTGCTGGGTTGTAGGGTAATTATTTTTTAATTTTTGAGGACTCTCCATACTGTTTTCCAGAGTGGCTGCACAAGCTTGCATTCCCACCCACAGTGCAAAAGAGATCCCCCTTTTCTGCATCCTTGCTAACATCTATTGTTGCCTGTGTTGTTAATTTTAGCCATTTTGACTACTGTAAGTTGGTATCTCATTGTGTTTTAATTTGTATTTCCCTGATGATGAGTGATGTTGAGCTTTTTTTTCATGTGAGGAGACAACATATTTTGACTGGATTTTTAAATTTATGCAAAAAAACACTTAGCTTCTGATATATATTTTCATGCACCCAACCAAAAGAAAACCAACAAAGGCTTTTTAAATTTATAAAAGACTTTCCTTACTTTTGTTATTAGCCCTCTCATGATAATACTCAGAAAATGGAATATAAACTAATTATAACACAGTTGAGTTAATGAAGTCACTGTAATACACAATAGTAGTTTTTCATTGGTCAGGACTATTCAATTGGTAAGAACCTACTGGTATGTGTGAATTTTGGGTGAAGTGCAAGCGACCAGTGCCACTGAAACCATCCTACTAGCTAAGGTGATAATTGCTTTTCTTTTGTGGTTCTTTGTTGCATATTCATTAAAATTTTTTTTTACTGATCATCTGTTTGAATGCCAAGCACTTGTGTAAGTTCTGGGAATGAAAAGTACTGAACGAGATATACATGGTCCCTGTTTTCATGGAGACTCATTTAGAAGAGCAGAACTAAAAATCTAGTAAATGCAGAAATGATTAAAATAATATCAAAGAGATAGACTTGTGATGAAGGCGGTAAGCAGAGCAATGGGATAGGAAGTGATTGAGATAGGAGCGCCAGGGTGGCTCATTCGGTTAAGCGTCAGCTTAGGCTCAGGTCACGATCTCATGGCTTGTGGGCTCAAGCCTTGCATCAGGCTCTGTGCTTACAGCTCAGAGCCTGGAGCCTGCTTCAGATTCTATGTCTCCCTCTCTCTTTGCCCCTCCCCTGCTTGTGCTCTGTTTCTCTCTGTATCAATAATAAATAAACAAAAAAATTAAGAAAAAAGGAAGTGACTGGGGTAGCAGTACATAGAATTGTTGGTGATGTCTCCTCTGAGGGAGTAACATTTTGCTGCGACTTGAATAACAAAAGACAACTATCTATGGAACAATCTGTTAGCCTTCACACAGATCCTGCTTCTTTATGTTTTAATGGTTAGTCTGGAGTGATGCTCTATTCCACTTAATAGTTTTAGAAACATGATAGTTTTCTCACACTGTTGTGACTTTATTCCAGTACATCCTGATTATTTTTTTAAATACTTTTTTTTGACACTTCTAAGGGAACAGTGCTAATTTCCTTATGAGCTCCCTTGAAACTTAAATAGTGATGGATAATTTCACAAATACCATTATGCCTCTAGTTATGTCACTTTCTTACAGCAATGGCAGTCCAGATGTGTGACTGCTGCTATGGAAATCACAGGACACTAAAGCCTGTCTAGTTCTGTTTTGGAGACCAGATTAAGATTTACTGAAATAAGAGACTTCTAAATTGGATCCTGAAAAGCAAAGAGAAGTTTCCCAGAGAATGGAGCAAGGGAGCAGGAGAGAAAAATCTTCTACAAGGAGGAATGTGTGCAAAGACCTCCAGGGAGAGAGAACATGGTACATCTAAGAAACCAAATATAATCTGCATTTGGCCAAATTATATAGCACATAAGAGGTAAAGTAAGAGGTAAAGTCATGAGAGAGCGGATGCTAGCAGAATGAGCGGAAGTCAATAACAGAGGGGCTAGTAAGGCTTGTTAAAGAGGTAGGATTTTAGGGCTGAAGAAAAGGAAAATATTCATTCATTCACCACATTTTTATTAAATACCTCCTATGTGCCATGCATTAGTCTAGGCACTGGGAATACATCAGTGAACAGACAGAAATCCCTGCTATTTTCCCGTCTATATTCTAGAGGCAAGAGAAAGTAGATAATAAGAAATTCTTTTTGGAGGGAGGGAGCTACCTTTCTCTCTCTCTCTCTCTTTTCTTTTCTTTCTTGAGTATAGTTGACACACAATGTCATGTTAATTTCAGGTGTAAAACATAGTGATTGACAAATTCATATACTATGCTATGCTCACCATAAGTGTAGCTACCATCTGCCACCATACAACACTATTACAATATCATTAACAGTAGTCTTTATGCTGCGCCTTTTGTTTCCATGACTAATTCATCCATAACTGGAAGCCTGTGTCTCCCATTCCCCTTGCCCAGTCTGCCTTCCTTACTGGCAGCCATCAATTTGTTCTCTGTATTTTTATGCCTCATTCTGCTTTTTGTTTGTTTGTCCATTTTTTTTTAAGATTCCACACATAAATGAAATCATATGGTATTTGTCTTCTTCAGTCTGACTTATTTCACTTAGCACAATACCTTCTGAGTCCATCCATGGTGTTGCAAATGGCATGATCTAATCCTTTTTTATGGGTAAACAATATTAATCAAGTAAAATGCTAAGGATTTGAGGATTTTTGAGCCCAATATAATGTGGAAGCAGTCTTTCAATTGGGAACACTCAAGAGATTATAGGCTAATACCAAAAAATATATATGTCGTTGACAGTGGCACTCGAGATTTTGGCATACTCTTCACTTCTCTGAGTGAAATTAAACTACTGTTTCTCAGACACAAGGACTATATTTTCCTTCCTCCCATACCACTTTTGATCAGGATTGCTGTATAACCCTGAATCCCATAAATTCTTAATAGTAAGTATTAATTAAATAGAAAAAGACTAGTAGCTAGATTGGTAGCAAGAGTGCTATGAGTATCTTACAGCTATTTGCAGGTCAGTGAAGTTATATTGTTTCAAAGAGATTCTTTAATAATATGCCTGTAAGCTAGGGCTGCAGCATCCAAACTTCTGTGCTACACAACTTTGTAGAAATTGCACTTAATTTATAGGAATATGCTATTACAATATCAACCAGTTCAAGGGATTTTTTTTCATGTCCAATCATATTTACCCAATAGTAACTAAGAGTTGATTTTAATAAGTGATGTTTTATGATTAAGCAAAATTTTGATTTTTATTATTATGGAGACAGTGGAATGATATTGAGTTAAAAAAAAAAAAAACAAACAAACTACTGTTTACCAACAGAGTAGATTCCGCTGAAGTACCAACAGATTGGTCTAAAGATAGGTCCCCATTGCCATCAACTTCCTATTTCGGAGAGAAGAAAGGAATCACATTTTAAGCCTCTGTCTCTTTAAAACAAAATGCGAGATGGTAAACTACGTGGCACTTTTGATTATATGTTGAAACTGCACTAAGTCCCTGAAATCCAAAAGAATATTGCACTCTGGTCCTTTGTGCAGAATACTCACATGAGTGCTCACAGGAACCAATCCAGAAGCAAATTGCTGCTGATAGTAACTGACAGCATGAATTACTGCACTCTCAGGGACTCTGCCAGCATCAACCCGTATGATCTCACTTTTGCTCATATGGCAAGCAGAAATTGTGCATGTGCTAGAACCGACCTCCCAAGTTCAGGGAACAGCAAGGTTTCTCAGCACTTGTTTGAAAATAGCCAGCACCTTTGAAGTGAATCACTGTGGCATCTCATCATCTCACTCTTATAAAACCAGGGAGGATTTTTCTTTGCTGAGTTTCTGACCCTAATCATGTAAAGTCCCTTAGAAAAAGGAGAAACTGACTCATCTGTTTATTCATCATATGAAAACCAGACAAATCAATGAATGCAGCGGACAGCATCACTTTCTGTTCGCTGAGCTGACTTGCCTCTGGTCTGCTACTCCCTATGGTCCATTTGGAGACATTCTGCCATATGTTGATTCATAACAACCTTTAGAAATCCTCCTCTACTTTGGAATAAATAAGGACATTGAAAAAAAGAATGATACTCTTTATTAAAAATGCCCAATTAAATTAGAGTACATATAATAGAAAATGTTCTAATTTATATTTGTGCATGCCAGCACAACCAAGATAACTGAACTATCATTCAAATACAAGAAGAAATCATCCCAAATGCACATGCCTGGGAAGAAACGCAGGAACTGAAAACATTCTTCCATAACATGAAATCATAGACCCAATTTTTACAACCCAAGATCAGTCTTGAGAGTGCTTCTCTTATTTCAGTCTATTACAAAACTCACCTAAATAGTACCAAAATTATAGGGAGAAAAAAAATATGGTTTAATGCCCTTGCCATCATTAGCAATATAATCTACTGTTTCTGGGAAAACAGACTTTCTGAGGTCTTGAACTCTGTTCTTGGCAGGTAAGAAGCCTTCCAGGTCATCTTTAAAGGCATATTTATTTTTAATGCTTAAGTCTACACATGTTTTCTGTTAATAAGTTGGAATCTTAAACAAGATTGTTATTCACTCTATTTATTTACCTTAGAAAGTACTCAGTTCTTCTGAAACAATGGTCCCTTTGAAAATGGTGGGAAATAGAATTTAAAATCTAATTAAAATAAAAGGAAAATAGTCTTTCTTTCTTCAGTGCATGTTTTGCTCTCTTTAGAAGGGTTGATGGACTTCCGCTTTTACATGATATTTCTTCTGAGTTAGTATTGCTCTGATGAGAGAAGGAAAATGGGAGAGCCTTTTTTGTCATGGGAAGCATGGGCTCATTGAAGGCACCCTGAAGGAATGGTTTATTAGATTGGACAGTCCTTCCTATTTTGGGAAAGTCAGAGGTGGAAGGGATGCAATCCCCACGTGGTAACAGGAGGTGATACAGAGGCAGAAGCACTTGCCTCTCAATGTGAATGTTCCACAGGCCTCCCCTGTTCAACATATTCCAAACCTAGCCAGTCATCTCTCATTCCTCCTGTATTCCTGATCTCAGTGAAGGTCCCACTGTCCACCCCAGCAAGAAGGCAGAGAAAGCTGGGGTTCCCTCTTGGCTACTACCCATGCCTGTGCACCACACCCAACCTGTCTCCAAGGCCTTTCACTTCTAACTCAGTTATCTTTCTTAAATTCTCAAATTCTCTTTCATGTTCTTCATTCCTATGCTAAGTACACATTATCTCCTTTATAAATAAGTCTTTTGACTGCCCTAGCATTGTTCTCTCTGATAAAATCTCTACAGTTTCTTGTTTTTTTCTTTTTAAAATTATTATAGAGAGAGAGAGCACAAATGAGTGAGGGGCAGAGAGAGGGGGAGAAGAGGAGAGAAAGAAGCAGGGCTTGAGCTCACCCGATGTGGGGCTACAGCTCACCCGAAGCAGGGCTTGAATTTACAAACAGTAAGATCATGACCTGAGCCAAAGTCTGATGTTTAACTAACTGATTGAGCCACTCAGGCACCCTCTACAGGTTCAGATAGATACATCTGATCATCTCATTCTTCTGCTTAAAAGGATTCCTATTGTGGTCAAGAAAATAAAAAGGAACTCTGAACTCCCTTGAATCCCATATTTACCTCTCACTCAGCATTCTTTTCCCCCACTCTTGCTTAACAGAAACATTGTTTCTGTTTCGAATGACCTCCCTTCCTCCTTTCTCCTGTTAAGTAATTTCTACATGTCTTTCAAATTTTGATTCAGCTGTTACTTCATCCAAGAAACCCTCCCTGACCCTCTTCCTGGTCCCTATCACAAAATGTACTCTGAAGTACCCCTTTTGACCACTATGTCATGCATGCATCTTGAGGGCAGGTGCAAGGTTTTCATTTTGCCAATTTAGCATCTGGCTTGGTGCCTGGCAGGTGAATGAATGCAGGGGTTATCAGAGAAAGTCACACAGAGTAGGTGGAGTTGAACTGAATCACCCGTAGGAGAGAAGTAAGATGAAATAGAGATCGACATTTGAGGCAGAAGCAATAACATGTCCGGGAGCAGGAGAGAGCTTGCCTTGTTTAGAGACCAGTAGGTGGTTTAGAGCGGCTGGAAAATACAAGGTGAGATAAAGAATTCTGTGGCATCTGGGGTCCTGGGTGTCTCCATCAGTTAGGCAATGACTTTGGCTCAGGTCATAATCTCGCAATTTGTTGGTTCGAGCCCCGCATTAGGCTCTGTGCTGACAGCTCAGAGCCAGGAGCCGGCTTCCGATTCTGTTTCTCGGTGTCTCCCCTGCTTGCACTCTGCCTCTCTCTCTCGAAAATAAATAAACATCAAAAGCATTAAAAAAAAAAAAAGAATTCTGTGGTATGAAACATGTTCAAAGTTATAACATATTTGGTGTAATCTGTGACCAGCTTATCCCAAAGTTTGAAAGCACCTTTTCTTGCTTTTCTTCTTGAGGCTCTAGGTATAGTTTTGAATGAGGAAGTATCTAAACAGGATTATACAAAGTAACATTCTCATAGACTTACATTGTACAAATTAGCCCTTTGATGCAGAAAACTTACAATACAGTTAAATTTTTTTATTTTTAACAAATTATAGAACACAAATATGAATATATACATATACACACACATATATATGAATGAATATTTGTTTGTAGGAGACTGTAAGAGGTACAATCAGGCAATGGGCCACAGGTCTAAAGTAGTGAGATAAAGGTCTTCTGTTAATATTGTGGCCCATCTCTGGGACTATGTAGAGCCTCTTTGGGTGGTAATATCAAAGGTCCAAGAGCCCGTGGCCCTTCACAACTCTCGGCCCCTTATCTCTTTACCTGCCCTGGGTGTAGAAGACTTTCGTGGGAAAGGCATGCTGTAAGTATTTACTCCAGTGAGCCTTTTTGATGATTTCCATCAAATGGTTTGACTGCTTAGAAAATGGTGAAAGAGGAACACCTGTGTGGCTCCCTTGGTTGCGAGTCTGACTTTGGCTTGGGTTAAGATCTTAAAGGCTGTGGGTTTGAGCCCTGCATCCGGCTCAGAGCCTGGAGCCTGCTTTGGATTCTGTGTCTCCCTCTCTCTCTGCCCCTCCTGCACTCATGCTTGCGCTCGCTCTCTCTCTCTCTCTCTCTCTGTCTTTTTCTGTATCTCAAAAATAAACATTAAAAATTTTTTAAGAAAGAAAATGATGAAAGAAAAGAAAGTTGAAATGAGAAAAGGGAAAAGTTGAGAAATGAGAATAGAAAAGGAAGAGCACATTAAAGAAAGTGTTTAGAAAAAGTTAAAATTGCTGAGGTAAAGAATGTTTGAGATAAAAAGAAAATAAGGCATTATACATTTCAGGTGAAACAGATCACTAGCTCAAAGGAAATATTAATTACTGTAGTTGAAGGAAATTTTCCAAGTGTAATTTCTTCATGCAAACAGTGGATGCAGGAACAAGTAAATCTAGCTTGGATCAATCTACTGAGAAAACAGATTCCCCTGACATTGCTGGAAAGTTCAGCAATCCAACCTCTGCCAGAACCAAACTACTAAACAAACGTATTCAAGATAATTGTTCTATATGCTAATGTATGTCTATATACAAAGTTGTTACTGAGTATCCTGCTTTTCTTTTTTTTTTTTTTTCCTATACCCTTATTGTAGGTGCTTTCTCTTCTTGCCATCAGAGAAGTAGGTATGGGTGTCTCACAATATTCACAACATGAAATATGTTCACATTTATAACATGGGCAAGCTGTTATTTCTTCATTCCCTGAATCTCTTAAAAATCTTTACTTGGGCTGAAATTTTCCAGATTTCTTTTAGTCCTTAATTCAATTTCATTAGAAAAGCACAAAATTTATATATCGGGATTTTTCTCTCTCTAGAGTTAGTGCCAAAGTTTTCTTTTCTTGGGTGTGACCAAATCCTGATGAGTTTCCGGAGCCTGTGCACCAAGACCTGCCTTCATCGTTTGCCTCCTTCCTGGGGCTGCTGTCACCTTCTGAGATAGACATGGGCCATGGGCATCAAATGGTCTTGAAGAGCCACCTCACAGGGAAGTTAGCAAGCCTTGCAAACCACGGTTTGCTGGTTTTCCTTATTTCTCTCCATTGCATAACTGTGACTCAGGTCTATGTTTCTCAGATGGTGGTAAGTCTAGAACATCACTGGCGACTCAGTGGTAGAAGCTGGTTTATGAAGAACACGGTTTCCCTAACTCTTGTCCTGTGTTTTTATCTGTCTCAATATTTTGTTATTGGTTGTATCTTCACTAGAATAGGTGAACATATCATTTTATACTGTAAGTGACTTTACATACAAATAATTGAAAAAAGTTCAAATACAATGTTTCATTTATAGTTAGTTATGTAAATATGCAGCCATTAAAACAGACAAGTTAGAGGCTGTTT
This sequence comes from Suricata suricatta, assembly GCF_006229205.1. Lineage (NCBI taxonomy): Eukaryota > Metazoa > Chordata > Mammalia > Carnivora > Herpestidae > Suricata > Suricata suricatta. The sequence continues at coordinate 70,186,392 of NC_043705.1, forward strand.
ATAACATTCCTTTTTCTGTTGTATAAACATACCGAAAAAGATTAGCAGTAGTCATTTCATTTGTTGTTTTTTAAACAATTAGAAGACCTCAGTGATATCTGTTTTCAAAATATTTTTGTCATTTTTGTAAAATGGATGAAGAAAATAATAAGAGCTGTGTTAACTTCTTATTTAAAGGCATAACATTTCAAAAAGTTTTCATTATTAAATAAGTGCCTTTTATATTTAGTATCTATTCATCTTTAGCTCCCTCAGTGGGGTTTTTAATATTCTTGATAAAAACTTTTCGAGCCGTCTCTTGTTTCTTTATTTTTTAATTTTTTTAAAGATTAGGAAAAGTTTTAATTTGAGAGAGAGAGAGAGAGAGAGAGATCAGGGGGAGGAGCAGAGGGAGAGAGACAGAGAGAGAGAGAGAAAATCTTAAGCAGGATGACTTCATGCTCACCACAGAACCAATGTGGGGCTTGATCCCATAACCCTGGGGTTATGATCTGAACCAAAATTAAGAGTTAGATGCTCAACTGATGGAGCTACCCAGGTACCCCACTCTCTTCTCTTTCTGACATACACTTCCATGGCTTATGCCCTGGAAAACAGCCCGGTGGATTAGAAGCTCCCTCCACATTCCTAGGGTGTCTCCTAGTTAGCCTGTTAGTGGTCTATAGGGCACTACTGCAAAGGTTTCTCATGATTTGAACTGGAGACTCTTGGCTAGTCATGAAGTTTTTATTTGAGCTTGGAAGCAGGGTGTGGAACCAGGTGTGAGCTTTACCTCTAGAATTCCACCCCATGTTGGGGTAAGGAAGAGAGGAATGCATTAGCAGTGTTCTGCTTCTACACAGGCTCTGGCCTCACCTGGGATTACTTACAGCTGGGTCTAGAGGAAAGCCTTTAGTCTGCTTTGGGAAAGGATGTATTGATTGTATATCAAGGGTAGGAAAACTTTTGAACTCATCCAGATAATGGTGTTATATCATATTTTTTTACCATAGAAGTATTGGACATAATGTGTGTTTTACAAAGGTTGGTGGAGAATCCAATGCAATATGGTATTAATTTATTCATTCAACTACTATTTATTAAGTATATTCTATAAGTCAGGTGCTATGATATGATATACTGATAGTAATAAACAAATATAATAAGTCTTTGCACTAATATAGTCTATTTTAAAAATACGAGAGTACCTATTTTAATTAATTAATTTCTTTTAGAGAGAGAGTGCAAGTGGGGGAGAGGAGAAGAAGGAGAGAGAAAGAGAATCTTAATCTTAGTGTGGAGTCCAATATGGGGCTTGATCCCATGACCCTGGGATCATGACCTGAGCCCAAACCAAGAGTTGGGTGTCCAACTAGTACTGCACTGAGCCACCCAGGTGCTCCAGATTACCTATTTTAAAACTAATTCCTATTTTTGCTTTTTTTTTTTAGTTTATTTATTTATTTATTTATTTATTTATTTATTTATTTATTTATTTATTTTGAGAGATAAACATACCACATGAGCTGGGGAGGCGAAGGGAGAGGGAGAGAGAGAATCCCAAGCAGGATCTGCACTATTAGCATGGAGCCTGACAGGGGGCTCACACTCATAAACTACAAGATCATGATCTGAACCAAAACCAAGAGTTGGATGCTTAACTTACTGAGCCACCCAGGCACCCCACTATTTTTGCTTTGATGAAACAAAAATTGTGTGTAATGGATGATTAGCTAATTACCATTTCCCTGTATTTACCAGAGCAAAAATAGTTTTTAAATAATTATTTAATAATTTTAAAATTAATTAAATAGTTAGAAAAGAAATATTTTGTATTTTGGTAGCCAATATATACACATTTTGTCCAAGTAGAAAAAAAATCTCAAAAGGGGCAACTGGGTGGCCCAGTCAGCTAAGTATCGGACTCTTGAATTTTTGGCTCAGGTCATGATTTCATGATTCATGGGTTTGAGCCCCAGTCTTGGGCTCTGCACTGACAGTTTAGAGTCTGCTTGGGATTCTCTCTGCCCTTCCCAAGCTTTCTCTCTCTCTTTCAAAATAAATAACAACTTTTAAAAAGTTTCAAGAAAAATAAATCCCTTAAGAGTTATTCAGAATTTATTTCAAAAACACTGATAATTCTAGATCTATTGCCAATAGCTTAATTATTACTTTTTATTTCTTCATTTCTTTGGTTTTTTTCTATCTCCTAAGTTTTCTTTCAGCATAGCATCCAGAAGAAAGAGTTTCTGATCTTGTATTCAGAGACTTGGTTCAAATCTTGTGTTTCCTCTTCATGGTTGGAAAAGCTTGGGAAGTCACATTTACTGTTTCTTGGCCTCGTTCCTTCATCTGTAAAATGATAGGATTATATTGACTAATAGCTGAGATCCCTTCCAACATTCTCTGGCTGCTTAATCTTCTGGATTTGAGGGTAGAATGTAGACGCATGGACATGAAAATATGTTGAGAAATGCTATTAAAAATAGAAACAACACAGAAGTTTGCATTTAGTTGGAGTTATGAATGAGTTCTGGTTCACTTATTCTACAACACAGACTTCTGTACTTGTTATACTTTACCAATCCATATCTTCCAAGGAAAATGCGTATGTGTGGGTAAGCAAGGTGTTTGGAATGAATGTAGCATTTAACTCTCGGAAATTCAGAGCCGCTTCAGACTAGAGAACCTGACATTGTCTTTGGCCAGGGCAGGTACAACTCAGAGAATATCACTCTCAGATTGCGTCCCAAGTCACAGCTGTATCACAGCACTAGCCTGCAGGCATCCTGTTGACGCAAGGACCAGAATCTCAGCTGACTTCTGACAGCTCCTCACTTAGTCTTTCTTAACCCGTTCCTAACTGGAAGCTCTCGCTTCCTTCTTTATGCTCCAATTCACTTGCATTTGGTCTTGCATTAAAGTTAGTTGCATACAACTCTCTCTCACTCAGTGGCTCTTCAACTGCCTGAGAGAACCCAGTCTGTCTGGTTTCATGTGTGTTTCCTGTGGTGCCTTGCATAAAGTAGGCACACAGATATTTTTGTTGAAGTAAACATTTCAAATCAAGTTAAAAGCAACTATGAAAGCATCATGTTTTATATTTTTAAGTTCTAACGCAAGGGCGGAGCTTAGTAGAGGTACTGAAACCTGAACTTGATAGAAGCAGAATGGCATTCAATGAAAAGTCTCGACTCTCCTAAGGTATGGGAATCTTGGCGGCTCAGGCAAACTGAAAACATTCTTGCCTGGGGTTTTGGAAGAAGACTCAGACGCCTTTGTATTTACCCAATAGATGATGTTCACCTTTGGTCAGCCCAGTCAGTGATCCACTCTTCCACCTGGGGCTGTCTGCATTCTCCCATAGATCCTGGCCCCGGGTCGTACTGTTTCATCACATGATTCATTACTTGCTGTCTATGGAGGCCCAATACTTTATGGTACACAAAAAAAAGGGCTAGCCTGAATAGAAAATGAGACACTAAATAAAAAAATGATCTATAAAGATTCTGTGGCAAAATATACTGTTCTCTGTCTTTTTTGCAAATCTTATTCTTCATAGTTAAGATCACTTTTAATTTTTTTAATGGTTTCTGCTATAAACATAGTGAATTTGTTTATCACTGTGTTTAGTTACAGTGATTATAATCTATTAACTTATTTATTGTTTAATCAATTTTAATTATTATTGGTGATTTTTTTGCTGTGAATGTTGTAGATTTAACTTGTTGAAACACTACTCAACTTTTTTTCCATTTTTTCTCCCAACGTCTGGTATTATATTATTAATTTTAGGCTTTCTGTTGTAACTTTTTAAATTTACAATAATAGTATGTTTTATTTCTTGTTCCCTCAACTTTATTTATTTATTTATTTTTTACCCCTAAAAGTCAGTTTATTGAAAAAAAGTGATTTTTCAGTTGGTCTCTAACTCTTCACTCGGTTTTGTTTACAGATGTTACTGGATTCTTCAGTCTCATCTCATATCAGAACTTTGTTTTTGACATGTTTACTTCTCGAAGTAGTATACAGTTATTTTTTGCAATTAATTAACATCAGCTATAGGAAGCTTCTCTAAGTCACAAGAATTCAGTATGGTTGTTGCTTTGGAAAGAGTACTACTTTGGGTTATCTACACTAGGACCCATGTACTGAAAGGCAAAACATTAATGGACAAAATATGGAGAGTGAGAGCAGGGGGACTAAGAAAAGACATTTTCTTTTACTATAGACCTGCTAAAGAAGACTCCATTATTTACTTTG
>NC_043705.1:70190733-70226731 GCF_006229205.1 Suricata suricatta
AACACAATGTTGAGTCAGCAAAAGCAAAAAAGTACAATCATAAGATAAGGATTGGATTGTATAAAACAAGAGGGAACTATCCTCTTCTACAACACAAGAAGAACATGTATGGTAATAAAAACGATCTATAATAAACTTGCAAAGAGATGATTCTGGTTCACATGTAAGTCTGCTTAAACTAACTGTGACTGATTGATTGGAAAGTTTCTTCTAACATAATGCCCATTCATTATAAGCTAAGCTGGTCTTGTTTTCTTATAAATCTCTCATTTCCTTGAATTTGTCTACTATTCCTTCACTGTACAGCCACTTAACTTATAAGCTGGGCCTGCCCAGACTGCCTAGAACGCCTCTCTTCCGAAAGATACCAGATGCATTAAACAGAGGCATCTTCTAGTAAATATCTGCACCTCAAAACAGCATGCGAAGAACCAGCAATTGGCCCTTCAATGTAAATACTTCTCATTTCACATTATCACAGAAACAGTGCAGTTCACTAACTACTCCTTCCTTACAGAAAACTCAGTAGCTGTAAAAATTTTCAGTTTCATTTCAAAACATTTCAATACTTATTAATTCCAAAGATCCGAACACCATGTAGCTGTGGCATTTTGGGAATTAGTACACTCAGGAGAGAAGCTGTGTTTAGGATGAAGTGAGTTGGATCATATTTCATATAGAAACTTGCCAGAAAATATAGAATTATTGGAGAAATTGTGAAAAACTTCCATGAAGATGTAAACTGTACTCCATAGTCCAGTTGTTCCCAATGAGTTAGGAGCCGTGCTTTACCCTGGTCAGGAGTTTCAAAAGGTGTTCCTTTTACTGCATGCAAAAATACATACATTCCCAGATTATGTATGACATTTGTCAAGGTCCAAGCAACAGGAACACTGAAGAAGGGAATACTAAGTAGAACAATATGAAGCAAGCCAATTCCCAAAGCATAGGTCAGCCACATACCTCGGCTGTTCATTACATGGGTATTTGGATTCACCTCACTGTGGGCAACTCCAACATTCATGTTTGCTCTGCTGCCCCACTCCCGGAGGCCAGCTGGGAGCAAACTAGCTCCGCGGCGGTGACAGCGTATCTTCCAGGCTGAATCCCTCAACTTTAAATGTATCATTGAATCAATACTATGTAAGATGGTGGAAATATTCAGTGGCTTTTTCTCCTTTTTTTAATAGTTTATTGTCAGATTGGTTTCCATACAACACCCAGTGCTCTTCCCCATAAGTGCCCTCCTCCACCACCTCCACCTCTTTCCCCCCTCCCCCTTCAACCCTCAGTTCATTTTCAGCATTCAATAGTCTCTCAAGTTTTGCATCCCTCCTCTCCCCAACTCTCTTTTCCTCTTCCCCTCCCCCTGGTCCTTCATTAGGTTTCTCCTGTTCTCCTGTTAGACCTATGAGTGCAAACATATGGCATCTGTCCTTCTCTGCCTCACTTATTTCACTTAGCATGACACCCTTGAGGTCCATCCACTTTCCTACAAATGGCCAGATTTCATTCTTTCTCATTGCCATGTAGTACTCCATTGTATATATATACCACTTCTTCTTGATCCACTCATCAGGTAATGGACATTTAGGCTCTTTCCATGTTTTGGCTATTGTTGACAGTGCCGCTATGAACATTGGGGTACATGTGCCCCTATGCATCAGCACTTCTGTATCCCTTGGGTAAATCCCTAGCAGGGCTATTGCTGGGTCATAAGGGAGTTCTGGTGATAGTTTTTTGAGGAACCTCCACCCTGTTTTCCAGAGCGACTGTACCAGTTTACATTCCCCCCAACAGTGGAGGAGGGTGCCCATCTCTCCACACCCTCGCCAGCATCTATAGTCTTTTGATTTGTTCATTTTAGTTCAGTGGCTTTCTCAATATTATGTCTTTTGTTTTTATGCATTTTATCCCTTTTTTTAAAGTTTATTTATTTATTTTGAGAGAGGGGGAACAAGTGGGGTAGGGGCAGAGAGAGGGAGAGAGAGAGAGACTCTCAAGCAGGCTTTATGCTCTGCACTGAGCCTGATTCAGGGCTTGATCTCATGACCTGAGCCGAATTCAAAAGTTGGTTGCTTACTCTTGACTGAGCCACCCAGGTGTTCCAATTCCTTTTTTTTTTTTTTTTAATAATTTATTTCCCTCTAGTTTATTTGTTCTCCTTCTGGTCCCTCATTGCCTAAACATTGAACTTTGTGGATTGATACTTTCGTTTCTTATCTTCTCTGTCATGTGTTTCATCTTTTTATTATTTCATTCCATATTATATTTTAAAAATTTGTACTGCTTTTTTATGAATTTTTGATATTTGCATTTAAAACTTTTTTGAAGAGCTGGTTGTTATTGTGATCTATCCCATTTTTATAGGTTCTTATTCTTGTTTTTAAGATTATGACATCCTTTACAAACTTCTGAAGATTCTAATAAGAATTAAAAATTAAAAAAAAAAAGACTTCTTTGGTTCCTTTCATTTCCACTATATTCTCCTGAGTCCATGACTCTGATTTTATCTAGATCTTTCTCTTTAATGCTGTTAGTCTTCCTCATATACCTGGTGGTTTTTGCTTATTAGAGCTTACTTTAGTCTACATGTTTAGGTTGATTATTCCAGGTCAGGATTGCAGGTTTCCTTAGCTGCTCTTTAGGTCAGTTTCTTTCCTAAAAAAGTCTCTTCTCTGAATTGAAGCCTCTTTGTATGTAGGTAGGTTTATTATCTACAGGATTTGCCTGAGGCTGAGTAGGTAAGGGACTGGGAAATCAGAGCTCACAGTAGCAGCCTGTACTTTTCCCAGGAAGCTTACTCAATTCCTTTAGGTGTCTACACTGTTTTTATCTTGGAGGAATGAACACTGGGTTGCTTTAATTCTGCATGCAGAGATCCTGGGCTGTGTGTGTGTGTGTGTGTGTGTGTGTGTGTGCACTCTCACTAGTGTGAGAGACAACTAGTGTAGCTATTTTATTAAAAGACTATCAATGATATCCCTGTTTTTACTGCTCCTACTATAACCCACTTGCTCTGACCTAGGAGACTTTTCAAAGCCACTTTGAAAGTTAGGCTCTGCCCTTCACTGTGGCCCCCTTCTGTTCTGTACTGCAGCATTCTGTGCTCCATTTCACTTATTCATAAGATTTTGTCTGTTTTATATACCTAGGCATTTGTTGATTTAAGTAAAGCAACAAAGCAAAACAAAAAAACAAGCAAAAAACCAAGATTCAAATTTTAACCCTAGGGACTGAGTTCTTAACCTTTATGCTATATTGCCTCTCAATATCATGCCATTAAGAAAAACCTCAAAAAATTAAAAATAGAACTACCCTATGATCTAGGAATCACACTACTGGATATTTACCCCCAAAAAATAAAAAAAAAAAACTGATTCAAAGAGATACATGCATCAGAATACAGCATTATTTGCAAAGCCAAACTGTGGAAGCAGCCAAGTGTCCCTCAGTAGATGAATAGATAAAGAAGATGTAGTATATACATACAGTGGAATATTACTCAGCCATAAAAATGAATGAAATCTTGCCATTTGCAACATGGATGGAGCTAGGAAATATAAAGCTAAGCAAAATAAACCATTCAGAGAAAGATAAATACCATATGATATCACACATACATGGAATTTAAGATACAAAACAAATGAGTAAAGGAAAATGTAAGAGAGAGAGAGAGAGAGACAGAAACCAAGGAACAGATTTTTAACTATACAGAACAAACTGATGTTTACCAGAGAGGAGGGGTTGGGAGGATGGGGGAAAGTGGATGGGGATTATAGAGTATACTTATCATGGTGAAAAACAAAAATAAAACACTTGAGGATAGAATAAAGGTGAAGTATCAAATAAAAGGTTATTAAATATTTTCTTAAAAGTATACATTTTCAAGAAGAAATTCAATAAGTGTAATTCTATGGTGATGAGGAAGGCTGAATTATGACATTCTGAGAGAACCTATCTGATAAAACTGGAAGATACCTGTGTAAATTGTGGATGGGAGAACATAACTGAGGGGAATATAAAGGACTAGTATAAAAATTTCATGAGAGTTAAAGCCAAGGATTAGCCGAGGCTCACAAAAACCACTAGAGACAGCAGCAGCAATTTATAGTGCTATTTTAAGAGCAATAGATAGATGAAAATTATAGGTCCATTGCTTGAGAATTATGGTATCATGTTAAAAGAAAACACTACACATCTGCTTTTCTTCTTTCTATACCAAGAAGACTGATCTTTACGCTGGTAACATTGAGAGACCATTGCAGTAAGAGGTCATTGATATACACAATGAGAGGAGCTTAATGTTAATAAATATTTTAGTTGAATTCAAATCCCCTGATCCAGGCAATAAACACTCTCATTGATAAGATTGTAGTGTTACCATATTCCTAGAGAAATTTTGGAGAATAGGGGAAAAAATTCAAAAGAATGAAGAAAGGTACATATGCCCCTAATTTTCAAAAATTCCTACCCCATCAGTGTCAGTCTTGGTTGTGTCTTACTGTGGCCAATGGAACGTGAGGGGTGACATTAGCTACTTCCAAGCAGAATCGATAAGAAGCACTGTGTTTTCTGCCATCACTGTTGAAAAACATATCCTCAGTTATTTGAATGACAGCTTAGATGTTATATTTCTCAACTTTACATAACGTAAGACCCATTACTCTAGAAAAGAGAATGTTGGATAGTAAAATTAAAATTGAAAATGATATCTGTTGAAATTATACTGAAGGAACTGTGATAAAAAATGTATAACTTGAAATGTTCCAACTAAATAAATGTGTCACTTCTAGGCATCAGTTGTAATGAATGAAGGAGAACTACTTCTTTGAATTCAGGTAGAACCAGATAGTATAGATTGGTCAAAACCTCAAATAACATTAGTATGTGGCTGCCTCTATAAAAGTGAAGGTTACATGAAGCTATATTAACAGAGTTTGGTATCCATATTAATAGGATTATTATGTATTAATATTATATCCAGTTCTCAGCACTACTTTTTAGTAGGAATGTTGATATAACCCAAGGATGTTGGGGTCAATTTACTGGGTGGAGTTGGGCAGGTAGAGCTAGTAGGTCTAAACCTAAACCAAAGGACCTGGCTTGAAAAGGGAAAGGCTAAAAAAGAAGGGAAAAATAACAATTTCAGATGTGTTCATACCTAAGGAGGAAGCAGGCTAAATATTTATATATCAAAATCTGCTTGGCTGCTTTAATATACTTGACCAGACTCCTGCTTTCCTAATCATCCCTGCTTCGTGGTGATAGTAAGTTCTAAATACATAAAAGAGCCATACTGAATAAATGCACATCATGAAAGAGCTTTCTAATCCTGGATGATCAGCAGGATCATTTGGGGACCTTTAAAAATGCAAATACCAGGCCTCAGACTTTCTGAACCATAATTTCTGGTGGTGTGCCCTGGAAATCTGTGTTTTCATAAAACTCCATTGATTCTAATGAACTAATGATTTGTGAGGCACTATGGCTTATGATGTGGTTAGTGTTCAAGAGGCAAGAGCTGGATTGCAGATCATTAGTATATCATGAAGGGAGGCAAAGCTAGGGCAGTGGTTCCCAGATTTTGGTCTTTATGGACAATACAACTTTTAAAGAAATGTTTCTCATCAACCTAGGATAGCTAACTTTCTAGTAGAACAGACAAAGTGACCAAGCAAAATATTTCCCTTTATGTTCCATTAAAAACATTAAATTTTAAAAGAATTTGAGCAGGATATAGTATGGAAAGAAAGTACAGTCTTTTAGATTAAATGAACTTAGTCACTTTTCTCACTTCATCCTGGACTGGTGACAATGTCCTCACATTGTGGCATCATTTGGTGCATCAGCGTTTGAGAGCCAACAGTATAGAAAGTGTTCCAGTTCCCTATGATCTCTGGCAACATGTTGCTGCATTGCAACATGCAGGGTCAAGTGGTTATTAGTTGTTTTAAGGACTCTAGATCTGACAGTGGCGGAGGAGAAGGCTCTGTAAAGAGGATATGGATGATGTGGTTGGGGAGACAGGGATACCTTGGATGATAAAGGATCTGTGAGTAATTATTTGTGCAAGCTGATTGTTCAGCAGTAGAAGAAAAACTTCTGTGGACCTGAAAGCTGTATTAAAATGTATGGAGGGCTTCTGTATATAATAATCCTCGTAATGCTAGAGGACAGCCCTAGACCTATGAGAGGAAGTCACTGGCAGACCCATTTCAGTTTAATGTAAACAAAAGCTTTCTGACAACCAGACCTTTCCACTAGAGGTTAACAAACCACATGGAGGTGAGACGGCCCACTCTGGAAGAGCTCAAAACACATCTGAGTAACAAGGCATATGAATGAAAATGTTCTCAGCTGAGTTGGAGGCTGGATTAAAGTCACCCATTTTCTAAGCCTGGCAAGCCTCCATAACACATGCGAGGTCTTTTAAACAAATACAGATTCCTGGATCTCAGGTCAGATCGATAGAAACAGAAACTTTATGAAGCAGGCTCATGCATCTGTATGTTTAACAGGCCTCTCGGAATATTCGGAGTTAAATTGCCTGCAGACTTAGAATACAATCAGATGAAGTGAGCCCGAGTCTTTGCATTTTGTTATGGCATCAGTATTTGAATATACACTTAATATCACATGCTGTATTATTGGCTACTAAAAAGTTATGTCTGAAACAACCAGTTATCTGATCAACGCAAACTGAGAAAACTGACCTGTTTTTAAAACAAGATTTGCTTTGAGCTTGCCGAGGAATTAGCCCCACATGAGGAAAGTAATTCATGGACCTAATTAATTAAATATTGCCAAGCAGATACTGTGTTTGTGCCCAAATTTTTTATTTACATGATCAATGACTCATTTCCAGGTTCAAGTCTCATGTTAGCTTAAAATGACCTTAAATATATGTTTATTTCTATGAAAAAGGATTTTCATTGGACCTTTTTAAAATAAATTTTTATTTTCATGAATATTTCATTCTGCTATAGCTTGAGTCTTAGTAGTAGAATTATCAGGGCAGAACAGCAGAGCAGCCCGAAGGTCCTCTTACTTGTTTTTAGAGTCTGCCATTCTGATTGGGACTATTGTCCTTGTTGAGTTTCTATCTCAAGCTTCTCCATATTGATTTTCTAAAAGGCTTTCAATAGTTGACAAGAGGCTAGGTCCTAAAATTATAGGTGTAAGAAACTAGACAGAGGTTGAAATCAATTGAATATATAAACATTGCTCAAAAATTTGTGGTCTAATCCCCGAGATATTATTTTCCTGATATCTTTTGAGCCATTCAATCCTTTAGAAATATATTCTCATAGACACATGTACCTTTTCTTCTTTTAGTGTCTAGGCTATTTGCATGCTGTTTATTTATGTGTTTATCAAAAGTCTAGTGGGAGCTAACAATTTACTCTGGGCACAATGTTAGGTATAACAGGATTCCTGCTCTCATGATGCTTTGTTATGATAAGGACAAAGAGATAATAAACTTGCAGAAAATACATAAAAAGTTTATCTAGTGACAAGTGCTTTAAAGAAAATTAAATGGGATCAGAGAATTGTTGGGGGACATTTCTCTAAATGGAGTAGGTTGGAAAAGGGAGTGATATTTGTGGTGACTTGGTCACAATGAACAGCTGTGAGAGGAGAGCTCTAGGGAGAGAGAATGGCCAGTGCAAAGGCACTGAGGCCAGAATAAAAAGGGGGATAGAGATGCTAGTGTAGTACTATTTAATGAAAACTTGGATGGTCCAAAAGAAGGCTACTAAGAAGGCAAAGGACAGAAAAGGCAAGATCTAACAGGTTATGGTAGGCATTTGAATGTATTGCATGATAGTTTCTAATCAGAGGTTGCTATACTTTCATATTTCACAAGATAACTTGGTCTGTGTAGAGAATGGACCACAGTCAGGTTAAGAGTGAGATGAGGAAGACTAGCTCAAAGGTTCTTGCATTAGTTCAATCTAGAAGTGATGACTACTTGTTAAAGCTTTCAACTGAGGGGATGTATGTGAAATTCACATATATACCCTTTTCAACAGACATTCTCAGTAAAGAAGGGCACCTATATGACTTTTACAACCTGATTGAACCTGAACTTGTATTTTTCAGCCTAATGCTCACCTGTCCAGCACTATCATTAGTTTCATTTCTCAGCGTTTAGCCTACTACCTTCTTCGGTTGACACTCACTATGCTAGATGATTGGGCAGGACAGTTTGGTGTTTATCAGGGCAAGTGGCATCCATCGCAGTAAAAATCCAGAGACCAATCCTCAATTGTGTCTTCCATTTCCTTTTTTTTCTTTCCACAGGTTTCTCTTTCCCAGTTTCCACCACTTAATTTTCTGTCCCCAAAGGAACACAGGCTCTGACTTCTCCCCTAGTAAGCTGTCCACAAAACACAAGGATGTTGTTGCTTATGCTGTTGTTTTGCAGGATATAGTTTCTGTATGTAGAGGAATCCAGAAATGAATACAAATAAAAATATAGAAAACTCCTTAATTTATTCTACTAAAGGAAGAAAATGTGGGGAACTTCTTTTTCATTAAATCTTAAGTACAGCTGGAGGGGATGGGATGTGTTTTGAACACTTTTTTTTAAGGGATGTTATTTGACATGGCTATTGATAACAATACAATAAAATCTAACATTTCTTGAGGTATGTGCCAAGCACTGTTGCATGTGTTTTCCTAGACTAATTTTCCTATAGTTATTCCTCTTCACAGATGAGGAAACTAAGATGCAGAACTATTAAGTAATTGTCTCAGGGTCCACAGAGAGTAAGGGGCTCACCCAGGATTTACAGCCACATTTTTTTATTCTCTAGGCTATACTTCCTCTCTTGCTGAGATGACTTGGGAATCTGCAGAGAAAGGAGACTTTGCAGGTGTGAGGCCAAAGAACCTTTTCCCAGGTATGTGCACCTGCCTTTCTGATTCCGAATGTGGCTTTAACTCCTCCTCCAGGTCCTCTATGCTTGATGCATTTTTCTTTAAGTGTGTGGTTGCCAAAATTAAAAGAACTATTCTCCCTATTTTTGTCACTAATTTTCTGACTCTGATGGCCCTAATACTCATTTGCTGTAACAGCTGCTCTTCATTTCTCTGTGCTCTCCTTGTGTCTGAAGGAGTGGGGAACCAGGAGAGCAGTACTCCCTAAGCCAAAGGGACACAAAGCTTTTCTCTCTGTGGTTTGTCCCCATACATGCAGAGACACTCATTTATCAGCTCAGCCTTCTCATAGGTAGACTTTTGGTCACAGCAGGCTCCAGGAGATTACTTGTCTTGCTACTGAATTTTCTTTATATGCTTTTTTTTAAGTATGTATGAAATTATAGTCTTGAGCTTTCCTTTTTCATACACAAACTAATCATTATGAAACCCGATAATGATCCCTGAGGGAAAAACCACATGGAGCACAAGGGCTCAGACGTGGGGTGAGGGTGTTGGACAACAGACATCGTTCCCGGACCCATGGACACAATTCTCTCCAGGGGGTCAGTGCACTGCATTTTTATGACTTGAAGCTATTTTTTTAAAGGATATTACACCATAGTTTCCACAAAGCACAATTGTGTGTTGCAATGCCTGTTTTGCATGTGCTGTATCACTCCTGAGCCTGAAATCTCAAGGTTTGAGCATCATGTATTATCGATCTGATAATCTGACTGAAACACAGGAGAGGAGAAAGTTTAAAGGATCAGAAAAATAAGAAACAATCCATGAGATAAAATGGCTGGTTTCCTCTAATCCCTTTGACCAAAATCCTTTAACATTTTATTCTTCTGGGTTATTTGACTACTGGATGGGTAACTTGATTATTTGCCTTGCAGTATAATAAAAGAGTGTGAGGAGAGGTTTCTTTGAAATTTGAGATTTAGACATGATTTATCTCCCAGAAGGTAGAAGATGGATATACATCAGCATTTTACTTTTGAGAGACAAAGAGTTTGGTGTTCAATTTTAAAGGTAAAGCAGTTTTGTTCTTGGGCCAAAATTAGAACAAGAGAAAGTTCTGGCATGTGTGGCTCTCAAAAAAGACTGGCAGATCTCACTTTTTATTTTCTAGCTGAATCTGCTCTTAGTCAAGCACTCTTTCACATCACAGTGATATAACATCCTTAAACATGATCTCTCCCAAAGAAAATTTTAGTTTACCACAGATAAAATCTTCAGGTGAAAGAAAGGATTCTCCTAATTATGATTTACCTATGTATTTCTTTGCTTCTTTTTTTAAAATGTTTTATTTTATTTTTGAGGGAGAGAGACAGAGTGTGAGCAGAGGAGGGGCAGAGAGAGGGGGAAACAGAGAATCTGAAGCAGGACCCAGGCTCTGAGCCGTCAGCACAGAGCCCAACACGGGGCTCAAACTCAAACTGCGAGATCATGACCTGAGCTGAAGTCAGTCGCTTTTTTTAAGTTTATATTATATTTTGTTTCAAAAAAGAGATTTAAGGCTAAGCATTATAGAATAAAAAATAATTAAAAATAAATAATTGAGAACATTAGGATGACTTTAATGTTGGGAATTTTGGACTTTAGGGAAAATTGAAAGAACTATTTTGTTGTAATTTTTGTTGGTAACTCTTATTTTACCTTGAAATCTTAGCAGGGCAGAGATGGGATGGACTCACCAACTCAATTTATAGCAGACCAATCTTATAGCACATCTTAGATAATTTATAGTTAAAAAGTGCTTTCTTATATTTTTCAGCTTGCTTAAGGCGTTTTACTACAGGTTACTATTCAAGGTTTAGTTCTTTAGTAGCATTCTTTTTGGTTATTTATTAACCTCCCTTTAAAGTACAACTTAATCATTCAAGGAAGTTACAAAGTTCAGTTAATGTTTCTATTGTTCCAAATTATGATAATACATAAGGCCACTGTATAACTTGAAATGCCTCCTAACACCTAAAATTCATGTATGAAATATTTAGCCTGTGGGGAACTAACTGGCTCTGAATACCATCATTATACAGGGTATTCCCAGAGTAACAGAACAAGCTGCCCACATTAACAGAATGATCATATGATACCTGTGTTCCACATAGTCCAGATGTTTCACTGTGACCTCCACCTCCTCCTCCCTCTGTTGCTATTCTTCTAAGCATAGGGTGTCAAAGGTGATCCGATGTTCACCCAGGGAATCCAGAGGAAAGAAAGCAGTAGATGTCCTCCCCTCTAGAGATATGTCTGTTATGCAGTTCATCAAGGATGATGATTGCTTATGATCCAAAATTCAAACTGAACACAGGAGTTCAGTCTTTTTTTCCTTCCCATTTGGAGTAATGAAACAAGTAGCCCTAGGAGACTTGAGTAAGTTTCTAGGCACTAAGTTTAAAACCAGTAAGAGACTGTGGGTCTCTTGCCTGCCCTCCTAGAACCTAGAACAGTACCTTAACCTCCTGTGTGTTCAGTATGACTTGTAAAATATATGTAAAATAAAATCTCCCTCCTGAAACCTAGTTTTTGTTTTTTGTTTTTGGGTTTTTTTTTTTTTTGGTTTTTGTTTTGTTTTGTTTTTTGGTCAATGTAAAGAGAGGTCTAAGGTATAGGAAATCCTTCAATTTCTACCCTGTTGATTGATGATAAACAAGCCCTTGTCTCTTCATATACTCTATTAGTCAAGGGTGCTCAATTCTGGAATCAAGTTGCCTGAATTCAAAACATGTCTTCACCGCTTACTAACCGTGCAAACATGGGGAAGTTTCTTAGCCCTCTGGGACCCAATATTCTCAACTATACAAGTGGATGTTTGGAGAAGTGAATGATGTGTCAAGAACATAGTAGGAGATACCCATAGCCTTGTAAATATTTGACAGCACAGTATAGTAGCTCTAGCCTTGAGAAAGCCTCAAGTCCTTTCTGCTAAAAGGAAGATTCTTTGTGTTTAGGAATAATAGGGAAGTCAAGGCGTTAGAGACAGATTTTCATCTACCTGTGGCTTTTAAAGTCATGTGATAAATAAAAGAGCATTGAAAAGGACTGCTTTCCAGAGAGAATTAGGCACCTATCCAAAATATTTTGAGTCAGGAATAAATATTGATGGATTTCTGTCTTTAATGCGATTTTTAGAATTACCCCCAATAGAAGAGCTTGGGGGGCTCCATTGGTTCAGTGTCTAATTCTTGCTTTTGGCTCAGGTCATGATCTTGTGGTTCATAGGATTAAATCCCTCATCTGACTCTGTTCTTGATTCTCTCCCTCTCCCTCTCTCTGCCTCTCCCCCACTCGTTCTCCCTCTCAAAATAAATAACTTAAACAAAAAATAATTAATAGAATGAAGAGTTTACAGGTTTAAAAAATAAAAATTTTAAAAGGTCTTAAATAAGAGATTTTTACTTTGAAGTTATTTTTCTTTAACAAATATGCCGTTCACTCAACACATATTTATAAAGTAACGAGTACATGCCAAGCATTATGTTAGATTCTAGGGAGAAGAAGTGAAAGAGGCCCGGTGCCTGTTCTAGAGTTCAGAGGATCTAAATATTCAGATAAGGAACGCCCTTCAAAATCGTTATCCTGGTTTCCTGCACAATTATTCCAGTAGTCTCGCCCTCAACACCGTCAAACGGCTCTTGGGCAGTACCTTCAAAGTCAATGCCCCAGCCACACAGAAACAGCAGCGCCCTTTTCACTTTTGGGAATATTCAGTGGACATTAAAATACCTCAAATGTCTTTGTTGGCTAGTAAATGCTGCAGCTCAGAAACCCCTAAATGCCTACTTATCCTCGCTGCTACATTTTGCATTCTAGGACCATTAAGAACACCTCACAGCTAGCTACTAAAAAGTTAATACCGGGCTCTTGGTTACCGTCCTCTAGGACTTTGCTCCAGTAACATTTGTTTTCATTGGCCTGTGTCCTGCAGTACCTTTTGTTGAGTACTTGGAATATCACCCCTAACATTAAGTGTCACACTGCGTTTTCCTCAATCCTTCTTTCATATCTCCTTCATTCTAGCTGGTACAGCTATCTCCTAGATTACTTTTAACTATTGATGAAGACCAAATCCAACTTTAAAGGGCAAAGTTTGTCCACCTTTGAAGACATTTCTTTAAAATAAAGAAGGAACAGACTAAAGACAAGTCCAAAAGAAAGATGCTAAAATTGCTGGGTGTAAAGGGAAATATCGCTGAAGTTAGCCTGTGGTCTCCTAAGGTGACTACTCAGAGGGGATGACATCATTTCTTAGGTAAATTCTGGTGCTTTTATGAACACAACCAGTAAGATCAGGCCAATCGCTTTATATTCATATTTTGCATATTAACTGAATGTCTACTTTTAGAAGACTTGTATTTTATTTTTTTATTAAAATTTTTTTTCACATTTTTTTATTTTTGAGAAACAGAGTGAGACAGAGCACAAGCGGGGGAGGGGCAGAGAGAGAAGGAAACACAGAATCTGAAGCAGTCTCCAGGCTCTGAGCAAGCAGTCGGCACAGAGCCTGATGCAGGGCTTGAACCCACGGACTGTGAAATCATGACCTGAGCTGGAGTCAGACGCTCAACCAACTGAGCCACCCAAATTTTAAAGCCGTAAAATCTTTAGTTAGGAGCAGTTTTAAAACTTAGTATTTTTTCCAGCTAATATTATCATATAACATGTTAGCAAAATGTTATATATAAGGAGTTTTGTAGGCATATTTATCTCAGTAGCATTTTTGGAATTCCTAACACCCACATATAAAAATAAAATAACTGAATATTTTTTCAGTGGCAGTAAGATGTATAAGTATTCAAAATTTTAAAGTATGGCATGATTATAAAGACAAGAGAAGTTTTTGTTGTGGACCTTGTGAATTCAGAAACACATCTTGTTATTAAATATGCTTATTTTTTAATAGAATTGGTCTGATGGGAATCTAAATTTATTTTTATTTGTTATAGGAAACTTGAAAAACAAAATCACAAATCAGCAAAAACAAAACAAACAGGAAGAACTTTCTGAAGACAAAATTATTTATTGGTTGGTGGGGCACAATTTTGAAAGGAATGAATATCGAATACTTGTTAAAGATGGACGGGACTTTAGGTTCCCAAGCCTAGAAAATGAATAAATCATACTTAATTAAAAATTTTACTGGTTCAGCTGCAAATAGATTTGTATGAAAATCAGTAGATTTTTTTCATAATGATAATGGATGCTGTAGATAACATTAATTCATTCGATAACATTAACCACTGGGCTGAAGTTTATTTGCTGAATGAATAAATGTACAGAGGTAGAAATAACATTTCATTTGGATCATTTCTCAGAACTTCATTTCTTTGAAAGATAATTTTTGTTTTTCTTGCAAAAATATAAGTTGATAGAAAATTTTCATAAATGAGTAAAATAGAAATATCACTGACAATGCCCACTATTTGTAAATAACCCTTAGCACTTTTTTGTGTGTCTTGACCCCCATTTTCTGTATATGTGTATTATAAGCACAATACACATATATATGTGTTTGATTTGCAAAAGACAATCATATATACAACTTTTATTTAATGTAACATATTGTGGTATCTACCCATGTATGCCATTAAACAGTGTTCTATAATGTTACATTGAGTAACTGCATAATATTCTACTCTGGGTTTACATCATAACTTATTTCACCAGTCTTCTGTTACTGAGCAATTAAGTTTCCTTTAATTTTTTGCCTTTGTGCTGCAGAGACATTTGGCTATTCCAAAAATTTTAAATCATTCTTGTGCTATTGTTATTCCCTTGGACAGTTAAATCTGTGGATCCTTTCTCAGAATAATGGTGGTATTTTTTGTCTTGGGTTTTTTGGGGGGATTAAAAAAACCCAATTATATTGATTGAAAGAGCTATCAAAATATTTTTTTATTTATGATATGTGTTTGATATTATGTGTGATATAACATATTCATATGAGATATAACATATTAAATAACATGATCTATTGGCACATCTAATAAGAACCATGATTTTAACAAGTGAAGAACATTACATAACTTTTGAGGTACTTGAAACAATTAGAATGCAGTATAAAAGTAGCTTTCATGTTCCATTTATTTCACTGTAAATTATTGCTTACATTAATAATAGAAGGAAATGCTCAGTTTTAGTTAGAAGTTAATGAAAATAAAGATGTGAATTTTTTTCCTGCCCAAAGTCACAGATAGCTTGAATTTTATCCATGCATCTCCATAGCCACAAAACATCAGATTAAGAATGTCTGTAAACATATCTGATTAACTTAAAAGTGCTAAATATAGTAATAAGAGAGAAGTAGGTATGTTCTCCAAAGGTTAGCAATATGGACTTAAAATAACAAAATGGTACTAACCTTGGTGAAGTCAATGGAGGTTGAAAATCATAATCTGTAACACAAATAGACCAGGATGATGAGTAATGGTGGAAGAAACCGAGGAGTTGTGGGAAGCTAATTATGAGTAGGGTTTCAAAGGAATGGAAGAGTGGAGAAAAACCCAGCTATTTCAGGCTTCTAATGAAAAGACATTGTGTTATTGAAAAGGGGAGAGTGTGCTTTTCTCTTAACTTAGTGAAACCCAAATGTACCAGTCTGAACAACCAATAACTACAAAATTTTATCTTATTTCCCCTAAATACTCAAGTGATGTGAGCTCTAGTCTCACAGACTAGCCTGATTGCTTCAAAATTTGCACCTCTCTCAAATGTTCCACTAACGTTTCCTGTGTTCCACAGGGTGCTGTTTTGAAGATATGCAGGATGGAGCATGTCTTATGTGTTCTTTCAATTGGGCTTTTTGCAAAGCCACCGCACATTGCCTCTGTTGTCAGTGACCCTCATGAAATTGATGTACAAAGATATTGAACCATCTTTCTGATCTGGTGTTGGAAGGCAGGGGTCCTTTCTGTACCATTAGCTACTCAGTCCAAAGCCAAAAAACAGTTCCTCTTCTAATTCTACACAGCAGAGACCAGGCTGCAAGTTCCCATAAATTTCACCCGACATGGGAGTGGACTAGAATGATGTTGGGAAATATAATTTATAGCTATGACAGAGCTTCTAGGACCAGCCATATTTCAGAGTGACTAAAAGGAATGACTTCTCACTCACTAGTTTAGTCTGAGAATGTGTAAATTTGCCCAAGAAGCCTCAAGAGAGAAGAGAGGTTTTCATCTCTTCAGTAAAAATGTCACTCCCGAGAGTCCCCACATTTCTAGTTCAGACCCCTCCTGGGATTGACACTGGGGATGCCATATGGGGAAGACACCAGGTCTACCCACAGATACTCTCCTATTATTTATTAGTTCAGCTTCTAAACAGTCTGAATTATTTAGTCCTGTATAACATCATTACTAGGAATTCCAAAGTACAGTGTTTATTTATTTATTTTTTTTGGTTTCCTTGTCCAGCATGTGAAGATCCTATCTGCATATAATTTTTATAGTCTTTAAATTCAAGTCTTCAGGGGTGCCTGGGTGGCTCAGTAGGTTGAGCATCCGACTTTGGCTCAGGTCATGATCTCATGGTTGGTGGGTTCGAGCCCCACGTCAGGCTCTGTGCTGACAGCTTATGAGTCTGGAGCCTGTCTTCAGATTCTGTGTCTCCCTCTCTCTCTGACCCTCCCCTGCTCATGCTGCTTCTCTCTCTCTCTCTCTCAAAAATAAATAAAACATTAAAAAATTTTTAATTCTAGTCTTCTGTAAACAACTGCTATGACAAGGATAAACATCTTCACATCTTTTACCAATTTTCTAACTGGATGGCTTGTTTTTTAACAGTTGAATTTTCAGAGTTCTTTATATACTCTAGTTACCAGTACTTTGCCAAATATATAATTTGCAAATATTTTCTTACAGTAGTAGCTTGTCTTTTCATTTTCCTTATGGCCTTTTCAGAGCAAAAGTTTTCATTTTTTGTGAGGTCCAATTTATCAGTTTTCCCTCTTATGGATTGTACTTTTAGTGTCAAGCCTAAGAACTCTTTATTTAGATCTCAATCCCAAAGATTTTCTCCTGTATGTTACTAACAGTGAAAAGGTAGCAAGGGTGCCTGGGTGGCTCAGTTGGTCCAACCCTTGATTTTGGCTCAGGCCATGATCTCATGGTTTGTGAATTCGAGCCCTGCATCAGGCTCTGTGCTAACTGCACTGAGCCTGTTTGGGATTCTCTCTCTCCTCTCTCTTTGCCCCTCCTCCACTTGTCCTCATGCTCTCTCTCTCTCTCTCTCTCTCAAAATAAATAAACAAACCTTTTTTTTTTTTTTAAAGAAAAGGTTACAATATTTGACATTAAATCCATCATCCATTTTGGGTTAATTTTTTAATAAAATGTTAGGTTTAGGTCAAAGTTCTAATTTATTTACTTTCCTATAGATGTCTAACTGCTCCAGCACCATTGGTTGAAAGGGCTTTCCTTTCTTCATTAAATTACTTTTCACCTTTGTCAAAAGTCAGCTGGTCATATTTGTGTGGGTCTGTTTCTAGGTTTTCTATTTTTTTCTGTTAATCTCTGTATCTATCACAAAGACCACACACTTTTATTGTAGCTACACAATAAATCTGAAATTGGGTAGACTGATTTCTCCCCCAAAATTACTATTTTAAAATTTTGTTGTTCTAGTTATTCTAGTTCCTTTGTCTTTTCACATAAATTTTATAAAGAATAAGTTAGCTATATCTACAAAAATTCTGTCTGGGAATTGGATTAAACCTATCCAGTTGACCCTTGAACAACATGGGTTTGAACTGCTCATATCCACCTATACACATTTTTAAAATAAATATAGTACAGTACTTTGTATTTTTCCTTATGATTTTCTTAATAACATTTTCTTTTCCCCAGCTTACTTTAGGGATATAGTATATAATATATATAGCATAGAAATATGTGTTAATAGATTGTGTTTTTAATGGGTTAGGCTTCCCATCAACAGTAAGCTATTAGTGGTTCCGTTTTTGGAAAGTTAACAGTTATATGTGAATTTTTGACTGTGTGAGGAATCAGCATCCCTAATTCTTACATTGTTCAGGGGTCAATTGCATTGAATTTAAGAAGTAACACCTTTACTTTGTTGCATCTTCTAATCCATGAACATAGTATGTCTTTCCATATACCTAAATCTTCTCTGATTTCTTTAATCAACATTTTGCAGCTTTCAGCATACAAATACAATACAGTTCTATAGTGTTAGATTTACACATAAGCATTTCAATTTTTTTGAATGATTGTAATTGTTATTGTGTTTTTATAATCTTGGTGTTCATTGCTTGTACATAGAAGTGAAATTGATTTTCTGAATGTTAATTTTGTATCCTGTGACCTTTCTGAATTCACATAATATTTCTAGAATTTTTCTTACAAATTTATTGGAATTTTCTATGTAGATAATTATGTTATCTCCAAATTAGTATAGTCTTATTTCTTCCTTTGTGATCAGTATACCTCTTCTTGCCTTATTGTAGTAGCTACAACTTCCACTAGTATGTTTTATAAGAGTACATATTTCTTTGCCTTATTCTTAATCTTTGTGGGAAGGTGGTTAATCTTTTATCATTAAGTACAATATTAACTTCATCAAGTTGAAGAAGTTCCTTTCTATTCCTACTTTACTGAGAGTTTTTCATGAATAAGTGTTGAATTTTGTCATGTTTTTTCTCATCAAATGATATATTTTTTTTTCTTTAGACTATTAATATGGTAGATTACACTGACTGATTTTCAAATATTGAAGTAACCTTACATTCTTGGAATAAACTCTACTTATCATGGTATATAATTCTTTCTATTTATTGCAGAATTCTATTTGCTATTGTTTTCTTAAGGAATTTTACATGTATTTTCATTTTCATATTGGCTTGTAGTTTCCTTTTCTAATACATTGTGTGTTATGTTGGTAATATTAGCTTCATAAAATGACTTGAGAGTGTTCTCTTCTGTTTTCTGGAAGAGATTGTATAAAATTGGTTTTTAAATTCTCCTATAAATATTTGGAAGAATTCTCTAGTGAAACCATCTAGAACCAGAGATTGTATTTAGCTTTATTTTTTTTTAACTTTTAAGTTATAAATTGTTAGATTATGAAAGAACTATTTACTGAATTACTGTTGGACAGTACATGTTATCTATTTCATAGTGGATTAGTTGTGGTGCTTTGTACTTTTCAAACAATGGTCCATTGGTTTTAAATTGTCAAAATTATGTGTGTTCACTTATTCTCAGTATTCCTGTATTATTCAGGGTCTGTCATGATATTCCTTTTTAAATTTATGGTATTGGTTAATATGTGGCTTCTCTTTTATTCCTTTGTCTTGCTAGAGATTTATCAATTTTATTGATCATTTCAGAGAATCAAATTTTGATTTAGTTGATTTCTGGTTTTTTTTAAATTTCTTTCTTCTATTTATTTTTGTTTTATTTTTTTCTTCTTTTCCTAGGTTCTTTAAGTAGATTACTGATTTGAAGCTTTTCCTTGTTTCTCTTGTAAGCATTTAGTGCTATAAATTTCCCTTTCAGCATTGCTTTAACAGTGTCTCACAAGTGTTTATATGTTGTACTTTCATGTTCATTCACTTCAGTGCAATTTTTTATTTCTCTTGAGGCATCTTTTTTGAGCTATGGTTTAGAAATGTTTTTTTTTCTTTCTGCTATTGATTTCTAGTTTGCTTTATGGTCAGAGAACACAATCTTATGTTTTAAATGCTATCAAATGTGTTGCTATTTGTTTTGTGGCCTATGACATGATCTATCTCAGTGTATGTTCTATGATTCTTGAAAAGAATGTGAGTTCTGGTGCTGGTGGGTGGGCTGTTCCATTTATGGAACATTTTGGTTGATGGTGTTACAGAATTTTCTTTGTCCTTGCTGATTTTCTATCTGGTTTCTGTCTGTTGTTGAGAGAGGAATGCTAAAGTTTCCATGATTGTAGATTTGTCTGCTTCTCCTTTCGATTCTACTAATTTTTGCTTTGGATATTTTGTAGTTTTGTTGTTTGATGCACACACACCCAGGACTGCCTTGTGCTCCTGGTAGACTAACCATTTTATCATTGTGTCATGTCATTCTGTGTCTGTGGTAAATCTTTGCTCTAAGGTCTACTTTACCTGGTGTTAATATGGCTATTCCTGCTTTCTTTTGATTAACGTTTGCATAATATATCTTTTTCTATTCTTTTACTTTCAACCTGCTTGTATTATATACGAAGGGAGTTTCTTGTAGATGGCATTTGGTTGTGTCATATTTTTTAGCTGATCTACCAATTTTTCTCTTTTAATTGGTACATGTAAACACTCTTTCATCTATAAAATTTGCTTTCTACAATAAGTAATGCACACAAGTATACAAAATTTGACAGTACCAAAAAGAACATGTTAAAAAGTCAGTCTCCTTCCACTGTTTGTCCCTTTCCAACTCCTTCCCAAGAGGAAACCACGTTCTTCAATTTTCCGGAAAAACATGTCTGAGCTAGTCTGCACATGCAGTCATTTATGAACTACAAATTTTTCCTTTAAAAAGAAAATACAAATAAAAACAAAATGTATATACTGTTCTATCTCTCACTTTATGTGTGTGTGTGAGCTCGCATAACTTGGAGAATTTCTACGTTCGTATATATTGAGCATGCTGCCAACATTTAAATAAAAATATTTTCTTCTAGTTTCAAAAGTCTTAAAAGCCAGTCTCAGGAAGTGTGTTCTTTTGTATAAGATCACATGTGAAAATCCTAATAAATTGAAAACATTTAGCAATCAGAATGGAGAATATATATTATAACTAAATATATAAATTACTATGTATATTGAACTTAAATACTTTAGAATAAGTGTGATGGAAATTTACTCTTTTTAGGTCATACATTTCCAAAAAGTCATAAAATTATTTAGCAGCAACTTTCTATATGGCTAAGAATAATGGGATGAGACCAAGAAAAGAAAAGGCAATATTTTAAGTAAAAATATAGCTCCTGGAAACTTTATAAAATACTTTATGCCATTATTTTCTTATATACCCAAATGGGAGAAAGCATATTATCCCAGTAAATAAAACAATTCCGGATCTTGGAATTTTTCTTTGTCTTTTTGAATTGCAAAATAAAGGCTTCTCAAGAGATAGTGATTAATCAATTCAACACATATGTCTTAGATACCTACTGTGTTCCAGACACAGTTCTAGAGAGTAAACAGAGCAGAAAAATCTTGCAATCTTGCAAGCTCTCACTCTGGGAATAACAATGGGGGAGAAAGAAAATAAAGGAATAAAACCGAGAAAAAAGCCAGATAGTGATAGATATTTTGAAGAGAATAAAACTAGGTTATGTGTTGCAGAGACACAGGAAAATTGTTTTATATTTGGTGTTAGAAGATGCTGTTAAACTGAGAAGCCCAGGAAACCATGTCTATAATCCAAGAAAAAGTCTTTTGCTTACATTGCTCTAGTTTGCTCTGTCCTCCTCTGACCTCCTTTTGGCTAAATCCTTAAAGCCACAGCACAGTCCTACATTCTTGGTAAAGCCTTCTGGGATATTCCTGCCAGGAGGAAGAAAGTGCACCTGATGTAACAGCCACTGTAAGTACTAGACTAGAGAATGATCTGATTGGCCCAGTGTAAGAAGGGTTGGAGAGAAGAAAAAAACCACAAGTAGAAGCCCAAATGAGGAAATTAAGCTAAATATATACTATCTCAAGCATATTCCCAGAAATTACTGTTAAAATTAAACCTCTGCTTACAGTGGAATACTGTATAGCAGAGGTTCTCAAACTTTATGCCCTTAAAAATTATTGACTACTTTAAAGAGCTTTTGCCTATGTGAATTACAGCTATTCAGGCTTACCACATTGTGACTTAAAACTGAGAAAATTAAAGAATATTTATTATAAAATCATTTAAAAATGACACTAAACACATTGCGTGGTAACATAAGTAACTATTTTTATAAAAATTATTTTGCACAAAAAATAATGGGAACAGAGGTGTTATTTTACATTTTGCAATCTATTTACAACTGGATTATAGGAAAATAGCTGGTTTCTCATCTCTGCTATCCATTTGATCTGTTGCTCTATATTTTATTTAAAGTATTTGAAGAAGATCCAGTTTCACATAGCTAGATGACTTCCTCCCTCCCTTCTTTTCTTTTCTTTTCTTTTCTTTTCTCTTTCTTTCTTTCTTTCTTTCTTTCTTTCTTTCTTTCTTTCTTTCTTTCTCTTTCTTTCTTTCTTTCTTTCTTTCTTTCTTTCTTTCTTTCTTTCTTTCTTTCTTTCTTTTTCTTTCTTTCCTTCCTTCCTTCCTTCCTTCCTTCCTTCCTTCCTTCCTTCCTTCTTTCTTTCTTCCTCCCTTTCTTCCTTTCTTCCTTTCTTTCTTTTTTCTTTCTTTCAAATACATGTGGATATCTTTGATACTACATTAAAGCTTGACAAGTGGTAGTTCCTTAAAGGTTAATCATAATGTGGATATGGAAACCATATCAATGAACTTTTTATAGTATGATACATTAAAATCCATTGGTCTGTCCTGGACTTTGAATTGATCTTATATTAACACATGATTTTTATTAGGCATTCATTATTCAGAAAACATTGGTTCACTGAGTTATGCAGCACCTTCAAATGCTTACATATTTCCTTATATAATATTTTAAAAATCACACATAGTAAAGCCTTTACATGTTGTGAAGCTGTCAATTCATGGTGGTGGGCATGTGCAAAATTACAATTTTTGTTTCAAAAGTTGAAGTTTTGTCATTTACATAAATTAGTACCAGTAGTTTTCCCTAAATTTAAGGGTTCCTTTCATTTATTTTTGAGAAAATCTGGCAAATGCTCAAATTCAATAACCATAGTTTTCCTGTCAGTGATTTTTTCCAGTAAATTTGTGTTCCATGACAAAAGTGACTAGTTTAGCCTGCAACTCACATTGTTTTTTCTAATGAGTTTTTTCATCCATTATACTTTATGATGCAGTAGAAGTACTTTATGCATACTCTACATCACACAGAGTATTAAAAAGACATGTACTCAAATGTTGAGAGCTAATGTAATTAATATTTTGTTTACTAAAGACATTATTGAATACAATGGTCATTTTTTTGTTTTCTGTTTTTGTTTATTGGTAGTGCATGGTGTTAATCACTGATAGAATAATGTCTGGTACAGTTTGGTGACATTGCCTTGATTTATGTTAAGGTATCAGCAATTTTATCCACTTAAAAAGGATAAATTATATCTTACAATATTTATGAAAATTGATTACTTTTGGACCACACTTTAAACAATATTTATCAACCATACTTAGAGAATTATTGCTGGGTAAATATGAGAATGAATGATCTATAGATATCCACAACAATAATGATTGAATCTCAGAAATATGATGTTAAGTAAAGGAATCCACATCCAAAAATAATACATGATTTATGACCAATTATATGTAAAATACAAAAAAAGGCAAAGATTCTCTATGGTATTAGAAATAGAAGTATAGTTATCCTTTGGAAGGCTGAGTGAAGGATGCTAGGGGTAATCCTCTGAAGTGCTCTGAATGTTTTATGAGGTAGATATAATCACATGCATATGTTCATATAGATGTATGCTTATAATATGAACACTTTCTGTATGTATATTGTATTGTGACAAAAATTTCTGAAAACTCTTCTTTTCTTATGTTTTACTTCTTATCTTAGTTACTTGAAGGTTCTGAATATGAATAACAAAAACCAAGACTAAGTGACTTCTTGGTTTTTTAAACACCAGACTTTTCAGTTTTTTAAAAGATTTTGAAAAATATTTTAAAGATTTTGCTTGGGTTTCAAATGGGAGACTCATTTGGGGAACATTATTTGGCTTACACTAAGGTTTTGTTTGTTTGTTTTAAATTTGGAATTCTGTATTCACTTTTTTTTACACAGTAAAGTATACTTGATTACTTAGTTAATCTTGAAATATTTACCATTTTTCCCTTAAAAGAATTTTCTATAAAATGCAATACATATGGTTAGATCCAAGTTGTCCATGGGGCTTCTGACCTCAATGCGATTTTAGGCTTTCAATGGATTGTTGATGTGGAAAAAGATCTTAATGAAGCAGAAGCCATGTTTCATGCCTGTGGTCCAGCAGGACGGGCTGGCTGACACGGAAATAATGAAATATGCTTATTTATCCTGTGGCATAATGAACTATGCAATTAAAATATTCTATTGAAGAGGTAGAATTGATACATAAAAACGTTCAAGGTTGTTTGGCCTTTGCTAAAATATTCTCCTCCCAGAATCCTCTCCCATCTTCCCTGTACATTTAAGCCCTCTCTCTCTTCCAAGCTTGGCACAGGCCTCGCTGTCTACCCTCTGCAATCAATGATTATTACCTCCCTTCATCTGAACTTAGCACTTCTTATATGACCTGTTTTCCAGTTTATTTTTTCATTGATTCGATCTGTATTTGTGTATTTATCTAACTCCGATGTTGTACTAGGTTTAGGATATAAAGACAAAGGGCTTACACCAGCAAGTGAGAAAGACTAGTTAAAAGCTCATTTCAATACAGTATGGTGAGTGTGTCACAGTACACAGGCAGGGCACCAGCTGGAGCAGTGTCATGTGGAATTTAAAGTGACAGACTTTGTTCTAGAAATCTGCTTCTTACATTGGGAAGATGAAGATAATACGAGTTCCTATTTTAGGCATTGTAATGAAGGAGTAAATGAAGAAATGTGTGTAGAGCACATAGTATAAGTCTGACACAGGATAAATGCCCAATGAAAATGAGATATTATTACATTTTAATATTTTAAGTGTATTAAGTGTCGTGGCTCATGAGTTGTTTGAGCTACAACAGCAAATATGTAATCTCAATTTAAACCAAAATTCTAAATTGTATTTCTTGAACTCATAAAAGGGAAGGTGTAGTGTACAATCACATTCCTCAAGAAAATCTCTTATTTTTCTTTTTCTCCATCTACTTCCATTATACACTCATGAGCTGGGCCTATACCTTTCTTTTCCAGAGTCCTCCTTCGAAACTGTTTGGTGCTTCTCACCTGTATTGTTCCTGTCTCATGGCCCACAAGTACAAGTAAGGAATGATTTGAGACTGGCCAGGGCAGATAAATGGGGAATTACCTAGCTTAGTCACTGTATCTAGTGGGTTCTCTAAATATTTTTTATTGATTGAATTTTTGAATATTGAATATTTGAATATTGAATATTTATTGATTATTGATTTTATTGATTGATTATCAACTCTTCATTTACAGAAAAAAGAAACCCAGAGCAATTAAAGGTCTTATCTAAAGTTATGGAGCTGGTTAGTGGCAGGGTCTGGATGAAAACCTAGGTCTTCTAACTATATCCAATGTTTAGTTTCATAATATATTTCTTAATGAATAAGACATCACTTAGATATAACTAAGCCATTGAAAATATTTGCGATTAGTAAGTGACCATCTGAAATGATTCAGCTTATTTGCTTCATTTTGTTTCTAAATAATTTAGAGGTTAGTTACTTAATGAGATCATCTGACATTCTTTTTTTCCGAGATTCTTCCTTGAGCTGAATGAATTATTTGAAATAAAAGTAACACAATTTCAGTTATTACAGCAGAGAAACCCAACACACTTTGCCTGATGCCCTTGTTCAGTATGATTTATCATTGAAAGAAGACCTGTATCACTTCTCAGTGCTGTTATTTATAAATAAAAAATATTTTTAAGTGTTTATTTTTGAGACACTGAGGGAGACAGAGTGAGAGCAGGTGAGGGGCAGAGAGAGAGGGAGACATAGAATCTAAAGTAAGTTCCAGGCTCTGGGATGTCAGCACAGAGCCTGACCCAGGGCTTGAACTCATGGACAACAAGATCATGACCTGAGTGGAAGTCAGATGCCCAACCAGCTGAGCCACCCAGGAACACCTCAGTGCCATTGTTTCATTAGTTGCATGCTTCACTAAAGGAAATTATAATTAATTTCATTCATAACATATATTTTTAGTGCTAAATTAAGCAGTATTGGGTCATTGTGGATGACATCAAGGGCACCATGTCGTTTCCAGCCTGTTGTATTTGAGTTGTGTCCCCAAGAAACTATGTGAAAATCCTAACCTTTGATACCTGTGAACATAACCTTATTTGGAAATAGGATCATTGCAGATATAATCAAGTTAAGATGAGATCATATTGATTAGGGTGGGCCCTAAATGCAATGATTGGAGTCCTTATAAGGAAACATAGGTTTGAACACAGGATGTAGAGAGAGACACAGGAGAGACAAGAACAATTCCATGTGAAAACAGAGCCAGAGATTGTAGTAATCCATCTACATGCCAAGGTACACCAAGGATTTTTGTCAACCAGCAGAAGCTAGGAAGTGACAAGGAAGGATTTTTTCCATAGTCTTCAGAGGGGGCATGGGTCTGCAAACACTTTGACTCTAGACTTTGGAGTTCTAGCCTCTAAAACTGTGGGAAAGTAAATTTTTATTATTTTAAGCCACTAAATTTGTGGTGGTTTGTTATGGCAGTAACAGGATTCTAATTCACCTTATCAGATGGCACATCATGACAAGACAGTTGCCAGAGATTTCCTCAGGGTTCATGTACATTGAAGAAGGGAGCATTTATTATTATGACTTTTGAACAAGAAACCGATATCAGTCTGAAGTGGTCAAGTAGGCTCACAGGCCAGCCCTTAATCAGTTGATATGTGTTGGGAACTAGCTGTTATACCTTGCAGATCTGAGTCTTGCATTCTGACCCTTGTAATAAGTATGAGGTGTATTAGGTGAAGGCCTACCGATCCACATAGACGGAGACAACCTAGTTTCCCAAAGGAACTTTGCCAACTGTCACCAAACCGGGAAATATCTACCATAATATCCTCACCAGAGTGCCTTCATGTTATGATACCACCTTCTTTTCAGTCATTAGTACTTGCCTTACAGATCACTTAATTAAAATTCTACACTACAGTTAGTTGTTGTTGTTATATTGAATATACTTTCTTTTCTAAGAAGAGAAATTCCTGGAGGTTAATGGTGTGTTTTTAGTTGATGGCCCAAGATTTTCTTGTTGGGATTGTTGAATTTAATATTAAATTAATAAATAACAGTAAATTACAGTGTTATAGTGCTAATCATCTCACATTTATAGTACGATTAGCCAAGAATACATCTAGATTAAATTCAGTTTCATTCAGTGCAACGTAACCTCAGCTCTGTAATATTTTGTCTATTACCTGTCCACCTTACAATACACATTTCCTTTTTCTACTTCCTCCATCCAATTAGCTTTTCTTTAACCCACCACAAGTTATACTTGATTTCCGAACAATAGTAGCTAAGCAGTCGGGTATGTTTATAGTCCCTATTACTCTGTTTCTGACCTCTAATGTTTGTGTGTTGGATGCGTCAGGAAACAAACTTATTTTTCAAGACTCCTGAGGCAGTTGTATCAGTGCTATCTAGCATTTAAATGACAATAAACTCTGTCCTCATTGATAAGGGATGGCTGTTAGAAACACTTTTCTTCTCCTTAGATATGTGAACTTGACATTTATCTAAATTGTCAGTTGACAAACAGGGAATGTGTTTCTATATGGGATGCCTCAGATCTGAAAAACAGACCAACACTAGATGAATGACAAAAGACTTAAAAAGAATAAAGAAATCAATACTAACTCAGTGGAGAAATGAAAAATCAAGTTCCAGATCTATTTGAATTACATTTTCTCATCCACTGTAAAACAAAATGTAAAGTGTGGTTTTGCTTTCACACATTAATCAATACCATTAACAGCCTAATTTTTAAAATAGTTATTTAAAAGAAAATAAGAAAAATTCTCTCTTAACACATTAGTTGACCTTTTGTGGTCTTTTGTAAAAAATGGTTACCTATTTTTGAGAGAGAGAGAGAGAGACAACAGAGGAGGGGCAGATAGCGAGGGAGACACAGAATCTGAAGCAGGCTCCAGGCTCCATGCTATCAGCACAGAGCTCGATGCGGGGCTTGAACCTACGAACTGTGAGATCATAATCTGAGCCAAAGTTGGATTCTTAACTGACTGAGTCACCCAGGTACCCCTACCTTTTTGTACTCTTTAATTTTAACCCAATCGCCTATTTACTTGCTTATCCAGAAGTAATGCTTTCGAAATACACGGGAGAAAGAAAACTAAATTTAAAAACTATTACATATCAGAATAATCATGAAGGATGATTTGGTTTAATTTCCTGATATTTGAGATTATTGAATTATTGAAATATTTTTCTAAAATAAATTTGTATGTATGAATAAATGAACAAATTAGATAAGCACACTTACTAAAGTGTGAAGTGCTCTCTAAGTTTAATAACTATGAGTGCCTTATTTTTTCCTGAGCCAGGCTTTTTATTCTTCTTCCAAGTTATTTAAATTTCAGTTAATTAACATACAGTGTAATATTAGTTTCAGGTGTATGATATAGTGATTGCTTACATACAACACCTGGTGCTCATCACAAGTGCACTCCTGAATTCCTATCACCTAGTTCACCCATTTCTCCACTCACCTCCCCTCTAGTAATCCTGTTTGTTCTCTGTAGTTAAAAGTCTGTTTCTTGGTTTTCCTTTCTTTGTTCCCCACTATGTTTCTTAGTTTTGCTCCTTAAATTTCACATATGAGTGAAATCATGTTATTTGTCTTCCTCTGAATGACTTATTTCACTTAGAATAATACTCCTTACCTCCATCCACATTGTTACAAATGTCAAGATTTCATTCTTTTTGGTGCATGAATTATATTCCATTGTATATGTATATCACATCTTCTTTATTCATTCATCCGTTGATGGACATTTTGGCTCTTTTCATATTTTGGCTATTGTTGATAATGCTGCAATAAACATAAGAGTGTATGTATCCCTTCAAATTAGTATTTTTGTATCCTTTGGGTAAATGACCAGTAGAGCAGTTGTTGGATCATAGGATAGTTCTATTTTTAACTTTTTTGAGGAACTGCCATACTATATTCCAGAGTGGCTGCACCAATTTACATTCCTACCAACAGTGTCAGAGGGTTTCCCTTTCTCTGCATACTCACCAAAACCTGTTGTTTCCTGTCTTACTAATTTTAGTCATATGACTGGTATGAGGTAGTATCTCATTGTGATTTTGATTTGCATCTCCCTGATGATGAGTGATGTTGAGTATCTTTTCATGTGTTGTTGACCATCTGTATGTCTTCTTTTTCTTTATTTGGAAAAATGTCTATTTGTGTGTTCTGCCCATTTCTTCACTAGATTATTTGTTTTGGGGATGTTGGGTTTGAGAAGTTCTTTATATATTTTGGATACTAACTCTTGATCAGATAAGTCATTTGCAAACATTCCCCATTCTGTAGGTTGCCATTTAATTTTGTTGATTGTTTCCCATGGCCATACAGAAGCTTTTTATTTTGATATAGTCCCAATAGAGTATTTTTGCTTTTGTTTCCCTTGCCTCAGGAGGCATATCCAGCAAGAAGTTGCTACAGCCAATGTCAAAGAGATTACTGCCTATATTTCCTCTAGGATTTTAATGGTTTTCTATCTCACATTAAGGTCTTTCATCCATTTTGAATTTATTTGTGTGTGGTGTAAGAAAGTGGTCCAGTTTCATTCTTCTGCATGTCGCTGTCCAGTTCTCCCAAAACCTTTTCTTGAAGAGACTGCCATCTTCCCATTGGATATTCTTTCCTGCTTTGTTGAAGATTAATTGACAATATAATTATGAGTTCGTTTGTAGGTTTTCTAGTCTGTTCCTTTGATCTATGTGTCTTTATTTGTGCCAGTGCCATACCTCTTGATCACTACAGCTTTGTAATACTGAAGTCTCAAAGTCTGTAATGTTGAAGTCTTGAAGACTGGAAGTGTAATGCCTCCAGCTTTGCTTTTCTAAGATTGCTTTGGCAATTGGGGTCTTTTGTGGTTCCAAACAAATTTTAGGATTTTTTCCAGCTTGGTGGGAAATGCTGGCAGTATTTTGATAGGGACTGCATTAAATGTGTAGATTGCTTTGGTCATATAGACATTTTAACAATATTTGTTCTTCCAATTCAACATTCATGGAATGTTTTTCAATTTCCTTGTGTCATTTCAATTTCTGTCATCAGTGTTTTATAATTTTCAGAGTACAGCTCTCCTACCTTTTCGGTTAGGTTTATTTTTAGATATCTTATGGTTTGAATGCAATTATAAATAGGATTTATTCCTTGATTTCTCTTTCCTTTTTTTATTTCTCTTTCTGCTTCTAGTGCATTACTGGTGCATAGAAATGTGATAGATTTCTGTTATATTGATTTTGTATCCTGTGACTTTACTGAATTTGTGTATCAGTTCTAGCAGTTTGTGTGTGTGTGTGTGTGTGTGTGTGTGTGTGGCATCCTTCAGATTTTCTACATAGAGTACCATGTCATCTGCAAATAGTGACAATTTGACTTCTTCTCCGGCAGTTTGGATACCTTTTATTTCTTTTTTGTTGTCTGATTGCTGTAGCTAAGACATCTAGTACTATGTTAAATAATAGTGTTGAGAGTGGACATTCTGTTTTGTTCTGGACTTTAGAAGAAAAGCTCTTAGTTTTTCCCTACTGAGGATGATATTAGCTGTAGATTTCTCATATGTGATCTTTATTTTGTTGAGGTATGTTCCCTCTAGCCCTACTTTTGTTGAGTGTTTTTATTATGAATAGCTTTTATTCCTTGTCAAATATTTTTTCTGCATCTGTTGAAAGTTCTTATTCTTCTCTTATTAATGTGGTGTATCACATTGATCATTTTGAAATATTGAACTACCGTTGTAGCCCAAGAATAACTCCCACTTGATCATGGTGAGTGGTCCTTTTAATAAACTGTTGGATTTGATTTGCTAGTATTTTACTAGGAATTTTTGCATCCATGTTCATCAGAGGTATTGGCCTCTAGTTCTCTTTTTCAATGGTGTCTTTATCTGTATCAGTATCAGGGTAATACTAGCTTCAGAGAATGAATTTGGAAGATTTCCACCATTTCTATTTTTTTTAATAGTTTGAGAAGAATAGGTATTAACTCTTATTTAAATGTTTGGTGGAATTTGCCTGTGAAGCCATCTGGCCCTGAACTTTTGTTTGTTGGGAGATTTTTTTTTGTTACTGATTCAGTTTATTTGCTGGTTATTGGTCTGTTCAAGTTTTCTATATCCTCTTGTTTCATTCTTGGTACTTTATATGTTTCTGACCTAGGTCCTCTTGTTTCATTTTTTTGGTAGTTTATACATTTCTAGGCATTTATCTGTTTCTTCCACGTTGTCCAATTTTTTAGCATATAGTTTTTTATAATATTTTCCTATAATGATTTGTATTCCTGTGTTGTTGGTTGTTATTTCTCCTCTTTAATTTGTGTTAAAATCATATTACATACATGGAATAAATTTAAATTACTCCATTTATGAACAAGAATATAAAAGGCAGTTGATTCACCTTTCTGACATTTGCCAACAATGGTGTTTAATAATGGACTTAGCTTCCCTTCTTTTTTCTTCCTTCTCTCCTTCCCTCTTTCCTTATTCACTATCTGTCCATTTGTTTGGCTAAAAAAAAGATTTATGGAAGCTTCCAATAATGCGCGCGCACACACACACACACACACACACACACTAACACTTATGCGTAAAGTAGTGTGTAATATTGGGGGAAAATAAGGATAACAGTTTGAGTAATAAAATTGTATACAACTTATGCTTTAAAACACATGGGGAACACACTAGATAGTAAAAGGTTAAGTGAGAGTCTTAGAATAAAGGGTGGGAAAAGTTTATTTATGTTGCTGTTGAAGAGGGAAGGACATTGAGTTTATCTGAAAAACAGTGAATGTAAAATTAGATATGTTTGGCACTTTTCTGAAAAGTTTTACTGATGAGTTATGGCATACCATTATTTTTTCTCTATATCGAAGGTGAGTTTCCTAGGGGTCTGTTGTAATATCTGAGTATTTGTAGACCTAACAGAAACAGTAGTAAAATAAAACACATTATTACTTAAAGATAGACACATAATTGATAAATACCATTGATGAGAAATAAGTTGGCTAAACTAATAATTTTATACTTAGCTATTCGATAACATGACTCTCTTCAAGGGAAAAATAATTAATTTTCTCTCCCTCCTCTTTCCTATTCCCATTCCCTTTTTTTTCTTTGAATTTCTATAGCTCCTCAGTTATTAAACTATTTACCTTACCAGCCTTCTGAGAAATATCAAGCTCCTAATGTGGCATTAACTATAATTACTTTCTGACCAACCTCTTTTCTTACCTCTCGTCAGGCATCCTCACCTTGTACTTCTCAAACAGGGAAAAAATAAAAAATAACATGAGAATGGGCATTTCTGAACCTGCTGAAATTCTTACGAAAGGGCTACCAACTGCTCATTTGCTGTACTGTCTGGGAAATAGGGAACGGTAGGAGTCGTCTCTTTCCTGTATATAAACTGGCTTTCTTCTCTTAGTCATATATTAACCTGATGACGGTCCAAAAGCAGAAACATTATAACCTTTGTGGCAATGAGCAGTAAGCACTCTTCAACTCATAGTCATCCTTTTGGCAATGACAGTTGGAGAAGAAAAACTAATTTTTTTAATTTTAAAAATTTATTTTATTGCAAATAGTAAGTGGTGTCTTCAACTTTGCCAGCTTCTTGTTC
Source organism: Suricata suricatta (assembly GCF_006229205.1). Classification (NCBI taxonomy): domain Eukaryota; kingdom Metazoa; phylum Chordata; class Mammalia; order Carnivora; family Herpestidae; genus Suricata; species Suricata suricatta. Next base: position 70,223,348 of record NC_043705.1, read on the forward strand.
TCTAGGTTTAACATCCTCCACCACCACCCGCCCTTGCTTCTGCCCAACAGCCATCTTGGTAACTCCTCCCTGAAATCATTTCCTGTCATGACATTTTTAGAAACCAAAATAACAGCATTTACAATGTAACAGCTAAATATTCCCATAGAGTATCTGGGTAAAACAAGCGTTTTTGCACGGCAGTTTGGAACACACCACTGAGTATGTATTCAGACATAACCTTTTCTGGGTGTTCACAGTTTCTGGCTAACCAATAGGCTGATTGCAGCATTGTTTGTTGTCACTCTATAATCACATCTGGCACTCACAGCTGGCAACATTCTGGCTTTAAAGTTTTCTCATGTAGTGTCTTGTTTTAATTTCAGAATATACAATTATTTGGTGATGGATTGCTTTTAATAATAATGGGTGGCTGTTCTCTTCTCTCAGAAAAATGAAGCATAGGTACGTGTAATAACACATGGGAGTCTGAGACACAACAAATGGAATGTCATTTGGACAAATTCAATACATTTTTAATTCTTTGAATTTCTTAAGAAGATGATCACTTGTGCTTTTTATAATAGAGTTATTTACTTAGCCTTTTATATCGTTAATTTTCCATTTTAAATTTAGAGCAGCATAAACTCAGCATTACGCTAAGAAAAATATTCAGAGTGTCTGCAGACAGTGTTCTTAAACCACGATGACAAAACCTCAAAAATAGATGTAGTCCCATCACAGTTAAATTGAATGACTCAGTGTCTGGACCACTTAGAAGGTTTTGTTTTTATTTTTTTGTTTTTTTCTAGTTAGGGAAGGGGAGAGACTGTTCACTTTAGAACTTTGGAATCATGGATGGAAGGAGTTTGTTTTGCTTTGTTTTAGAGGTGCGAGAGAACACTATCACAGGGATTTGCATAAAAACTGATGCCTCTCAAAATATACAAACTAGAACTCAGGTCACTTGTTTTTCATGACATTTTATTTTCAAAAGTTACTCATTAGTCTAGAGCCACACCCAAGAGATCAGTTTACCCGACTCTCACATTTAAAGACAAAGCCATGAGGCTCCCATGTCTGTTTCCCTTTATAGAGGCTGGATAAGCCAGATACTCACTTTTTCAGACTCTCTCATATCTAAAGTTGGCCATTTGACCAACTTTAGGCAATAATATGTAAGGGATAATCTGCTGGATTATTTCAGGGAAAAATTCCATTCATTATTTAAACGACAAAGTAGACAGATAAAAATCTTGTTTTTCAATGGGAATGTGATGCCTGGAGCTTGGCAGCCATATTGAGACTATGAGGTGGTAAGACTAAAGACAGAAAGACAATAGAGTAGGAGGATTGAAAGAGCTTGGATTTTTGATAACTGGAGCCAGCCACTATACCAAATTAGTATTTCTGTATCAATGTCTGTTCCTTTTGCATGATACATTTAATTATTTACTTATTAAGCCACTTTTGGTCAGTTTTCCTGCATTCATATCTCTGCATATTCCTAATCACTATACCCTGAGTAATTACTTAATCTGCTTAAGTTTGTAAAAGAACATAGTAGCAGAGTCTTGATTAGAATTTAGCTCTTCTAATTTTTGTTTAATATCTTTCCCTCACTTCTACCCTGTTAGTCTCACATGAACAAATGGGCTATTATCTTGATTAAACCTGTTTGTATTTTTTATTGATTTAAAAAAAATTTTTTTTTACATTTATTTATTTTTGAGAGACAGAGGGAGACAGAGCATGAAAATGAGAGGGGCAGAGAGAGAAGGAGACATAGAATCTGAAGCAGGCTCCAGGCTCTGAGCTAGCTGTCAGCACAGAGCCCTACTTGGGACTCAAACCCACAAAATGTGAAATCATGACCTGAGCTGAAGTTGGACACTCAACCAACTGAGCCATCCAGGTGCCCCTAAACCTGTTTTTAAATGTGTTGCTCCAATAAGTTTTATTTGTCCTTTAGATTAGCATGGCATTTCACAAATCTTAAAACCATCTTTGTATAGATGAGCATGACAGATAAGTTCAGGATTATGAGATGATTCATTTCTATATTGAAAGTCTTGAATTGAGAAAAAGAGGTAACTATTCTGAGTCACATTAATAGAGAATTTGCAACATGCTTGCAAAGTTGAATGTATTTCAAAACCTCTTATCCTGAAGATTGTTTTAAGGAACAAGTGGATAAAATTATATCAAAATGGAAAAATATGAGCGAATATTTAGTGAAAATTTTAAAAATATGAATAAAACATATAGATAAAAATATCTCAAAATGTATGAAATTCTGGACTCAAGTTATTTGACAATGGAGCTCTGTTCCTGGATCTATCAATTATTTTTACATAACAGAAAACTTACCTGATTTGTGTTCTCTACCTTTAAAATAACCATTTTAGGTCACCATAGAATTCTAGGGTTGAAAAGACTGAAAAATTCATTTTATCCATTACCTGGCTTTATGAGAGGACCCATCAAAACCATTCCACTCAGAGAAATGTTCTCTGCTTTTATACAGAATAGAGAATGATCATGTGTTACGAACACATATAAAATCATGTGTTAAAAGTATTTCTGGCTTATTACATGAAAGATGTAAGATACAGAGGACACCTTGCTATTTTCTCCATCATGTCTTAAAAGACATTTGTTTTCTATTAGGCTATCAAATGACCTTTTATGCTTCATTATTGTATTGTGATTTAGTTTGTTTTCCATGAATGATGCCTTCTAGAATATCTTCATGGTATAGTGTTTCTAAAGTGTCTATTGGAACCACAAAAGACCCCGAATAGCCAAAGTAATATTGAAGAAGAAAACCAAAACGGGAGGCAGCACAATCCCAGACTTTAGCCTCTACTACAAAGCTCTCATCATCAAAACAGTATAGTATTGGCACAAAAACAGACACATAGACCAATGGAGTAGAATAGAGAATCCAGAACTGGGCCCATAAATGTATGGCCAATTAATTTTTGACAAAGCAGGAAAGAGTATGCGATGGAAAAAACACTGCCTCTTTAGCAGGTGGTGCTGGAAGAACTGGATAGCAACATGCAGAAGAATGAAACTAGACCACTTTCTTACACCATACACAAAAATTAACTCAAAATGGCTGAAGGACCTGAATGTGAGACAGGAAACCATCAAAACCCTCGAGGAGAAAGTAGGAAACAACCTCCTAGACTTCCACCACAGCAATCTCCTACTCAACACATCCCCAAAGGCAAGGGAAATTAAAGCAAAACTGAACTCTTGGGACCTCATCAAGAGAAAAAGTTTCTGCACTGCAAAGGAAATAAGAAAACGAATAGGCAACCAACAGAATGGGAAAAGATAGTTGCAAATGACATATCAGATAAAGGGCTAGTATCCAAAATCTACAAGGAACGCACC
>NC_043705.1:70226831-70254128 GCF_006229205.1 Suricata suricatta
ATGGAGGACCAGGGGGAGGGGAAGAGGGAAAGAGAGTTGGGGAGAGAGAGGGATGCAAAACTTGAGAGACTATTGAATTCTGAAAATGAACTGAGGGTTGAAGGGAAAGGGGGAAGGGGGAAAAGAGGTGGTGGTGATGGAGGAGGGCACTTGTGGGGAAGAGCACTGGGTGTTGTATGGAAACCAATTTGACAATAAACTATTAAAAAAAATAAAGTGTGTATTGGAAAAAGAGACCTGATTTCCATGGCAATAGCAACAGAACAAAGATAATGAAGCAGAGAGATGCAAATGTTAAATCATGATACCTTCCTGAGCCCCGTAACCATGGTAGTACTATAGGATAGTTGCTTTATAGAAACATTTGTTAAAAATAAAATTAGAGGATTCTAAACATATTGAATGTGTTGTGCAACGTGCAAAATAGTTCCCAGTTAACATTGTGCATGATTATTTTGTATTGTGTTTTCAAGGGAAAAAACAATTCCACATAAGGTACCCTGTTTTTCACAAAGGTAATCTATTCACTGAATTAGGGGACATTTCTTCTTCACACAGTGTAGGAAATATAAAGGGGAGAAAACTGGATTCAAAATTATTTCTCTGATAAACTTACTTTGACAGGTCATCAGTAACTTCTTCTTTTATCCTTACCTATTTTCCTTCTATTATGAAATAATAATATCTTTCTGATCCTTCATCGAACTTATACATGGAGAACAGTTGATCAATGGTCTTTGGCATTTGGCCAGTGGGCCTGAGAGATAGCCAGCCTCAGTAGAGTGCCAGGGATGGTGACAAAGCAGGTGGTTCCTTGTGCTTAGACATAGCTCTACCATCTGAAGAAAGATAAACCTCCCAATCTCACAGTGATGCATGACCAAGCCTGCGTGGTTCCAAGCCTGTATTTCTTGTGTAGCCTGGAAATGACTCCATCCTCTCTCGCTAATGCCCTGGAGTATGAGAACGGGAGTTTGGGTTCTTGACTTTTTGCCTATGGTTGGCAGCTGTCAGAGATGATGCGTTAGAGTGTCCCCCACAGTTGCTCTGTGATGAGGGACAAAGTCCTCCTATGACTTCTCACCAATCCAGGTTTGCTACCTACGCCTGAAGTCTCTTTAGGCCTACCGTGACTTTGCAGTTCTTTCTTTATTAGTACTATCTGGGTTTTTGTCTATGTATCTATAGTTAGAGTTAATGCCTAGGAACTATCCCATAATCCTAGTAATTACTATCTGTAAAATTAAGTAATTGAAATGTTTTCTCTTGATAGCTCTCCAGTCATACCACTTTAAATCTCACTTCCCATTCAGTCACATCTATAAAAATCATCATGGTAATAAAACTTACAAGAACATACAGAAGTACATCTCCATGATCTTGGGTTAGGCAATGATTTCTCAGATGCAATAGGAAAAGCAGAAGTAATAAAAGACTATTAACTTGGGCTTCATCAAAATTAAAAAACTTCTGTGCCTTAAAGGACACCATCAGGAAGGTGCAGAGACAGTCTGCAGACTGGGAGGAAATATTTGCAAGTCATATATTTGAAAATAAATCCAGACTCTATAAACAACTGTTACAACTCCATAATAAAATGACAATCCAATTTTAAAATGGGCAAATTATAAGAATAGATATTTCTTTGAAAAATACACACATTACCAAAAAAGTACATGAAACAATGCCCAACAGCATTAGCCATTAGAGAAATGCAAATGAAAACCATAATGAGATACTACTTCATATTTACTAGAATAGCTATAATAAAAAAGACAATAACAATACTGTTAAGGATGTGGAGAAATTGTAATGCTCATTTATTGCTGGTAGGAATGTAAAATGGTACAGTCTCAGTTTGGCAGCTTCTCAATGTTAAACGTATAGTCATCAAATGACCCAGAAATTCTACACCTAGAGAACTGAAAATATATGTCTAAAGAAAAACTTGTACATGGATGTTCATAGCAGTATTATTCATAATAACTGAAAACTAGAAACAGCCTAAATGTTCATCAACTGATAAATGGATAGTCATGTACCCATAAATGGAATATTATTTGGCAAAAAAAAAAAAAAAGACTGAAGTACTGATACATGCTACAATTTGCATGAACGTCAATGACATTATGTTGAGGGAAAGAACTCAGTCACAAGAGACCATATATTATAAAGTTACATCATTATGAAAACAGAATAAATAAATCTATTAGAGACAGAAAGGAGATTAATGGTTGATGAGGGTTTGTGGGACAGGGAGGGGTGAGGATGAGAATGACTGCTAATGGATGGAGGACTTCCTTTTGGGGTGATAAAAATGTTTTAAGTTAGATTATGGTGATGGTTGCACAGTTCTGTAAAAATTCTAAGTACCATTGAATTGTATACTTGAATACATTCAACAGGTGAACTTTATGGTATAAATTGTATCCCAATAAAGCTATTAAGAATAATTATGTTATAAAAACATTAAAACATTGAACCTGGGTAAAACTTTATGATTTATCAGATTTATTATAGAGTAAAAATGATTGGATATAAATAAAAGCTTTAAAAAAAAAGCCCAAAAAATCTCCATATTGAATTTTGCCAGTTCCCAGGTTTAGATGCTGTCAGTAAGGCACTGGGTGTCAAAACAGAGGAAATTACAGGAGGTTATGTAAAATAAGAACCTGGTGCAAGGTGCCAATCTTACTTATAAGTGATGCCTAAGATATTTTTGTTGATCAGGATTGGATGGAGAGATGAGTGGGGTACCAATCAAGCCATGTGTTTTAAAGAAAGTTTGGTATATGTTGGTAGTCAAAAGATTAGAAAATCAGAGATTTGAGAAGGGCCACAATCTCGGGTGCACACTTATTCTAGAGAAGTATGATCTGTGGTCAATTCCTATCAGCATTTTGAGGGGAGAGTACTTATTAAAAATGAAAATTTGTCAATCTTGCACTAGAGCTATGAATCAATATCTCTGGAGGATGACGGTGATAAAAGATGGAAGTAATCTGCAGTTTTAAATTTTTTTTAATGCTTTTTATTTATTTTTGAGAGACAGAGAGAGACAGCTGGAGCAGGGGAGGGTCAGAGAGAGAGGGAGACACAGAATCTGAAACAGGCTCCAGGCTCTGAGCTAGCTGTCAGCACAGAGCCCGACGCGGGGCTCGAACCCACGAACAGTGAGATCTGACCTGAGCCGAAGCCAGATGCTGAACCGACTGAGCCACCCAGGCACCCCAATCTGCAGTTTTAATATTGTCACCATGTAATTCTTCCCACCACCCTACTTTATTGAAGTATAATTAACAAATAAAAATTGTATATATTTAAAGATCATGAATTGGATTTGACATTTTGACATACATGTATATTTGAAATAATTGCCACAGTCAAGCAAACTAACATACCCCTCACCTCCCATAGTTATCTAGGTTATTCTTTTTTTTTAATGTTTATTTTTGAGAAAGATGGAGCATGAGTGGGAGAGGGGCAAGGAGAGAGGGGGACAGAGGATTTGAAGTGGGTTCTGCATGGGCAGCATCAAGCCCAACGTGTGGCTGGAACTCACCAACCATGAGATCATGACCTGAGCTGAAGTTGGGCCCTTAAATGACTGAGCCACCCAGGCTGAAGTTATTCTTAAGCAACTCAATTTGCAAACACAGGTGCAGAGTAGAAAAACCCTATTGATTGAATTTTTATGATTTCTGTTCTACAAAGTCCCTAGAAAAATAACAAAACTTAATTTGAAGCATTTCTCAAGGCTTGTGTTATAATACTAAATTAAAATAATTTAACTTATCTAAAAGATCAAAGTTAAAAAGAAGACAAATGGTTTGGACCAAGAATATCTATGTTTACTTTTCAACAGATGCACAAGTCCTTGTCTCCATAAGGAGGACCTTAAAAGTCACCTTCTTAAAATTACCACTATAAAAAAAGATTATATATGATGGTTTCATATAGTTGAAAGAGTGTGTTTTGTACTTAATTTTGGTATGTTATGGATTAGTGTGGGAATTTACTATTTACAAGAAAATTTCCACTAGAAAAGATTTTTCATGTTTATGATAATCTATTTAATAAATATATATAACTATTCATGAATAAAAGATGATCTTTTGGGGAAAGATCTGTTGAAAAGCTGTCTCTGTCTTTGGTAAAATAACCCTGAATTGGCTAGATAAACAATAACAATAAACTAGGAAATGACTTGTGGCTTTGCATTTTTAAGAAGTTGCTTGAAGTATTTACAGTTAATTTTGACTATTGGCCTACAGAAACAGCTAATTGTACTAATAGAGGGTAGGTATTCCTTATGTGCTGCTTCATCAAGTGTGACAACTTTAAAATTCTTGTTAGTAGTTGAAATTTGTTTGTCATAGTAACGATTTATTTATTTTTCCTGTTTTATTTTATCAGATAGGGTTTATAGTATTATATAGAATTAAAGTTTGAAAAATGATATAGAAGAAGTGATACTGTGGGGCACCTGGGTGAAGCAGTCAGTTGAACGTCCCACTTTGGCTCAGGTCAGGATCTCACGGTTCATGAGTTCAAGCCCTGCATAAGGCTTTGTGCTCAGAGCTGGAGCCTGTCTTCGGGTTCTATGTCTCCCTCTCTGACCCTCCCCTGCTCACACTGTCTCTCCCTGTCTCTCTCAAAAATAAATAAAACATTTTAAGAGGAAAAAAAAGAAGTGATACTGTACTACTCCACAGTTAATATGTTTGTTTGAAAGAAAATCCGTGGGAATCTGCAGACAAGGACATTTGGAAAATCCAAAAATATCTGTAGATAAGAAAACCTTTAGAATTTATGTTTTTATTTTTTCTAATAAAGTATAGTTAACATGTAATGTTATATTAGTTTCCAGTGTACGATATAATAATTCAACAGTGCTATACCTTACTCAGTGCTCATCATGAGAAGTGTACTCTTTATCCTCTTTATTTCACCTATCCCCCCATGACCTCCCCTCTGAAAATCACCAGTATGTTTTCTGTATTTAAGAATCTCTTTTTGGGGTGCCTGGGTGGCTCAGCCGGTTAAGCATCCACCTTCAGCTCAGATCATGACCTCACGGTTTGTGGGTTTGAGCCCCTCATCGGTCTCTGTGCTGACAGCTAGCTCAGAGCCTGGAGCTGCTTCTGGTTCTGTGCCTCCCTCTCTCTATGACCCTCCCCTGTTCTCACTGTCTCTATCTCTCAAAAACATTGGAAAGCTAAAAAAATTTTTTTAGAAGAATCTTTTTATTTTTCCTTTTTTTTCTTTGTATGGTCATTTGTTCCATTTCTTAAATTCCACATAGACCAAAATCATGTGGTATTTGTCCTTCTCTGTCTGACTCATTTCGCTTAGCATTATATCCTCTAGGTCCATCCATGTCATTACCAATGGGTACATTTCATTCTTTTTTTTTATGGCTGAATAATGTTCCATTTTGTGTGTGTGTGTGTGTGTGTGTATCACATATTCCTTATCCATTCATATATAGATGGATACTTATGTTGTTTCCATATCTTGGCTATTGTAAATAATGCTGCAATAAACATAAGGGTGCATATATCTTTTCCAGGTAGTATTTTCAGTTTCTTTGGATAAATACCCAGTAGTGGAATTACTGGATCATATGGTAATCTGTTTTTAATTTTTGAGGAAACTCCAAACTTTTCCAACAGTGGCTACATCAATTTGCATTCCCAGTGACAGTGTACCAGGGTGCTTTTTTCTCCATACCCTTGCCAACACTTGTTATTTCTTGTCTTTTTGATTCTAACCATTCTGACAGGTACAAAATGATAATTAATTTTGGTTTTGATTTGTATTTCCCTGATGAGATAAGTGATGCTGATCATCTTTTCCCGTGTCCTCTTTGGAAAAATATCTATTCAGGCCTGCCCATTTTTTAATAAGATTATTTGTTTTTTTGATGTTGTGTTGGATGAGAAGGTGGGGTTTTTTCCCCTGTATTTTAGATATTGACCTCTTCTCGGGTATATCATTTACAAATATCTTCTCCTATTCAGTACATTGCCTTGTCATTTTGTTAATTTCTTTCACTAAGTGAAAGTTTTTTATGTTGGTGTAGTCCCAACAGTTGTTTATTTTTGTTTTTGTTTCCCCTGCCTGAGGAGACATATGGAGAAAAATGTTCCTACAGCTGATGTCAGATAAATTACTGCCTATGTTTTCTTCTAGGAGTTTTATGGTTTCATGTCTCACATTTAGATCTTAACTCATCATGACTTTATTTTTGTGTATAGTATAAGAAGGTGGTCCAGTTTCGTGCTTTTGCATACAGATATCCAGTTTCCCCACCACCATTTGTTGAAGGGATTGTCTTTTTCCCCATTGTATCTTCTTTCATCCTTTGTCATAGATTAATTTATCGTATGAGCATGGGTTTATTTCTAAGCTGTCTATTCTGTTCCATTGATCTTTGTGTCTTGTGTGTCTGTGTGTGTGTGTGCCAGAACCTTACTGCTTTGCTTATTGTAGTTTTATAGTATATCTTGATATCTGGGCTTGTGATACCTCTAACTTTGTTATTCTTTCTCATGGCTTTGGCTATTCAGGGTCTTTTGTGATTCCATACAAATTTTAGGACTACTTATTGTAATTCTGTGAAAAATTCTTTTGGTATTTTGATAGGGGTTGCATTAAATGCTTCAGGTAGTATTGACATTTTAATAATATTTTCTTCCACTCTGTGAGCATGGAACATTTTTCTATTTATTAGTGTCATCTTCATTTTTTTAAAGTTTATATATTTATTTTCAGGGAGAGAGAGAGCAGGGACGGGGCAGAAAAAGAGGGAGGGAGAGAATCCCAAGTAGGCCCTGTGCTGTCAGCGCAGAGCCTGACACAGGGCTCAATCTCATGAACCATGGAATCATGACCTGAACCAAAATCAGAGTCAGATGCCTAACTGACTGAGCCACCTAAGTGCACTTCACTTTCTTTCATCCGTGTCTTACAGGTTTTGGGGTACAGGTCTTCAACCTGCTTGGTTATATTTATTCCTAGGTGTTTTTTTCTGGTAAATGGTATTCTTAATTGTAAATGGGTTTTCTTAATTTCTCTTTCTGCTACTTTCTTATTAGTGTATAGAAATGCAAGAGATTTCTACATATTTTTTAAATCTCTCTTTTTTTATGTTTGAGAGAGAGACACAGAGTGAGAGTGGGGGATGGGCAGAGAAAGAGGGAGACACAATCTAAAGCAGGCTCCAGGCTCTGAGCTGTTAGCACAGGGTCCTATGTAGGGCTCAAACTTATGAATTTCGAGATCATGACCTTAGCCACAGTTAGACACTTAACCGAATAAGCCACTTAGGCATCCCTGCTATGAACTTCTGTCATAGAACCACTGGTGCTGTATTCTAAAGACTGGACCATTGTGTTTTCTGTTTCATTTGTCTCCATGCATTTCTTATTTTCTTTTTGAATTTTTTTTTAAAGAGAGAGAGAGAAAGAGAGAGAGAGAGAGAGCACGAGCATGAGTTGAGGAGAAGCAGAGAGAGGGAGAGATAGAAAACCCCAAGCAGGTTCCTCACTGTTAGTGCAGAGCCTGATGTGGGGCTTGAACTCATGAATGATGAGATTATGACTGGAAATGAAATCTAGAGCCAGACACTTAAGTGACTGAGCCACCCAGACAACCCTCCTTTTTGAATTCTTAATTGACTTAATTGAATTCATAGCTTAGTAGCATGTTATATTTACTTTCCAGGCTTTTCTTATGATTAATTTTCAATTTCATACTATTGTGGTCAACAAAGATTACTAGTATGATTTCAATCTTTTTAAATTTCTTGACCCTTGTTTTGTAGCCTAACATGTTATGTATTCTGGAAAATGTTCTATGTGCACTTGAAAAGAATATGTAGTCTGCTGTTTTTTGATGAAATATTCTGACTATATCTGTTAGGTCTATTTAGTCTCATGTGTCATTCAAAGCCACAGTTGCCTTGTTGATTTTCTGGCTGGGTGATCTATCCATTGATATAACTGGGGTATTAAAATTCACTACTATTGGTGTATTGCTGTCAATTTCTTCCTTTATATCTGTTAATAGGTGCTTTATGTATTTTAGGTATTCCCATCTTGGGTGAGTAGATTTTTACAATTGTTATACCCTTTTGTTGGATTATTCCTTTTATCATTATGTAGTATCCTTTTTGTCTCTTATTACAGTCTTTGTTTTAAAGTCATTTTGTCTGACATTAGTATTGCCACCTCACCTTTCTTTTTGTTTCCATTTGCATGGTGCATGTTTTTCCATCCCTTCACTTTCAAACTGTGTGTGTCTTTAGGTCTGAACTAAGTCTTTTGTAGGCAGCAAAAAGATAAGTCTGCTTATAAATCCATTCAGTCACCCTATGCCTTTCAATTGGAGCATTTAGTCTATTTACATTTGAAGTAATTGTCAATAGTTATGCATTTATTGCCATTTTGTTCTTTGTTTTTTGGTTGTTTTATAGTTTTCCTTTCTTCTTCTCTTGTTCTTTTCCCTTGTGGTTTAATGGCTTTTTAAATAGTGCTCAGTTAATTTTCTAAATACAAAATTAACAAAGAAATTCAATATTAAAGAGAGAGGGGTGCCTGGGTGGCTCAGTCAACTGCGCATTCGTCTTTGGCCTAGGTCGTGATCTCTTGGTTCACAAGTTTGACCCCTGCATTAGTCTCTGTGCTAACAGCTCAGAACCTGGAGCCTGCTTCAGATTCTGTCTCTTCTTGTCTGTCCCTTGCCTACTCTTGTTCTCTCTCTCTCTCTCTCTCTCTTAAAAATAAATTAAAAAAAACATTTTTAAAAAGCTCAGTGGAGTTTGTATGTAATAGCATGACCTTATATGAATGCAAGATAGAAAATGGCATAACCAAAGAGCAACAAGCTAAGACAGGGAGAGTGAGGAGTAAGGTAGAGAGATAGAGAAAGCATAATATGCCTCGGAAAAAAATTGTCACAAAAATGTTTCTTTATTTATGCATGAAATTATGAAACTTTATTTAAAGTCATAAAAGAAATGATCTAAGCATTTAGAGAGACACATCATGTTCTTGGATAAGAAGACTCCTAAAAGTATTAAATCTCTCCAATTTATCTAAAACTTCAGGCACATCCCAATCAAATTCCTAGAGGGTTTTCTAAATAATTTTATAAAAGTATAGTAAAATGTAGCTAAGTAGTTATGTATATTAGAGAAATACTTCTATATGTGTACATAGGTACCCATTGCTTAGAATATTTTAAAAACTGAGAAACAACCTATTGTTCACTGATTATTGAATGGATAAACCAACTGTAGTTTATTATTATTTGACAGTTAAAATGAAGCACTTGCCTCAATCTGTCTATGTCAATATAAATAGATTTGAAAAACAAAATATTCAATACAAAAAGCAAATTACTGAGATATGTATATGTGATATAAAATATGTGGCACTTAAAAACCAAAACAGTGTACTGAACATTAATTTATACATATACATGTAGTAAAATTATGCAGTCCTGCATATAATTGATTCCTCAAAACTTCAGGACATTTCTATGGAAAAAAGAGATGGAAGGCATGTGGGTAGAATTAGAACCTTAGCTGTATTTGGAATACTTTATTAAAGAATAAATAGATATGAAGCAAATATGAACTACTATTAACATCTGGTAATAGGAATAGCAAATAATTAGCTTGTTATATTTGAAATATTTCAAAAACCAGAAACAATAAACAAAAATTGATTTGTAGAGTTTTCAATACTGATCAACTCAAGTGAGCTGACATAAAGCCTTATATCTAATTTATATCCTCTCAACAATATTTGCCATGCCTAAAAGCTGGACAGATGGCAAATACAATATTCTTTCTATTTGACAGATGGATGAACCGGTGTTTAATTACTTTCTCCTAGTTACATAATAAGTAGCTCTGGAAATGAAATATTTTTGTCAATAACTTTGAGGTTCAGCCACCACACAAAATGTGAGAACACAATGCTTAGCCTTTATAGTTTCTACTGTGAGACTACCTAACATATTCACATATATGTCCTATTGTATACCTAAAACAGGAGCCCTATATCTTCATGTGTAATCAGACACTTTAGAACAGGAAAATATATTATTAAAATTCTAGTTTTTCTCATGACTGCTATGGTAAATAAGCCTTTCCATTCTGACATATTTCAAATAAATGATAACTTATTAATTATTTATTTAAAGTGAGAGCTTTGGACATAAAAAAAAAGGCAGGAGTAAATTATGCCTCTTAGCAGAGCATTTGATTTTCCTACTCCAGAAATGGGTCTTTAGGGCAAAGAGTATCTGGGTTATATTCAGGAAACATAAGTTTTCTTCTCAAGTCTTAGGCATGCTAACTCTGGCATGTATCAACTTTTTGAATCTTCTAGAATCTGTAAAAGACTATGAAAGAAAGATATATCAGGTTGAGAGAACAACATTAATCTTAAAATATGCTACTTGTTTGGAACATGGCAAAGAGCCTGCTGGAGCTGGAAGGGCAAAAAGTAGGGAATGAGACTGGGGAGGCTTTGGATTTTACTTTCCAGCAACTGAAGATTTTGAGGAATGGTGCAATGTTATCTTCATTATGCTTTGCTTGGGAATATAGTCATTGAGTAATGGCAACCAGCATATGAAGAAACCATAAAATATTAGGCTACCAAATAGAGACCTATTTTGCTTACAAAACAAGAAAGCAGCAGGTGGACAGACCAAAGCAGTGCAGCATCTCCAAACAGTGCATCATCAAAAACTGATTCCTTCTAGCTTCCTGTTTCACAGGTCTTACCTTGAGGCTTTCGTCCTCATTCTCTCAGAATGGTTGTTTCACATCTAGGAAGAAAGAAAAGGAAAACTCAAAGGTAAAAAGTTTGTTTCAACTGGACAATACTATAATGGCTTTGATGCAGGTCCCATCTAGTAGACTTAGGCTTACATCTCATTGGCCAGAAGTGAATCACAGAAAGTCTGGGGTTGTATGTGTTTTGTGTTTATAATTTATGCACAATAAACTACATGTATATAAAGTGTACATTTTATTATTAAATCATTACCATAATTAAGATACCAAATATTATTAGAAGGTGAATATTTTAAAATGGAAACTTTGTCACGTGAATAGCTAAGGTTCTTTTAACAAGGGAAAGATGAAAGATCGAGAGGCAACTAGTAGTATCTGCCAGAATTTTAAGATTCATAAGTTCTCCCAAGGTACCCCTCCAAGTAGCCCTCCTAGTTCAGTATGGTGGACCCCAGGAGAGCTTGTAGGGAGGAGAGACAGCACAGGAGTTTGCTTTGGGATCTTTTCTGGGCTAAGTCTTCCTTGGCTGGTAGTAGGATTTAGAGGTGAATATGATTTTTAGAGTCAGATCAGGGTTAACATCCCAGCTCTCTTTACGAACTCATCATGTGGTTTTGAATGATTTATTGAGTGAATATTTATTGAGCACCAACTATGTACCAAGTATTCTGCCATTCCTTGGGCATACAGCAGTAAAGGGCAAACACAGTCCATCCCTTCACAGCACTTTCTGGTGACAACTGGACCTTTTCTATAAACAGGAGTTGTGGTAAGGATAAATTTAGTTCTTATGACATGTAAATGCTGGTTAGATGGTAATTGTTCAGAAGCTGTCCTAGATTTGGATTCTTTCTACTGAAACTAGTACTTACATTTGGAGCTTGGATCTCTCCACTAGAAGTTCTGCTTGCTTGATTTTGGATTAATCCCAGGAGTTCTGGGCTTTTTTTGGAGCTAATTAAGGCCAGCTAAACTGTGACCCTAAACCTCATTGGGTTAAGAGCACATGACCTAGTTTCTTCCCTCTGGGGGAAGATAGTTCTCAAGTATCTTCTTGGAATCTAAGAAATTCCTTGCCTCTGAAAATCCTTCTATTTTGAAGCTATTCAAGGACTCGAGCTTATTTCTCCTGCTTCTCCCTGCTCACTCCTCTGTTTCCACTGCTCACTCCTCTGTTCACTGTCCTGGTTTTCCAGCAGCATAAACATGGAAATAATCCTAGCACTCTAGAAATATTAGAGCACCAGGGAAAGCTGGGATTTATCCTAGATTGTGAGGGCCTTGATTCTAAACAACAAGATCCATGATTTCTCCCAATGGAATGAAGAAGTTCTAGGAAGATCAACAGTTCACTTTCTTCTGTTTTCCTTTGCATTTTGATATCAAAAACATTGGAATATAATGACAATTGCTTCTTTTTGAGCAACTACTATGAGCTAGGCTCTTTACATATGTTATCTCACTTAATATCCTTGTTATTATCCTCATTTTACAGAAAAGAAACTAAGTCTGCAGAGATGACAAACACTCTGCCCAAGGTCATTTAACCCACAATGGATGGAGGCAGATTCACACCCCCAGCTCTGTCTGACTTTAGGTCTCAATTTCTCAACTGCTATGTATTCTGTAGCTGTCTTTGGAATTACCTATTCTTAGGAAATATTTATCACAGCCATCTTTGGACATAGTTTTGTGGAAATACCAAATACCTTAATAGTCAGCTCTCTTTCCCTTTTAAAATTCACAATTCAGCGATGTGTCCAAAGAAAAGCGTCTGTCTTTGCCAAACTCATGGATTCTTCACCTTGAGCCTGGAAGTTTACTTCCTGCCTGGCCCTGTTGTGTAGTCACCAGTTCTGAGAGCTTGCTCTGCACTGTGCCTGGTAAGGGACTCTAGTTGGGCTTACTACATACCCTTGCCTCTCTAGGACCGCCTCCTTTAGGAGTCCTTCCTTTTCCTCAGCCCAGAGTTAGTTGTGTCTGAAATGTGTTTGGGTGGGCACTTCCAGCATATCCTTCTGAGTTTGTAAGTTAGTTGAGGGGTAAGGAATGGAGGAAAGTCAAAACAAAATATGTCAAGAATGTCCAAAAACCATGTGAAAGACTTTCCTACTGAACTTTCTGATATTCCACCTCTGGCCCTGGGATCTTTCTCTCAAATATTATGTTTCAGACATAATTGATACTAAAATTTTGTTGGTCTAAAATTCAGATTTAACTGGTGGCCTACATATTATCTGGCAACTCTAAGTCAGACAATGTATTTATTATGATCATGACTAACTGGACCTAGGTTCTTATTGTTCTTTGACTATGTTACATTCTTCTCTATGTGGGATGATGCAAACATGTCCCAAACATTGTATTTGAAGAACCAAGTCAAATACTGCCTTTCCTTCAGATATTATTTCCCATCAGAAGTAATATCTTCTTACTCTGAATTCTATGGCCTGATTTTTGTTTTATTTGTGTTTCTTTCAGTTTTTTTTTTAATATTTTGTTTGAGAGAGAAAGAGAGAGATACAGAGAGAGAGAGACGGAGAGACAAGGAATGTGAGAGCGGGGAAGAGGTGCAGAGGGAGGGAGAAAATCTTACACAGTCTCCATATTCAGTGTGGAACCAGACCCAGGGCTTGATCCCATACCCTGGGATCATGATCTGAGCTGAAATCAAGAGTCAGACACTTAACCAACTGAGGCACCTAGGCACCCCCAGTGTATTTGAATTATAGTTGTTTAAGCATTTCTCAAAGAGGAACTGAGACCCAGATGCTTCCGGTGAGTGAAGTTACTATCCTAGAAATTTCTCTCCCCTAGAAAGATTAAAATTTGTTCATGTTCAACAGAAACTAAAACTGCTTGAGGTCTGCCCACAGTGGGAGTTCATATATCTGCATCATGTGCTAGGGTGGCCCTCAATAGACTCATTTTGCCAGGAAACAGAAATATATCCCCAAAAGTAAGGGTTCTAGGATGGTGAGTCATCTCAGAACCTTCCTATTAGGATTAGGTTTGTCTCTGCTAGAATTTTATATATATGAACCTTTTTTCAAGTTCACATATATGTGAAAGTGACTTTGTGGGGTTTTTTTTTTTTTTTTTTGGTGGGGGGGTGGTATGTCTGTGTTCAAATTTTGTCCAAAATAAGGTATATTAGTTTCTTAAAATGGTATCTGAAGGTTTTCATTCTTTTCTAGCCTGTGAAAGCAATTACTAATAGTTTGAAAATCATCAATTCCTTGGAAATTTTCTATAATTTGTGTATAAAAACTAAAGGGATCTAGAACCATATTCTAAAATAATCTTTGAGAAAGTTTTAAATTCTTCTCATGATCATTGATCTTTATGGATTTGTCTGTATCTTCTTGACTTAATTTAAAAAATTTTCTTTTCTTCTGTAAGCATATTTTTATCCACTTTGTTTATTTTCATAAAATCATATGTAATATTTCTAAGAATTGAAAAAAATCTCCTGTATGCGTTGATTTGACTCATTCCTTACACATTTTTTATTTTTCCTAAAACTTGTTTTTATCCAAAGAATTTGCTCACAGATTTGTTTTTAATTCTGTCCTTCTTTTATTTTCTAATTTATTAAAATTATTTTTACCTTTAATTACTTGTTTTTGTTCTTTAGATTTGCTTTACCCTCTAATTTATTGAAACTGTATGTCTACTCCTTTTATTTTCATAATTTTTTTATTAAAAATAAAAACTTATGTATTGTCAAAAGCAGTTTAAGGCATCTCACATATTTTAAAAAATTAGATACAAGGTTATTTTTTCAAATGATCTTCAGAAAAGTAAAAACAAGAGAATGAAAACCATCTATAATCTAATATTAACCTTTTGAGGCATATCCTTTTAGATGTTTCTTTTCCCTCTGCTCTCTTTTTCCTTCTGAACATAAGTATTTTTTGAAATTATATCATGCTATATGTGCAGTTTTAAATTTCTTCACTTTCAGGTAATATTTTAATGTCATAAAACTCAAACCTATATCATCTTCTATTAAAATTATTTTAATGTTTATTTAATTTTTTAGAGAGAGAGACAGAGCATGAACAGGGGAGGGACAGAGAGAGAGGGGACACAGAATCCAAAGCAGGCTCCAGGCTCTGAGCTGTCAGCACAGAACCTGACACGGGGCTAGAACTCACAGACTGTGAGATCATGACCTGAGCCGAAGTTGGTCGCTTAACCGACTGAGCCACCCAGGTGCCCCAAACCTATATCATCATTTTTAAAAGCTGCATAATTTCCCACAATTCGGAAATACCATAATTTGTTTAAAGTATTCACTATATATAAATATTAGAGTTGTTTCCTATATTCTGTTTATATATTATCTATCTTATATTTCCTATTATCTGTTTATACTATGTAATAAAGGTAGAGAAATTAATAAAGGTAGAAACCTATAAAAAATGTTGCATTGGAAATTACTGTACATACCTTTTCTTGCAGCTACCTTACTATTTTTTCAGCAGAGGTTTCCAGGTAGAGAATTATTTGAGGGGGATGGGTCAAAGGAGATGAGTTTATCAAGTTTTGATAAGTTTTACCAAATTTCCTGCCAGATTGGTTGTGTCATTTACTCTTCTGACAACATATATGAATAAGAATGTTTGCTCTGGAACCAATAGCTATAATTAATAAGAGTAATCATTGCCAATCTCATAGAATAATATATTTTTTAAACAACCTATTATTGCTTTAATTTCTATTTTTTAATTACTGGTGAGGTTGAATTTCTGATAAACTTATTGAGCACTTAGCTATGCAAATACAAATAATATATGTGAACATTTGTAATATGTTTGAGCCATTTAAATAGCATCTGGCACAAAACAAGTGCTGCTGTATGTTGCTATTTTATGATTAATTTTAATTTTATCTTATAAATTGCCTATTGTTATCCTTTACTTACTTTCTAATCATATTTATTTTTAAATTATCTCTTAATGGGAATTTTAAGTTCCTTTGGACACTGCAGTTAATGAGGAGAATGGCATTTGAGTCTCTCATCTCCACTTATGGAAATTTATTTATTAAATAAATATTAGAAATTTATTAAATTTCTATTTTAACTTTTTTAGCTTGGCTTTTCTCTGCCTGGATGTACATAGCATTCATTCTTTCCCCTGAAATGTTAAAATTTCAAGACGTGTTGGCCTTCTTTCAGGAATGTGACATATTAGGGAAACTTTGGTGTTCTAATAAGCTTCAATTTTCTTATATTATTTCTTATTGCTTCTGTCTCATTTTTTTCTGATACTGTCTAAATACCAAAAAGATTGGATTTTTGTTTATCATCCATTAATAACATTTTTCCCTCTCATCTTGTAAGTCTGTCCTTTTTCTCTGCATTCTGAAAGAACCTTTTAATTTTATCTTCATACCACTAATACTATTTTCTGCCGTGTTGATGCTATCCTTATTGCCTACTCTCAGTTAGGCTTATGATAGTACATCTTTTGGTCTCTTTCCCTCCCCCTTTGTGCTGCCTTTTACCTGAGTAAACCTCTATGTAATTCGTAATCTAATCTCATTTCACCTTTTATTATAGTTCATGTTTTCTTAATTTTATTGGGGACACGAAGCACATGTTTTCTAATATTTTTTGCTATTTCCTATATAATAGGAAACTTTTAAAGTTTGCTTTTTTTTAATCTTGAGAAAACTATGCCATAGAATATTTTTATAACCCTATTCCAGTACTTTGTCCCCCTGCTTCTCATTTTTGTGTGAACAGTGGACTCCCCATGTTTGGTATTGCTCACAAACTGGTAGGTTAGGTTCCAGCGTTCTGCTTTTATCCTTGACTGCAGCTTGATATCAGTTATGCTATTGGTCCACAAAACCAAGTCCCACAGACTATAAGGAGAAAGAAATGAGGTGGAGACTGGGTACTCCAGCAGAGAAATGTTGACTGTACTTTTCCCTCCGTAGTTGGTGAAGGTGCTGTGCAGGTGTCAGACTTCTGGGTCCAGCTTTCTTTACTGTGTGTTTCTTAGCCAACTTGCCTTGTGCTTTATGTCAGGAGCACCTGTGCATTGCTTCCTTCCCAGCAATAGTCTTACTGCTTGGTATACCCTCTGTCAGAGCTCAGGGACATCGAGAAATACTCCTTTCAAATGCCAATGTTCCACCTCAGCAAATTAAAGCCTAAAGGCTGTGTTTACTCTAGGCTGTTTCAGATGCCCAGTCATCAGATCTCGCCCCTCCAAAGTAAGTGACTATGCACAGGAGAATTTGAGAGTTGTTCCTTAGTGACTTATCTTACTCTTTTTATCTGATCTACTTTATCTATAGCTGAAACTCCTCTAGGTTTTTCTACTTTGTGAATGGTATCATCCCAGTTTCTAACTTGAAGCCGACTTTTGCTTGTCTTTTATAACCCTTTGAACATTTCAGTGGAAATCTGAGAATGGGGTGTGAGGCACCTGTGCTCTGATTTACATATCTAGATCTTTAACAGCTGCCTGTTTACTTGAACATAGCAGACATTTAAAAAGGGCGGGGGCGCCGTGCCTGGGTGGCTCAGTCAGTTAAGCATCAGACGTTGGCTCAGTTCATGATCTCCCAGTTCGTGGGTTTGAGCCCTGCATCAGGCTCTGTGCTGACAGCTCAGAACCAGGAGCCTGTTTTCGATTCTGTGTCTCCTCTCTCTGCCCCTCCCCTGCTTGTGCTCTGTCTCTCTCTCTCAAAAATAAACATTAAAAAAAAAGCTAATAACTAAATGAGGAATGAATACCATCTTCAGCCTAAGGAGTATTGTCTTTATGTGATTTTTGTATTATTTTTCTTTATGTTGAAAGCCCTAAGGTTTCTTCACATTTCTAGATATGTCATATGGCAATAATGACAATAAGGTTGTGATTGGGAAAAATGCTCTTGATATAGGCTCAACTATTTTTTCTTTCATTTGTAAAATAAATTTTGTCTGCATTTCTTCAATGTGCTCTCCCTGTGTTAGGAACATCAGATATAAGGATCAATAAAATATGGTTCCTACTCTCTTATGAGAACCTCACATCATAATATGATAAGCTATTGGCAGCAACTGCTTTTTTTCTTCTCCAGGTCAAACATCAGAATTGTTTTTTTTGAAAATGGAAGTACTCAGGATAGTGAAAGGTCTTTTTCTCTCTGGCAGTGGAAGTCTTGTTTATTTGAGTAAATCAATGAAGGAATTATTTTACCAGGAGCTTAACAAGAGATTGGGAGAATGTTTATCTCACTAATCCTGGAGTAATGAAGGAAGAATTTCCTCTCTATAAAGAGAGTTCCTAGACTTAGTGGAGTCAGAAAAAGTTAAACTTGACTGAATATCCATTTTCTTTTAAGCATTTTTTTGGTATATGCATGTGATCTTTCATTTATTAATAACTGGATCAGCATGCAATCATTTATTTTAAGTATTGCTATTTTCCTATCCACATATATAATAGTAGATAAAATATAACTTCAGTTTCTGGAGCATAGGCATTTTATTTTTAGACTTCCTAAATGCTAGTTGGCACTTATCATTAATAGAAAATATTTTGCCAACTGGAAATAGAGACATGCATCCTTCAGAACCAAGCATATGGCTTTATCAAATGTACTGGACATCTGTGGATTTTGTCTGCTCAGCCTCAAAGATTAAAGCTGTTTTTGTGTGTGTGTTAAATTACCCTGACTTTTTCCAGGTTAAATTACCCTGTTTGGATGGGGCTGTCAAATGAGGTGCCCCCTTACCCAAAGCATGGGAACATGATTTCAGCGGTGTTGCCCACATTGTCATAGATATAGTCCCTTAGTTTCTCTACCTTGGTCCCTAGAGTAACCTAGTTCTATCCTCCAACTCCTGATTATAAAGCATTTTCTTCAGTTGTATGAGCTACCCTGTATCCTTGTAATAAATTTATTTTGACCCAACTTTCTGTTCCTTGCAATCCAAAAATCTTGACGGTTAGAAACAAGATTTTAGCAAAGTTCCAAACAGTGGAATTAAGTAATGTTCTAAAATGTTTTCAATTATTTGTATTTTACTTTGGAGTATATTACCTTACTCCTTCTGAATATGGTGCTTTATTTTTATGAGAAATTATGTCAAACAGAATAATAAACTATAGGAGGATTATCTGATACGGAACAAGTTAGAACACATAAAATGATGGAAATCAGTAACTCTGCTCACAGTAGTATTCTTAAAGAAAATTCATTATCATTGCCATCAAAATCATATGTCAGACACTATGCTTAGAGACTTACAGATATTATTTCTAGTCTTTACAGCAAGTTTGCAAATAGTGTTAATCTCATTTTATAGTTGGCAGAGCAGAATGTGTGAGCCTTGTTTGTTAGACGCTAACAAGAATTTTTGTCCGGTTCTGCTCACTACAAAGCCTGTACTCTGTACAACAACAGATTTTAGTGTTCTTTTAAAAATGTTTTATTTTATTTTATTTTTAATGTTTATTTATTTTGAGAGACAGAAAGACAGAGTGTGAGCAGGGGTAGAGCAGAAAGAGAAGGAGACACATACTCTGAAGCAGGCTCTGGGCTTTGAGTTGTCAGCACAGAGCTCAACGCAGGGCTCGAACTCACGAACCGTGAGACCATGACCTGAGCCAAAGTCCAAAGCTTAACTGACTGAGCCACCCAGGTACCCCCAGATTTTAGTCTTCTTAACATGTGAAATTCTTTGTTTCTGTGCTTGGGATTTAGGTTGTAATTTTTACATGGTGTTTAATGAAATCTTTCATTAAATATTTATTAAGTGATTATGGGGGTAAAGTTTCCATAAATGTATTATAAATATAGCTTTGGGCAGTATGTTTTAAGAAGTAAGGATGACAAAATAGCATGTAGAAGGGAGAATTTTGTAGATTATTTAGATTATATATAAAATACATCTACTATTCAAGGGCAAGGATAGTATTTCTCTTTTTTGTTCAGATAATCTGCTCACAGTTTATTCCAGTTGACTCCAGAAAACTCTTATTTTTCCTTGTTCCCCTAATCCCAATCTACTCTACTCATCTAACATACATTCATACTGTGCTATGTTTGGGAATCTTTCTAAGTTCTAGAAAATTTTAGTTCTCTTAATTTTAGGGTATTATTATGTAGTAAGAATATAAAGAATGCCCCTTGATAAAGAAGGTTGGAAACTTCTAAAAAATGGATACAGCCCCAAATATATCAATGCTGTTGTTAATGTTTTGGGCATACCTGTATAATGCCCGAGGTGAATAGCCAGAATCACAGCCTCTATGGAGCTAGATTTCAAAACGATTGTTTTGAAACTTTTGCAGCATCTATTGCCAAATCTATAGCATCTTACTTCTTACCTTTTCTAGCAGAAAACAAGAGTTTTCTTTTCATAATAAGAATTGTGCCAAAAGTACAATTAAATGTTTTCCCTCCCTTTATTCTCACACTACATGCTACCCCTGTGCAGTAATGGAAGGGAAGAGGTTAAATACATTGCCTCATTGACAGTAGAACTTACTTAGTTTGTGCAGAAGAAATTTTCTGTGTGCTTAGAGATATCAATGTTTGCTTTCCATGTAATGGAAAAAACCATAAAGGTAATGAGTAGACACTCTGGAAGCTGAATTGCCAAAGAAGCATATTGAGGCTCAATTCTACCCATGCTGGAGGGCTTTTATATTCAAATTCATTACTAATGATTCATTTTATTTTAAAGACTTGGGCTATGTGAGATCACATTTGAAAAAATCCATGCAGTTAGAGAGACCATAATATTTCTGTGGAAAATTAAACTGATGGAAAGAACAAAGCCAGACAGAGAATATGAATACCCAAATAAATGATTTGGGATAAAACAGGCTAAGTACTACCTAAGTGCGAGTTTGTGCTATTATTAAGCAGAGTGGCAGAAGGTTTGAAAGTGATTAGAGTTGGAACATTCTGACCATCAGTGTCAGCTTCCATAAAAAACAAGAACAACAAAAAACCACTTTATTTTTTCTCATAACTGGTTTAGATATAGTAAAGTATCCACTTTCCTTTTTATTTTCTTTGAAACATTTTCTGGTGGTGATGGTGGATGGAGATCCATTGCCTTATAATATAAAAACCAGTTATGGCTAGTTTTATGTTCCTTGTTCTGTCTTATCTCTTTGAACTCCTTAGGGTGCCAGCTAGGAGCCTCATTAGGCTCCTGTGGGAGAATGAGCTGAGTCCACTGTGGAGCCAGGGATGTGAGCATATCTCAGAAGCAGCACCAACTGCCCTTTCTTTTTTGTTGTTTGTTTTTTGTTTTTTTGTTTTAGTTTTAAATAGTTTTATATTTTTGTATATAATTAATCATGAGAACACTTTCATATCAAGATGACAAAATACATCAATCATTTATCCAATTTAGAAAAATATGTAACTCTAAAAAGTATAGTTGACTTCATTTTTGAGGTTTAACACTGAATATATTAGGTGGATTAAAATTCAGATACTGCAAAGCTAACTTTTCTATAATAGTAATATATTAATAAATTATTTTGTGGAGAAATAAGTTTTTTAAAATTTATTTATTTTTATTTTATTTTATTATTATTTACAAATTTAAATTCAAGTTAGTTAACATACAGTGTAATAATGATTTCAGGAATAGAATTTAGTGACTCATCACTCCCATATAACACCTAGTGCTTATCCCAATAGGTGCTCTCCTTAATGCCCATCACCCATTTAGCCCATCCTCTGCCTTAACAGCCCTCTAGCAACCCTCAGTTTGTTCTCTGTATTTAAGAGTCCTTTATGGTTTGCCTCATTCTCTGTTTTTATCTTACTTTTCCTTCTCTTCCCCTATGTTCATCTGTTTTGTTTCTTAAATTCCACATACGCATGAAATCAATAAACTCAAAATGGCTGAAGGACCTGAATGTAAGACAGGAAACCATCAAAACCCTCTAGGAGAAAGTAGGAAACAACCTCCTTGACCTCAACTGCAGCAATTTCCTACTTGACACATCCCCAAAGGCAAGGGAAATGAAAGCAAAAATGAACTACTGGGACCTCATCAAAATAAAAAGCTTCTGCACTGCAAAGGAAACAATCAAGAAAAATTAATAGGCAACGACGGAATGGGAAAAGATAGTTGCAAATGATATGTCAGATAAAGGGCTAGTATCCAAAATCTACAAGGAACTCACCAAACTCCATACCTGAAAAACAAATGGGCAGAAGACATAAACAGACACTTCTCCAAAGAGGACATTCAGATGACCAACAGCCACATGAAACGATGATCAGCATCACTCATCATCAGGGAAATACAAATTAAAACCACACTGAGATGCCGCCTCACACTGGTCAGAGTGGCCAAAATGAACAAATCAAGAGACTATAGATGCTGGTGAGGGTGTG
This sequence comes from Suricata suricatta, assembly GCF_006229205.1. Lineage (NCBI taxonomy): Eukaryota > Metazoa > Chordata > Mammalia > Carnivora > Herpestidae > Suricata > Suricata suricatta. The sequence continues at coordinate 70,249,027 of NC_043705.1, forward strand.
GAGAGACGAGTGCCCTTTGGATTAGAGATCCTTGAGGTAGTGCTGACTGAACTAGAAGCCCAGGCACTCAAAGCATCTCCCAGACCATAGCATCCCAGATCAGTGGTTTTAAACCTAGCTGAGGTTTAAAAAATACAGATTCCAGGATCCTCACTAAATATCTCAAATGAGCATGTTCCAAAGTGGATTCTGGAAATCTGCCTTCTTAACAAATAATCTGAAGACCAGTAGGATTCCAAGCTACAAATCTAAGTCCTTTGTGAAAAAGAAAAGACCCTCGCTCCTCACTCTAGCAGCATGATCGCTGTTGTGCATGGTGAGAGAACAGGCACTAGTGTGTTTTAGAAGTGTGACCCCTGTTTGGGGCAAGCTTCTAAGTACATCTACCTTTGTAAAGACTCCATTCTCCCCACCCCCAAAAAAGAGCCAGTTTTACCATGCAGTAACCTGAATTTGACATTTTCATCCACTTTCCCATTTTCCAGCTTGGCTATGTGCTGGCCACATATTAGGCAGTTGGAAAAGTACCTTAAAGATAGATATTGACATATAATGTCAGTAATTAGCAGAGGTTCCAGAAAATGGAATTTTATCTATTCCAGTGCCAAAACTTTATTTAAAAAAGTATTAAAACTCCACTGCTTTCAGAAACAAAGTGTTGGACATTTGTATTTTTCTTAATGAATCAAAATTGTCATTAAAATAGGATTTCTTTTACTGTGCGGTGCACTGTATTAAGGAAGCTGATGAAGTAGGTAGCTCATTCCATCCTGCAATTTTTATTCTGTGTTGTTATAGTTTGGGTTTGCCTATGTGGTACCATCAGCTCCATCTCTCTGAGGGTCAGCTGCCTCTGTACTGCTCTCAGCGCACTTGCCTGAGCAGAACACTTTCCTTCATTTTTCTGGTGCTAATGTTTACAGGCTGTGGTACCAAATAGCTAAACTGTTTAGAGCCAGGTCTTAATTAGAATGAGCAGGATTATGAGCAAAGGTTTGACAGTCTCTTCTGGGAGTAACGGTCCCAGCTTTGGGAGATGAATGTCATGACATATGTTCTGGCTGCCCAGGAGGTTGTGTTTGCACATTTGCTTTGTTTACTGGTGTACGGCTGTGTTTCAGAAGACTCTGAGTTGTTGGAGTGATTAGTTCTGACTAACTGAAGAGTTATTGTCTATAACCTAAAACTTGGAATGAGCATTGGTTCACATGTGTCAGGATATTCTTTTCTAACCTGCTCACAGTCAATAGAAAGCTTGAAAATGCCTACTTGGAATGTGGAGCAAACACAGTCAGAGCATTGATTTTTTTTTCCTTCCCTCTCAGGATATCAGCAATGCTGGATCCTGGGCTGAGTTGATTTCTCTCCTTCCTGTTATTTTATTTTGCCCCCAGAAAATCACTTGGCAGCTGTAGCATGCAAAGTCTTGGCTTGTTGGTAGCTTAGGATAACGCAGCCCTTTTCAGTTTGCTAAGAATCAGAGCAAAGAAAAGCACCTGCTTGGGTTATCTTATGGGAGCAAAGGAGGACTAATGACCAATCTCCAAAGAAAACTACGACTTCTCTGGTTACTCTCCTGGGCAAGGAGTTCGGTGCCATCGAGCAGCTGTGTGCAGAGATATGCTGTTTGAGTCCAAGGACGTTGAAAGGACGTTTTTGGTTTATAAGTTCAGCCCACAGTAGCCCCTTGGTGGCAACAGGCCAGGCAACTCATTCCAGAAGACAAATCACTAAAGCAAATTATCTATCTATATATCTTTGAAGTCAGTGAGAAGGGCTTCCTCCTGGCTTTCTGCTCTTTGCCATTCATACCATAAACTTACCTGCTAAATATTATAGACATTATCATGCATTCTTGGCTTCTCCTTTATTTTATTTCTACAAATCTTACCTCTCTCTCTCTCTCTCTCTCTCTCTCTCTCTCTCTCTCTCTCTCTCTTTCTCTCTCATTCTCTCTATCTCTCTTTGTCTCCCCCTTTGCTCCTGAAGCTTTTGGACCTATTCTAAATGAAGTATATTTCATTTAGCTACTGATCACTTGGTGCACATGGATTGACTGTAAGGAGAGGAAAACCTATTTTAACGGCTCATTGGGCTTTCAATATCTGTAGTTAGCATGGTTCAGGCTGAGCTAAATGAGATGGTATCCATGGTGAGAGAGGCGGAATGCACCAGGCTTTTGTGCCAAAGGGAGATGAAACATGTGTCATATATTTGGCCATTTGGAAGTCAGTGATTTCAAAGTTCCAATCCTGAGTTTATCATTACCAATTAAGACAAGAGTCATAATAAGACAGAATCAGAATATATCAGAACAAGTGGCAAAATCGGATAACATTCAAAAAAGACTTAAAAATAAAACTAGATGGAAATGGGTTAGAATAAACAGGTGCTTAATAATTAAAATTTAGTTTGTTTAGTTGTAATGTCAGTGACTTTTTCTTTAAATAGTTAAGCAGGTATTTCAGCTTTTAAAGGACAAAATATAAATAATTATGATGTGCCAACCTGTACAATTCATATTTTTATATTAGCACTGTAAAAGTTTGAATTGTTTGCAAAAGAGATATTTTGCTTTTCAGGTATGGCATTGACATGTGGCTTTTTAATTTTGTTATTTGATTTATTGTGAAAAATTATTGACTGATTACACTTTGGAGATTTTCTAATCTGTGGGCCCCCATTCATTTATTGGTAGAAGAAGATTCATATTCCTGTTGGGTCTTCTCTGCCTTTATGAAGGTAATTGTAGCTGTTTGTAGAGAAAGGCTGGCCTTATAACTCTTCGCCAATGTATCCAGGTACTAAATATTGACTTTTGTCACATAGTTGTCATATGCCATTTTAATGCATATTATTCCAAATTTGTTTTTCACAAGGTAATATTTATAGATAAGGGTAAAATGGCATTGAATGTGAAAGAAGAAAGTATTGCTAAATAAATATTCACAATACAGGGCATTTGTCTTTACAATTTATAGTTTGATTTTATAGTACCTATAATTCATTTTCTAGTTTATTATGATCCTTACGTGGATATGCCTTTTGAAGCCAGATATGGAGTAGGCATAGAGTATAATATGTTCGTCAAGGGATTCTGAAGTCTGATTGCTGAGTTTCATTTTGGCATCACCCTTAGCTATATGATCTTGAAAAATTATTTAAGCTTTTTGCCTTATTTTTTTCCTAATTGGGGGAAGTAATAATACTATATTTCTCATAGGGATGTTGTCAAATTATAGATAATCTATTTAAAGCATGTAGCTCAATGCCCAGCAGGTGGTAAAGATGCAACAATTATGCACAAAGATGTGTATAAATAGTGCTTAGATTTTCCTAGCAGCAAGTGAATCTCTGTAAAAATTCTAACAAACAATACACCTCCAAATTAACTTTGGAAGTGGCCTACAAGTAATATATCTTAGGCAGAATAAATACAATAAACAAAACAAAGCAATAAAATCCACCTCATAGGCGCTCAGTCATTATGTATTGTATTTAACAAAATTGATTATTAGGGATTCGTAGGTTCATAGACTCTCTAGGTTAGATGTGGAAACTTAAGTAAACATCACCCTTACCAGCTGTCTCATTCAGTGTTTTCATCTCCTCCACCATATTCCCATGAAACATTCATTCTAAAACTTGAATCTCTCCACTGATGACAACCCTATCCATGAGGAACCAGTTTTGATTATTGGAAAGATCATTTAGGTTGGACTGAAGATCTGCTTCTTTTGCTTACATCCATCTTTCCTACATTGGCTTCTATGTCTCTTCATATGTCAGTGGCTCATATATTTGAATATATTTTCTACATTCTCCATACCCTTCATTTTGCAGACACAAATTCCCAGTTCATTCAACCTTTCTCAAATGACAGGATTTCAAGTTCTCTAATGTCATGCATTCTAAACTTTGGAATTGAGCTTATTTCATTTAGAAACTGTACTTAGCCATAAGTAACAGGCTTAAAACAGAAAGGGGTATATTTCCTCTCACGTAAAAGAACTCCTACACTAGACAGCTCAGAGCCACCATGATGACTCAGCAAATTCTTCAGGGTGCCAAGACTTCTGCCATCCTGAAGGTGTCATTCTCATCCTCAGGGTTTGGAGGTAACCATTTGGTTAGCTGTTGTATCCCCATTCCGGAGGCAGGAAAAATTAGAAGGGCCTAATGCGATCAGGGTACATACCTCCTGAGTCAGCTTCCCCATTTAAGGACTTCTTTTAGACACATTAACAGCAACTTCTTCTTGGGCATAACCATCCCACATGCTTAACTCTAAGGCAAGGAATTGTAGTTTTCAAGCAAGATTTGGATGCTACCCAGAATAAAAGCAGGATTCTTTCAATAAGAAAAAGGAGTAGACTAGATGTAAGATAGGCAGTTGGCAGTCTGCATCAGAAGTTCTCTTAAAAGTCTCCTTCTGAAGTGTGGTCTCCCTGGTTCAACCACAGTCTAGATACTAGATGACCCTGAAGAGTAAACTGGGACTACATCTGGGTAGAAATCTGACTTCTAGAAAATGGTACCAATTAATTGAAATACCAGAGAAAAAGTAGAGAGCAGTTCTAACTTGGGCAGCACTTCGTTTATCTGAGTCATTTGAACTCAGAGCCAATAATCTTAATGTTTACCAAGGCTTCCTACCCATTGACAACTGAAAGTCTGCTCTTTCCGGATTGTTTTCTGCTTTATACTATAACCAACATGCACATGTAGTAGATCCAGAAATCAGCCTCTAAGGGTATGATTTACTAAAATGCCTATGAGTAAGTGGTAAAGTCATTTTAGGAAGGTATAAGTCAGTGAAAGAAGTTCTCTGTGTTATGTGTATTAATGCCAAGATATTCTAAGAAATTACTCTAGAGTACAGAGTCTTGCTGGCATAGATAGCACCTAGATATTTATCTACCCACCTTGCTGTTAACTTTTCTTTCTGTCCAAAGGATCCCAGATTTTACTCGAAGAGGGGAAACAAAACCATAGTGGTACTCATCGGGAAAAACTATAGGTAAAACCGAAGAATATGCATGCTTATTCTATAAGGAGTCCTGGAAACTCACAGCTGGTCTCTGAAAGTAAAAGGAGATGAA
>NC_043705.1:70254228-70270855 GCF_006229205.1 Suricata suricatta
TGACTAATCATCAGGGAAATGCAAATCAAAATCACAATGAGATATCACCTTATATCTGTCACAGTGGCTAGAATTGAAAAAAGAAAAGAAAAAGGAAAGAAAGAACAAGTGTTGGTGAGGATGTGGAGGAAAAGGAATGTTGGTACACTGTTGGTGGGAATGCAAACTGGTGCAGCCACTGTGAAAAACAGTATGGAGGTTCCTCAAAAAATTAAAAATAGATATGCTATGTGATCCAGTCATTCCACCACTGGATATTTACCCAAAGAAAACTAAAACACTAATTGGAAAAGATATATGCACCCCTATGTTTATTGGATCATTATTCATCATAGTCAAGATATGGTGGCAACCAAGCTGTCCATATATAGATGAAAGGGTAATGGCGGAGAGAGCTAAATGTTAACTTTTGGTAAATTTTACATTTTAATGAGTTATTCATGTATGAAATTTTGTAAGAGAGCTATCTAGTGCTAACAACACAGAAAATATGAACAAGGTTCGTTAACAATTTTTCTCTTTACAGAAGGCAGAATGTCTATACTAGTGACTCTCAAATCTGGCACGTACTAGAATCATCTTGGAAGCTGGCAAAATATACTGCAGCCTGGACCCTAGGTTACCCAGAACCACAAATCTCTGGGAGTGGAGCTCAGACATTGACATTGTTTTAAAATATCCCTAGGTGAATCTAATGTGCAACCAGGGTTAAGAATGGCTAGAAACTCCCACTTTGGAAAGCAAAATAAGATTGTGCTAATTGGCACTAAAGAGTGAATGGCCCATATTGTTGTTTGAATTCCCCAAATCAGTATCCAACAGAGATTCTGACCAGTGTAACAAAGTATAATAAAGACATTCAGGTGAGAGCAGAAAATATTTCAAGCAGAAAAGTCTTCTGGATTCCTTAAATTTCACTGCTTAGATGACTATCCCACCTAGCTTAAACAACTACTTGGCATATGTGACATTGGCTTTTAATTAAACTTCCTAAACTCAGATGTGTTAAACCTTAACTGTTGCTTATATTTGAGTAGATATTTCCTAAAACTGAAATTTATAGGAATGTAAATACTATTGATTGCCCAGAGCCTTGATTGTCTGTCTATCTTTGCCCCTTTATATTAGAGCTGTGCCTATTCAGGAAACTAAAATGGACATCCCCAAACAATCAATGGGGTAGTACAGCATTTAAAACCTCATAGGCCATTTTTGGCTAATATGGAAGGAGTTGAGTATCAAATTACCTAAATATTTCTCAGATTTTCTTTTCTTTTCTCTTTTCTTTTTTTCCCTTTTCTTTTCTTTTCTTTTCTTCCTTCCTTCCTTTCTTATCTTCTTTCTTTCCTTCTCTTCTTTTCTTTCTTTCCTTCTTTCTTTTTTCCTTTAGTTTTTTTTTGAAAGAGAGGGAATGTGTACACGTGCACAAGTGGAGAGGGGCAGAGAGAGAGAAAGCCTGATGCCAGGCTTGATCTCACGACCTTGAGATCATGACCTGAGCTGAAATCAAGAGTCAGATTTTCAAATTACCTAGAATGTATTCTCCTGTATATTACATTTCTCTGTGTATTAACTTCAACACTTATACATTCATGATTAGAATACCTGTACTCTCCTTTTATGGGTAGGTGGTAATGTATATTACATGGCTTAAGTTGTTCAGGAAAAGATGTGTGGGCAGTAGAATCAAAGAGCAGAACACATTCTTGTTTAGCTTTCTTATGAGCTGTGTGATCTTAGGCAAATTATTAGCCTCTCTAAGCTTTAGTTTTCTTATGTCTAAAATAGAAATGATAGTTCCTTTGTTATAGTTTGAAAAAGACAATGTAAGTAAACCTCATGCCACTGTGGCTAGTACCTAAGCACTAAATATTATTATCATTATTGCTTTTGTTGCTATTAAATTCTTCAGAGGAAAAAAAAGTTGAAGGCAAATGAATAATTGCTGTGGAGATTAAGGGATTTTCAATGGAAAAAGTTGCACTTCTCCCTTTTGCAAGTATTTGAAATATAGTAACTTGATTATCTGAAATCTAAAATCAAAAGCTATGACATCATATTTTATCTCAAAGGAATACTTAAAATTTCATCTGTTTTGTTATATACGTTATTGGAGTCATTTTACCTGCCCCTAATACTATATGGGAGAGGCTAGGATACATGCACCCGCTAGAAAGGAGAGCAATGTCGTTTCTGGCAAGTCATAGTAATTCCTTGAGGTTGGAGTAGGACCAAATCAGTAATATGCTGCTCTAAACGCAAATTCTTTTTTTTTTTTAACATGGCCTTCAATCCTTATTTGAATGTTATAGATAGATTTATCTCTGAACCAATTCAGGGTGACAGATAAAACACTGGGAAGAGCAGGTAGAGATAGTCATGACCTATCAGTCACTTTACAAAAATGTCCATGTGCTGATCCTCCCCATCTCCTTTCTCCAAAGCACAAAACTACTGCAAGATCTCCCTTAACTTGCAAGGGGGTTATATCCAAATAGTCCCATCATAAGTTGAAAATATTGTTAAGTCAAAAATGCATTCAATGTACCTAAACTATGGAACATTATAGCTCAGTCTTACGTACCTTAAGCCTGCTCAGAACACTCACATTTGACTATAATTGTACAAAATCATCTACCACAAAGCCTCCTTGATAACAAAGTGCTGCATATCTCATGTAATATCTTGACCCCGCACTGAATGTGAGGAACGGAGTGGCTGAACGGGTACAGAGTGGTTGTGAGCCTGTGGGTTGTTTGCCCTTGAGGCCACACAGCTGCCAGAGCTGCGGCTGCTGCCTCCACCCAGCGCCATATCGTCCAGCATATCGCTAGCCCGGGGCAAGATGAAAATTCAAAATTCGAAGTGTGGTTTCTACTGAAGGTGTGTTGCTTTTACACCATCAAAAAGTAGAAAAGTTGTAGGTCCAACTGTTATAAGTTGGGGATCACCTGAATGTATTGTCTCCTCTTTTTGTATGCTTTAACTGATATTATCTAGGTGACTAGATGAGTGTTATCACTCATTTCAGAAACAAAATACAAATGGAAGTAATAAAGGGCTTAATCTGAATATTAATACAACTTATAAGGAGTCGGAATGAAAACTAAATTCCCTTCCTTTTCTTCTTTGGCCTCACATTTTCTTCCCTCTGGATGGCTTTTGTTTTTCTCTCTGCCCTGATACTAATAACTTATAGCAACTTGTGTCATCTTTACTATATTATCCTCTTATTTAATCACTATCACTATGTTTGCACTTGAAATAGCAGATTTTGAATTCAAGAATCGTTGCTTCCATGGCTCTTAAGAGTGAAAGCTGGTCATGTATCCACGTGTATGTACATACATAATTTTATAAAATTTACTTTGAATTTTACTACTAGGGCAGTGGTTACAACCTTGTCCAGAGTTACTCTGTTAGTTCCAAAAGTAGGTATTGATTGATGAGAAGAATGTCTAATTTCAGGAATAATTTATTTTATTTTGGGAGCAGGTAAAAATTGATGGTTTTTCTTTTTGTTGTTTTTGGATTTTTGTTTCATTTATTTTGTAATGTTTATTTATTTTGAGAGAGAGAGAGAGAGACTGAGCGTGAGTTGGGGAAGAGCAGAGAGAGAGAGACACACACACACAGAATCCAAAGCAGGCTCCAGCCTCTGAGCTGTCAGCACAGAGCCCAATGAGGACTCAAACTCATGAACTCAGATCATGATCTATCCGAGTTGGTCGGACACTTAACTAACTGAGCCACCCAGGTGTCCCAGGCATTTTTTAACTTCTATCTTTATGAATTCTCCATTAAAATACTAGTTTTGTTTTTGATCTCTAACAGACTAGGAAATTTATATTCCTGTAACTACCGGAGTTCATTCTCACCTTTTTTCTCCTATAGGAGGCATGTTTGCTGATTGCTAACCTTTTTCAGTCATTCATGATCCTAACTAGAATTTTTAGTAGAGACAAAATGCATTTCTTTGTAGCTTATGTGTCAGGCATCAAATGATTAAAAAACAAAACTCATTTTCCTACCAGGGGCTTAATGCATCAGAATCTGGGCCAGTGTGAGGGTTGGAGAGTAGAAGGAAGATGAAGAAAAGTAAAAGGTTAAAAGCAGGCATGGATCAGGAAAAACTCAAGCCAGGGCTAATGGGCTGAGATTTATCAGTGCTGCTTTATGATATGTGTCAAAATAAATGCAAGAAACAGCCTTTGCTTCAAAGTTTGGGATATTGTAGTGATATTTAAATGAAGGAATGTTACAATTGGAAGAGCTGATCTAAAACTTTCCAAAACCATCAATTTTATTTATTAAACTTATTCAAGAGAAGAAAAGTGACAAGAAGAATCATAGATCATTTATTTATTGGACAAGGTACTCAGAGTTCTTTTCCTTGGTAAAGCAGCAATTAAGATGGGTTTTATTATGCTCAGCATGTGTGTTTGCCTAGTTTAAATTGTTTACATATTTACTGGCAAGGCGCTAATGAAAATAAATCAGTTCTAAGGACTTTTATCTCCCTGTCTGTGGAACACTGTGAAAGTTGCATTTTTAATGGATGATGACCACAGTTGTTTTTAGGATTCCTGAATGAAGTCATGAAGTCTTAAAAATTTTGGAACCCGAAGTTTTGACTCATGTTACAATGTGAGCAACTGCTTTGCTTTATAAAAAAGAGTTCAGTCTAATTTTGACCAAGGCTGTGGATTCTTTCTTACAAGTTAGAGTCTCATTTCCTGGGGATAATATTTTAAAGCCTAATAACTAAAGCAATACTGTAGTTAGACTTACTTAAATTGTGAGGAAAGATCCAACCAGGTCACTTTAGGGCACCATTTCTGAAATCAGGTATCCTACCCTAAGTTTAGCAATTAAATGTGCTGTAAAATAAAGACTTCAGGGGCCTCTGCTAAATAGGATTAAAGTTCTTGTTGTTGTTGTTGTTGTTGTTGTTGTAGCAAGATTTTTAAGAGACTTAATGTGCCAGTGGATATTGTGACTAATCAAGAAAGGACATGGCATTCAGCATTGCCCAGACTATTATCAAGCAGTATCTACTTACATCTCTCAGAATTCTGTTTCTCAGAACATGGTTAGGGAAAGCTGCCTGGAGTGATAGGCTGCCTTATAAACTGGCAATCAGCCCTTCTGGACCCTGGTCTTCCAGAAGCCCATCACCATGCCATATACAAGGGCAGGGCCTGTGACCCACTTTTCTGTGTGACTTGTGTTTGTACTCACTGAGAGAGAGGGATCCAATGGAGCCTGCTGGCCACTATCCAATCTTGTCACTTTTATTGAGATGTCTTAAACCAAAATGCCTCAGAGCAGTTTGGCTTTTAAACATGATCCTTTGGCCTTAGCACAAATTCCTGGACCAATCAGTTATGGCCAAGGCAGTAATACCAAGTGGCCAAATCCACAGAATTTTAGTGCTCTTTTTCTTTACATGGAGGCTATAATAGGTAGTTAAGTTTTAAGGGCTATTCTGATTCCATCTTCAGGTAAGATATTCATTCATTCATTTATTCATTCAGCAAGTATTATTGGATACCTATCATGTATGCCTAACAGGAACGCCATGTCTGGGAATACAGACACGAGGAAGATTATCTTTTTGGTTGTCTTGGTTGTCCTTGTTTGTTTCGTAAGATACTATCTGGATGTAAGACGAGCTGCTCGATTTTGAATGCCAGCATGGGTGATTGAAATATATATACATAACCTCCCTATTATTTTCCTGTTACTATTTGATCTTGTCTTTGGTCTAAACATTCTGCAGTGTTCTCCCAGAGAAACCAGCAGCAGGCAGGGCTGGCACAGGCATGGGACACCTGGAATGCAATGCTTGTTGGTGGTTTAATTGATAACATGATTATGGCCTCTTTCCCATGTGGAAGACATGGTGCACGTCTGTCTGATGCTGTCTTCTTTTCTGTTGTGCATGCTCGGAACAGGCATCCCAGATGGTCCTTGACTGATTGTGGGGCAGTCGAGGGACACGGTGACAGCATGTGTAGCACTGCCAGAAGGAACACATCTGTAGCAGCTGTGTGGATCGTTGCTCTCAGTGAGCTCTTCTTTTCTGGGCTGAGGTGCAAGTCTTGGTGAAGAAGAAAATTCCATGGAGAGAGAAAAATTAATTTGTTCTCTTATCTGAGTTTAGAACGACCCTGGCTCATGGCTTACTATGCTTCAAGTTCACTACTCCCAGTATAGGGAGATCCCTATAGTTATTGGTTTCTCATTACATATATTGAATATGACATGGAGGAACATCAGCAAGCTAAACATGTATTTGGGTTAAAAAAGAGAAAGATTCCCACCTGGGAAATTTAAATATATCTGTTAGAGTCCAATTCACAGTTAAAGAAAGTTGCAATATTTTATGATAGAAATGGCAAGATTACTGAATTTGTGTTGACGTCTCACTAGTAGCTTACAAGGTTGTTAAGGATTGCTTACTCTTTATAGCCAGATAGAGAGAGTGGATGGTGGAAGACACTCTTCCGGGGTCTTCTCCTAGGAACCCCACCACTCATTCTTTTTTTGGTAGCATTCTTCACAACAACAATCTCATGCACTCTTCTTTATTGACTTTGGGTAACTGCTGACTCCAGAACTAAATGATTACACTGCTTTTCCTTTGGTCAATTCTTTGCTTATCTGTTCTTTACAATTCTCTAAGACGTTTCTCACCATGTACAAGGCCCTATGCAAGCCACCCAGAGAAATACAGCAGTGCACAAAGTATGCTCCCTGACATCTGCTGGCAGGTATCCAAATGGACATAAGACAAGATGCATGTGATACATTCCACACAAAGTGGGGTAAAGAAAATTGCAAGGGCTTTATAGAATATGATCATAAGCTGGCAGATTCTGGACCCTGATGTATCACTGTGGATTCATTTGTGAATGTGCTACATAAGGGCTCTGAGCAATATCATGGCAACCTCATGTTTCATACACATGAAGCTTACATTGCTGAATTCTTTCAGGAATGCATTTTGCAACTTCCATACACTCTTGAAGCCAACGCCTTAACACTATAGCTTTTGTTCCTTTTGAACAGTTCACCTGTCCAAACGTCAGTGGGTACTTGGTATATTACAGGCCGTCACCAGCCTTCGGGACGCAGGACTTAGTGGAGGCCTCATTTTCATTCTCAAATGGGCCTTCCCCTTCTCCTTCTCGGTCATTTACTTTCTTCTTCTTAGAACACTTTAAAGCACAATCTGAGCTTGCCAGAGCACTTTATCAATAAATTTGATGTTATTTCTTTATGTTTGCAGTACAGTTCTAAAGCTGAAAACTGCATGATGAAGACCCACTCCACAGTCATGGATACCAGATCATATTGCTTACTTTTTGAAAATGTCTCCTTTCAGTTTATCTTTGCTTCTGCTGACTACAAGTTCCATAAAATACATTTAAGAGATCTTCTTCCATTTTAAAAACATGCCGCAGACTGGGGATAGCAGATTCCTCTTCGTTCCGTCTGCTGGAGGAGCAGTTACCCATCGTGCTGCCTCTTACATAGTTTTACAAAATACTGGTACCCAGAACCTACCCACAGAGGTTCTCATTTATTGGTTTGAGGTAGAGTTCAGAATCAGGTATTTCTTTTTTTTTTTTTAATTTTTTAATGTTTTTATTTATTCTTGAGAGAGAAAGAGACAGCATGAGCAGGGGAGGGTCAGAGAGAAAGGGAGACACAGAATCGAAGACAGGCTCCAGGCTCTGAGCTAGCTGTCAGCACAGAGCCCGACACAGGGCTTGAACCCACAGACTGTGAGATCATGACCTGAGCCGAAGTTGGACGCTTAACCGACTGAGCCACCCAGGCGCCCCAGGTATTTCTTTTTTACTGAGATATAATTGCCATAGTATTTTAGTTTCAGGTGTACAACATAATGATTTGATGTGTGTATACATTGTGAAATGATCACCACTATAAGTCTAACATCCATCACCACACATAGTTAGAATTTTTTTCTTGTGATAATATCTTTCTGGGTCTAACCTCTTAGCAATGTTAACATATGCAATACAATGTTAGTAACTGTAGTCACCATGCAGCACATCCCCATGACTTATTTATTTCACAATCCAAAATTTGGCCACCTTCACCTATTTTCCTTACCTTCTACTCCTTACCTCTGGCAGCCATTAATATGTTCCCTGTATAGATGAGTTTGTGATTTTGTCTTGTATTTTTTGCTTGCTTGTTTGTTTGTTTCTAAAAATCCAGAATTTTAAAAAAATTCCTCAGGTGTTTGTAGAACCAGGCTTGAGAACACTGTCAGTGCTGTAACCTGTTCAGTACCTGTGAATATCTCTAAATCCAGTGGTTGAGGCTGGTTCAGTTTTGTTAATCATGAGGCAGATTTTTTCCAGCAGCTTTGGAACAAAGACGGCTATGGATATCCAGAACATTCTTCAGCCCCAATGCTGAATTACTCCTAGATTAAAGATATTTCTTTTTTTCTGTTTCTGCCTTAAAGCAAGCCACCCAGTTATGCCTGTGGCTAATATATATAGTACTTCAGTGAAAGCTAAAAAAAAAAAAAAAGTTAAACTCTTGTTTGAGACACTATTGCTATTTTCTGGGCAAATTGCCATAGTGAATATTCAAATCTATGATAACTATGTAAATGGCACTCCATAGAGTTGTGCAGTGCACAGCCTGCACAACCACACCCTGTGACCCATCACATTCTTGTTTTTCTTGTTTAAACAAGTCATGACCTGAACTAGTGATCTATAGGCCTCAGATGACACACATTGGCAGGCTGGTTTAGGGATTGTATCTGAGATAAAAGGCAACTTCAAAGTCTGAGATGATGGGTTAAGATGTTCTCAAAAGGCTCCCTGCCTCATGACTCTGTCATGTTGCTTAATTTAGCCCAGGTTGCCAGCGCAATGAATTCAAAGTTGAACAGTACAGTGTCTAGAAGCTGTGTATGAATAATAAGTAAAATTGATGGCAAATATGCCCTTTGACACCCTGGATGGCTTTATACGCTTTGACAAAGCTAAAGACATACATAACCTGCTCAGCCTCAGCACAATTGCTAAGTAAGCCAGGCTTATTTTCAAATTTCTCAGCATCTTCCTTTTATGTCCTGTTCTTTATAGAAGTAGCACTAAAAAAAGCAGATGTGTTACTCATGGAATATTCTGATAGAAGCATTTAGCTCTGTGCCTCACTGCCTGGCCAGCGGATTCTATGGACGGAATCTCATTGCATGTGGCTGCACGTAAGTGGGCTCTGGTAGTGTAGCTGTTGTGCTGGTCACTAGAATATACTGCAGTGATGAAAATGGACTAGAGTGTGCTGTCCAATAAACCATAGGTAGATATCCCTAACTACATGTGTCTATTGACTACTTGAAATATGACTGGAGAAACTGAGACATTAAATTTTTAATTTTAAATACTTTTAATTAATTAAAATTAAAACTTATATAGCTGTACATGGCTAATGGCTATCATATTAGACAATACAAGTCTGAAAGATAAGTCTTATCTAGAGGGAAGTAAGCTAATATTGTGTACCTTCAAACTGTCAGGAACATTTTTTTTTACTATCTTATTTGATCCACACAAAGCCTCACATATTCCTAAAATATTCCTACTAAACATGTGCTCTGTCCTTTTCTATTTCTTTTTTTCATCCAATTAAAATTGGGCTTGGGCTCCCAGGTGGCTCATTTGGTTAAGCATCAGACTCTTGATTTTGACTCAGGTCATGATCTCACAGTTTGTTAATTTTAGCCCCACATCGAGCTCTGCACTTGACAGCATGGAGCCTGCTTGAGATTCTCTTCTCTCTCTCTCTCTCTCTCTCTCTTCCTCTCTTCCTCTCTTCCTCTCTCTGCCCCTGTCCTGCTTGCATTTGCACTGTCTCTCCCAATATGACAATAAACTATAAATAAATAAATAAATAAATAAATAAATAAATAATTTTTTAAATGTGCTTAAGTACTCTGAATAGAACCCTCTGGAAGAATCTCACGGATTAGTAGCTGCTGAGGACTGAGCAGAGATATATTAGGGATTGTAAGTTTCTTTTTATTAAAGCCCAAACTCTGCCAATGACCAGACCTCTTCTGAACTAGTTATCTCTCCACTTCTACTAATTTTCTTCCTTTATTTCTTACGATGCCCAGAGTGCATATTTATGGTCCTTTCTCCTGTGCTCTCCTTTGTTCCTGGTTCTTACCCATATCTAGTGAATATGTGTTCATCATCTAGGCAATGGTTCTTAGCCCTGGCTACCTCAGGAGTATCTGGTGCACTTTAAAAAACTCAGCTGCCAGAGACCAACTCAAACAAACTGACTGGATTTCTGAGAACGAGGTCTTGCCATCAGTACTTTTTATTTTCCTAAGGGACTGTAATGTCCAGGCAGGGCTAAGATGCACAACCCTTATTGATTAGCCATCTGCCTGTATTGTAGAGTTTTGTTGATTCTGGACTTTTTGAACTCAGCGCACTAGGTAGGTGAATATTGTGGGTGGAAAAGGGTGGTTGTTGTGGATGGTAAGTAATAAGCAGTTGAACAAATGTCCGAAGGTAAAGAAGACAAAAGAGTTGTAAGGGCTCCTTGGAGGGCTTTGTCATAGCCGTTGTGGATGGGTAGAGTTTAGGAAACACTGATGGTAGAAAGAGCTTTATGATTAATAATCTATATTGGCATTTCTTCCATGCAACATCATTGGTTGAGAATATTTTGTACCACCTCCTGTCATAGGGGCACAAAGATGAAGGGAGGGGTAAGATCCCTGCTGTGGAATAAATTACAGGGTGTAGAACTAACAGAAAGAAGAGAAAAATCAGAAAGTCTTGACCAAATAAGAATAATCCTTATTTAACTCCTTATGTGTACCATTTATAATTATTAATCAGCACAAGTAGCTCTTATACACATCATTAAATATGTGTTGGGCTATCTTTGTTGTGACTTTTGTATTCATTTGCAGCAGTGGCCTTGTTTATACCTTCTTAGCCTTTATGTAGTCTGTTTGTGAACAGTTTAAACAAATTGAAAGGAAACTTAGGACAGAATCCACCTGCAACTTCCCGTAAGTATTATGTGTGAAGTAAATGTCTATAATAGTTTTTGGCAAATGTGTTCAATAAGTCTTCTCATCTTTTTGTACACCCTCCCCTTGCCAATCCTTTGCCTCACCACATCACACCTAACACATTTCCATTTCTAACCAGAGCCTAAATCAAAGTGTTTTTCTGTGCCTTGATGGGATAGAAATGGAAAAATTAAAGTGAAATTTCTCTAGTAGTACGGATCACAGGGCATCTGTGTTGGGGTTGGGGGGAAGCCCACAGTCCTTCTGTCCACTGGAAGCAGTATCAAGTGCATCTCCATGGTTTTATGCCTGCTTGTCATGTGCTTCAGCATCAGCATTCACATGAACACCTGTCTTAATTTTAGCCTGTGTATAGTGTTTGGGGTAGGGCTTCCCACCAGGAGGACATGGAAACATAGAGGATGACAAACACTCCTATTCTCGGGGCACTGACTTCCTCTTCACACCAGCATAACAAATAACACCAACAAAGCATAAGTTTGTTCCGCCTGTCTTGGTGCTTTATATAAATGGTATCATAGAATGTGTATGACTTTTGTTTCTGGCCTCTTTCCTTTAACACATTTGTGAGATTCATTCATTCTGTTAGGTGTAACTGTAGATTGCTTACCTTCATAACTCCAGTGTTTTCCACTCTGTGAATAAACTTGAATATATTCATTCAACTATTGACGGACGTTTGGGTAGTTTTCAAGTTGAGGCTATTACAATTGCTGCTATAAACAATCCAATACATGTAGTCCTGTGAATGTATATGCATATTTCTGTTGGGAATATACCTAAAGTGGAGCTGTCAGGTAATAGGATATGTGAGCATTCTGTTTAGATAGATACTTGCCAAACAAATTTCCAGAGTAATTGCACTGATTCTTCTGTCCATCAGCAGTGTATGAGACTTCTGATACCTCCACTTGTTCCTTTCCATTTACTAATTTTAGGCATAATTTGCATAATCTGCATTGTCTTAGTAGTTTTGGAAGTTGAGCACCTGTCGTGTTCATTGGCCACCTACAAATCATTTTTGCTGCTTGTTTTAACATGGTTATTCTAATAACATATAGCCAATTTTCTTACTCTACTTTTCTATAGCAATTTTCATAGCTTTTTTTTTTTTACAAATATAATGTCTCTGGGAAAATAAATAACCCCTTAGGCTAATCTAAGGCAATTGTTTTCTAATAAATTAGCCTCTTAGGCTAATCTAAATCAGTGTTTTCTTAAATTATTTAGTTACTGGTAGTAAACAACTTTTGTCTCTCAAAACAAAGAGGAAGATTTCACTAAAATTAAATAATATGATATATAATAAGTGTGAAGATTACGCATAGTCATTTTGGAATTTGAATAACTAATGTAAGTCTTTGGATGAGATAAAATATTTTACATCAATTATATCTTCGTCAAAAGGCAGCTGGCCTTAATACTGAGAGAAAAAACAAGCCTAGAGAAGAACCCACCTGATGGAATGTGCTTTCTAAATGACAGTACTGTTGTAGAGTTGATATGACATTGATAAATTTGATTTAAATCAAATGAACTATTGTTTAAGAGGCCTTTTATATTATTGGAATTCAAGACTGCCAAGCTGTTCTGTGAAGTGCAGTCATGGAACTTCAGAGAAGGCTTCCATGGGTAGGTGAGCTGAATAAACTCATTAAACTAACAGCAATTGGAGCATTATGGGCTCTGCTAAAGACCACACAGGCAGCCAAGTAAAGAAAGGCTAGAGGGGTAGCCTGGGTGGCTCAGTCGGTTAAGCGTCCGGCTTTGGCTCAGTTCATGATCTCACGGTTCATGGGTTCAAGCCCCGCATCAGGCTCTGTGCTGACAGCTCAGAGCCTGGAGCCTGCTTTGAATTCTATATCTCCCTCTCTCTCTGACCTTCCCCTGCTCGCACTGTCTCTCCCTGTCTCTCAAAAATAAATAAAACACATTAAAAAAAGAAAGCCTAGAGAATAGTAGGAACCACAAAAATATAATAAACTAGGTTGTCTGGCCCTGTTCTCATTTCCCTATTTTAAGCAAATACCTAGTGCATTTATTGCCTGAGAATGAGTGACAAAGGTATATAAAAAGTACTGGCTCTTGGAGCACTTGGGTGGCTCTGTCAGTTGAGCAGACAACTTTGGCTCAGGTCATGATCTCACGGTTTGTGAGTTCGAGCCCCACACCAGACTTGCCTCTGTCAGCACAGAGCCCGCTTCAGATCCTCTGTCCCCCTCTCTCTCTGCCCACTCCTGCTCTCTCTCCCTCAAAATTAAATAAACATTTAAAAACAAAAGTACTGGCTCTCCTTTTTGTAGAAAAAACTTCTTGTCTTATGAGGCATCAGTGGGATTTCAACTGATCCCAAGTCTTTCTGAATTGTTTGCTTAGTTATTATTTCTCTACAGAGAATGTTTTTATGAAAATGTCTGACTCAAGGAACAGATTTCTCAAGGGCTTGAATGGCTCTGAATGCTCAGTGACCAAGAGTGAACACAGTTTAGGTCCCATGTCACTTGTCAGTTCTTGCTCATGTGTGTTCCTGACTGGCCCCAGCCGTAAAGGGATTAGTGACACACTGGGCACTGCGGCTCTACTGTCTGCTCTCTTATCCCTGTGCCTGTCAGTCTAGCATTACTGCTATATCCTTTGAGTTTTGGAGAATTTGAGATTTGGGAGTGGACTTTAAAAAATATATACTTGAAATATTTATCTTTTGGCATCTTATCAAGGACTTGCTAATATAGGTCCTGCATAGGGAAGAGGGAAAAAAAAAGGAGGAAAATTATGAGAGAAGAAATTAATTAGACCCTCAGTTGTACAGTCCAGTCTTGATTCTCCAAACAATTTACTAAAAGAATAACTCCTGAAAGGTATATATGTGCATACATATATTTATTTATTTATTATCCTAGGACTATCACAAAATTGAGGGTAAAATGTATTTTGGAACATCAAAAAATATGTTGATATAGTTTCTGCCATTATAAGATTTTTCTTTAGATCCAATATCAGGGGTGTGTGTGTATGTGATTTTCACCCATTACTTCACAAAGAGGAAAGGAGACAGTTATTTCTCCTGGTCACTGGCCTTTGACCTTAAAATTTCTTCTGGTCTTTCAAACTGGCATATTTCCCTCTGCCTCTAAATGGTTCATGTTTCAAAAACATTTTGAGAGAATTGTTACACTGTATTTTCCATTTTATAGTGAAAATCTCTGGCTATATGTCCTAGAGAAATTTAGTATGAATAATGAACAAGAAAGAAGGGTCCACAGAAGAGACCACCTGCTGGACCTAGCTTGAGTCCTAGATCTGCTCTCTGACACCACCCTCTTTTCTCCATCCCTTATGGAAATGCCTGAGTTACACCATCATCGGCAGCAAGCTCTTTGTGCTGTAAGGAGGGAGAGATGAGGATCTGTTTGACTTTTGCTAAAGTTAGCCAATTACCACCTTGAGGTAGTAGCTACCTAGAAGACACAATGACCTTTGATTTGAAAAAAAGCCGCAACTTTAAAGTTTCAGATAATTGTGTTTGAGATAATTCACAGCTGGTCTGGGGCCCTTGCCCCTTTCACTGACAGTAAGTCATATTTTAACTCATTCCCAGTAGTACAAAGTCTATTCATTGACTCAGTGAGTCATTAATTGCCTTTAAAGTTTCATTAAAAGCAGAGACATTGCTAAAGAGCTTGTCTTAGTCACCCTTTGATCCACGTTCAGTTAGACATTTGAGGAGTGAATTGATAATGTAACTAATGATGTCAAAAGAGAGAGGCTAACGTAGCTATCAGAGTCTCCACTGTTCAGGTCCAACAAAGACTGAAAAATTTGTTGGACCTCTTGGAGTGGCATCCGGTCAGCCAGTGAAATACGCTGCAGGGGGATGGATATTATATTACTGAATATGATAGTTTGTGCGAGCTCACGTTTGTCCTGTCTCTTCCTCCTTTCCCTGTCCTCCCTTCTATGTCATTTGTTGCTGTCACTCCTTCCACATAAATAGCACATCTGCTCAAGACATAGAGTTTCTTTTGAAGGAGACAGGTAATTCAAAAGCTATTTATGTTTGAATACTACTTACCTAATTTAAATAGCCCAGCAATAATGAAATAGTAGCACAGCAGAATCTAAAATAGTTTGGTCCAGCTTATTAAGTTGTTATGATGCACATTACAAGCTCATTTGCTGTAATTAATTAGTGGAGAGAGGATAGAGAGTCGGCCTTAATTTCTTCTATATAACAAATGTTTTCGAGGAGAGTTCATTTACTAAGAAGAGCCCAACTGAGAAGAATATATACGCAAAAAGCTCCTTTGTTTTCTCTTCACTTTATACATTTTTCCAGCGCTATTATTCAAAATAATTTTTAAAGATCTAAGAAGAAGGAAGTGTTGTGTTCCTTTGCCGAGTAGTCTTTTTTACTAAACTAACTTTTCCTAAAATATCATCTTTATGTGCAGTGTGTTTTTCTCCCACCGGTTTCTGGCTGACCTTCATGCTTTAACTCTTTCGAAATCTTAGAGCATTTACGGGATAGAGTTGGGAGCCATGATGGGATTCAGTTTCACCCTTTCCTTGTCAAGCCTCCAGAGCAAAATGAGATGATGAGTATAATTTTGCACAGTCAAAAGAGCAATACAAAACCCATAGAATAGCTATACCATGTGTTGATATCGGTCCCCTGAGCTACTATTACTATTTTTTATGGATATTCATTCTTTTACATGTCAACATGCAAACAGTAATAATTCTTTCATTATTTAGCTCTGAATAATTTTTGAAGTGGCTTTTTACATATATTATTTCATTTAGTCATATTCCAAATACTGCAGCTGGCTGGGCGAGATGCTATTCCTCTCTGTTTACAAATAATGGAATTTGAGATCAAAAGATGCTAAGGGATTTGGCCAAGAGTATGCACCTGTTTTTAGTGGCAACCAGAACCAGGCATGACTTCTTTTGTTTTTCTTTTTCTAGGACATTTTTTTTATATTTTAATTTTTAAAAATAGTTTATTGTCAGATTGGTTTCCATACAACACCCAGTGCTCTTCCCCACAAGTGCCCTCCTCCATCACCACCACCTCTTTTACCCCCTCCCTCTTCCCCTTCAACCTTCAGTTCATTTTCAGTATTCAATAGTCTCTCAAGTTTTGTGTCCGTCTCTCTCCACAACTCTCTTTCCCTCTTCCCCTCCCCCTGGTCCTCCATTAGGTGTCTCCTGTTCTCCTGTTAGACCTATGAGTGCAAACATATGGTATCTGTCCTCCTCTGCCTGACTTATTTCGCTTAGCATGACACCCTCAAGGTCCATCCACTCTCCTACAAATGGCCAGATTTCATGCTTTCTCATTGCCATGTAGTACTCCATTGTGTATATATACCACATCTTCTTGATCCACTCATCAGGTGATGGACATTTAGGCTCTTTCCATGTTTTGGCTATTGTTGACATTGCTGCTATGAACATTGGGGTTCATGTGCTCCTATGCATCAGCACTTCTCTATCCCTTGGGGAAATTCC
>NC_043705.1:70270955-70273916 GCF_006229205.1 Suricata suricatta
CTAAAGAGGCAGTTTTTTTTCCATCGGATACTTTTTCCTGCTTGGTCAAAAATTAATTGGCTGTACATTTGTGGGCTCAGTTCTGGGTTCTCTATTCTAGTCCATTGGTCTATGGGTCTGTTTTTGTGCCAATACCATACGGTCTTGATGATGACAGCTTTGTAGTAGAGGCTAAAGTCTGGGATTGTGATGCCTCCCTTTTTGGTTTTCTTCTTCAGTACAACTTTGGCTAATCGGGGTCTTTTGTGGTTCCATATGAATTTGAGGATAGTTTGTTCTAGCTTTGAGAAGAATGTTGGTGCAATTTTGAGGGGGATTGCATTGAATGTGTAGATTGCTTTGGGTAGAAATTACATTTTCACAATGTTTATTCTTCCAATCCATGAACAGGGAATGTTTTTCCATTTCTTGGTGTCTTCTTCAATCTCTTTCATAAGTTTTCTATAGTTTTCATCATATAGGTCTTTTACATCCTTGGTTAGGTTTACTCCTAGATATTTTATTGTTTTCGTGCAATCGTGAATTGGATCAGTTTCTTGATTTCTCTTTGTGCTGCTTCATTATTGGTGTATAGGAATGCAACGACTTTCTGTACATTGATTTTGTACCCTGCAACTTTACTGAATTCACTGATTAGTTCTAGAAGGCTTCTGGGGGAGTCTGCTGGGTTTTCCATGTAGAGAATCATGTCTTCTGCGAAAAGTGAAAGTTTGTCTTCTTTGCCAATTCTGATGCCTTTTATTTCTTTTGTTGTCTTATTGCTGATGCTAGGACTTCTGGCACTTTGTTAAACAACAGTGGTGAGAGTAGACACCTTTGTCGTGTTCCTGATCTCAGGGGGAATGGTTTTAGCTGTGGGCTTTTTCCCCATTGAGGATGGTTTTAGCTGTGGGCTTTTCATAAACTGCTTTTATAATATTTAGGTTAGTTCCTTCTATTCCGACTTTCTCAAGGGTTTTTGTTGAGAAAGGGTGCTGTATTTTGTCAAATCCTTTTTCTGCATCTATTGACAGGATCATATGGTTTTTATCCTTTCTTTTTTTAATGTGATGTACCACATTGATGGATTTGTGAATATTGAACCAGCCCTGTAACCCAGGAATGAATCCCACTTGATCATAATGGATAATTCTTTTTATATGCTGTTGAATTCGATTTGCCAGTATCTTGTTGAGTATTTTTGCATCTGTATTCATTAAGGATATTGGTCTGTAGTTCTCTTTTTTTTTTGCTGGGTCTCTGCCTGCTTTGGGTATCAAGGTGATGCTGGCATCGTAGAATGAGTTTGGAAGTTTTCTTTCTATTTCTATTTTTTGGAATAGTTTGAGAAGAATGAGCTCTGCTTTAAATGTCTGGTAGAATTCCCCTGGGAAGTCGTCTGGCCCTGGGCTCTTATTCGTTGGGAGATTTTTGATAACAGATTCAATTTCTTCACTGGTTATTGGTCTATTAATGCTTTCTATCTCTTCCCGTTTGAATTTTGGCAGTGCATGTGCATTTAGGAATTTTTCCATTTCTTCTAGGTTGTCCGGTTTATTGGCATAAATTTTCCATAGTAATCTCTGATGATTGCTTGTATTTCTAAGGGATTGGTTGTAATAGATCCTTTTTCATTCATGATTTTGTCTATCTGGGTGCTCTCTCTTTTCTTTCTGAGGAGCCTGGCTAGAGGTTTATCAATTTTATTTATTTTTTAAAAAAACCAACTCTTGGTTTCATTGATCTGCTCAACTGTTTATTATTTTTTTTTATTCTATATTGTTTATTTCAGCCCTGATCTTTCTTATTCCTTTTCTTCTGCTGGGTTTGAGGTGCTCTTGCTGCTCCCCTTCTAGTTCCAGTAGGGGCACTGTTAGACTTTGAATTTGTGCTTTTTCTAGTTTGTTGAAATGGGCCTGGATTGCAATATACTTTCCTCTTAGGACTGCCTTTGCTGTGTCCCAGAGAATATGGATTGTTGTATTTTCGTTTTTGTTTGTTTCTGTATATTTTTTAATTTCTTCTCTAATTGCCTGATTAGCCCAATCATTTTTTAGTAGGGTGGTTTTTAACCTCCACATTTTTGGAGGTTTTCCAGACTTTTTCCTGTGGTTGGTTTCAAGTTTTCATAGCGTTGTGATCTAAAGTGTACATGGTATGATCTCTATTTGTTTATAGTTATGGCCCAGTATGTGATCTATCTTGGAGAATGTGCCATGTGCACTTGAAAAGAAGGTGAATTTCCTAACTTCACGATGCAGAGTTCTAAATATATCTATCAATTCCATCTGTTCCAATGTGTTGTTCAGGTCCATTGTTTCTATAGTGATTTTTCTGTCTGGTTGATCTATCCATTGCTGTCAGTGGAGTATTAAAGTCTCCTGCAATTAGCACGTTCTTACCAATAAGATTGTTTCTGTCTGTGATTAATTGTTTTATGTATTTGGGGGTTCCCGAAATTGGCACTTAGATGTTTATAATTGTTAGCTCTTCCTGATGGAGAGACCATGTAATTTTATATAATGTCCTTCTTCATCTCTTGTTACTGCCTTTACTTTAAAGTCCAGTTTGTCTGATATAAGTGTGGCTACTCCAGCTTTCTTTTGGCTTCCAGTCACATGATAGATATTTCTCCATCCCTTTACTTTCAATCTGAAGGTATCTTCAGGTCAAAAATGAGTCTCTTGTAGACAACAAATAGATGGGTTTTGTTTTGTTATCCATTCTGCTACCGTGTGTCGTTTGGTTGGAGCATTCAGTCCATGTACATTCAGTGTTATTATTGAAAACTGTGGGTTTAGAGTCATTGTGCTCTCTGTAGAATTCATGTTTATTGTCGTGTCTCTGGCACCTTGTATCTTTGCAACATTTCCCTCATAGAATCCCTCTTAGGATTTCCTGTAGGGCTGGTTTGGTGGTCATGAATTCTCTCAGTTTTTATTTATTTAGGAATGTCTTTATTTCTCCTTTTTTGAATGGCAG
>NC_043705.1:70274016-70280856 GCF_006229205.1 Suricata suricatta
GTATCTTTTCAGGACCTTTCTCTCTGTCTTCCTCTTCTGGAATTCCTATGATACGGATGTTGTTCCGTTTGATTGTATCACTCAGGTCTTGAATTCTCCTTTCCTGCTCCTGGATCCATTTCTCTCTCTTTTTTTCAGCTTCCTCTTTTGCTACAACTATGTCTTCTAATTCACCTATTCTTCTCTCTGTCTCTTCAATCCTTGAGGTGGCTGCCTCCATTTTATTATTCACCTCATTTACAGCCTTTTTTTAACTCATCACACGTATTTTCAAAGTTCCTAGTTATTGTCTCGGTTCCTTCTTTGATGCGTTTTTCAACTTCAGTGATTAATTTTATGACAAGCTTTTTAAATTCTTGTTTGGTGATGTTGTTTAGGTCTGTGTTGAGCAGTTCTGTGTCTGTGACTTCTTGGAGGTTCTTCAGGGGACATTTCCTTTGTTTTGTCATGTTGGCTAGTTTTCTGTCCCTTGTCAGTTTTAAAAAGCTTGTTGTACACTGTGCACCTGTTGATATTGCTCTGTTAAAGGAGGCTTATTGACTTTCTGGGCCTGTCATTTCAGGAAATATTCTTTTAATGGTGTCTCTCAGTTTCTCTTGTTGTGCCTTTGAATATTTTATTTCCCTACTCAGTGATATTTGGGACTTGCTGTCATGCGCACTTTGGCTTGTTTCTTGGGGCATCCCTAAGAAGGAAAACAGATAGACAAACACAGAGGGAACAGAACACACAAATGCACAAACAAATCAAACAAACAAATTAAAAGGGGGAACAGAAGGAAAGAAAACGGAGAGGAAAGGGAAGAAAAGAAGAGAAGAAAAAAATAAAGGGGGGCAGAGATAACAAAGGACAATGGACAGTCTAAAAGTGTATGACCAGTTGAGGGGAGAGATAAGGATGAGATACAGGTGAATATATCTGGATTGCAAGAAAGAAAGAAAAAAAAAGAAAATGAAAAGAAAAAAAAGAGGGAGAAAGGAGGTATGAAAATAAGCAGTAAAAATTAAAAAATTATTTTAAGTAAAAAAGGCAATAATAATAAAAAATAAGAACAAAAAAAAGAAAAAAATGAAAAAAGAAAAAAAAGCTGCAGCAGTTCCCCCTCGCAAATAGGTGTGGTTTGGTGTAGTAGGTCTCAGGGGGCTGCTCTCAGAGGACCCGCCTCTGTGGCTGCAGAGAGTAGATGGCAGCGCTCCAAGCTCCACTGGAACTAAGCACTGTAGGCCACTCTAATGAGTCCGATCTCCTTGTGCCGCAGCTGAACCAAGTTGTATTTCCAGGCCTGCCTCGTTTCAAAATCCTAGTCCATGCATTTTTATGCTGCCACAGATGAGATGTACTTGCTTTGGTGGCTGGCTTCTTAGCCAGGAACTCGTAGGGGAAGGGAGCAGTTTCTCTAGGCGCTGGCAGGGATTTGTGCTGCTGCTGCTGGAGGCGAGGTGCAAGCCCTCACAGACACTGCTGCCAACTCCCAGCCCCCGGTCAGGATAGCGATTGCATAGGGGGAGGGATCAGTTTTTCTTGGCGCCAACCAGGATTTGCACTGCCGCTGCCTGAGGCGAGGTGTGTTGCCTAGGGCGAGGTGTGCAGCAGGAGGCGAAGTCCATGCCCTTACAGGTGCCACCGCCAACTCCCAGCCCCCAGCCAGGATCACGATGGCATTGCGGAAGGGATCAGTTTCTCTTGTCGTCAGCCCAGATTTGCGCTGCTGCCTGAGGGCAAGGCGCCACCAGAAATGACCTGTACACTCCTGCAGCAGAACCACGCCCCCCCCACCACCACCACCGCCAACTCCCTGCCAGGATTGCATAGGGGTTGGGGCTATTTTTTCCCTGTTGGCACACAGGATTCTGGATTCACGTAGCCAATGCTGGAGGCGAGATGCACCATGGAAATGAGGTGTGTGCTTCCATTCCAGCAGCCGCGGCAGAAGTGCACGCCCCCGGCCGCGGCCGTGCCTGCCGACTTTCTGCTGGGATGGCACAGGGCTTGAAGCTGTTTTTCCCCTGTGACACCCAGATTCGGGATTTGGGCTACCCAGCAGTTATATATGGAGTGAGAGTTTTTCTCTCCTAGTGGGGTTAAACGTTCTTTATCTCTTCTCTAGAGACAGTATTATGAGCGTGTTCAGTTTCTCTTTCTATTCCGTTTGTCCCTCAGGGACTCTGTGCGCTTGCCCTGTGTTGGGCTGGGGCTCCCACCTCCTCTGCCCTTCTTGGGCTGCAGGCCTGACTTCTGATAGCTGGCACATATCCCTCCTTACCATTGTTGTTAAAGATTTTAAACATGCAGGAAATAGCTATAACCAATACTCACATATCCACCTCTTTGGACTTAAATGTTAGCCTTCTATTATTTTGCTTCAGATCATTTTTGTTTGGGCATTTGTAATCAAGCATTGTGAGCACACCTGACACTGTCCTTCCTCCATCTCTTTTCCCATTCCTCCTGACCTCCCTCAAGAATCACCACGGTCCTGAATTTGTTGGGAAGCATTCCCATGAAAATTTTCAGACTTCTACTCTGTATGTATCTATCCATGAACATATATAGATTTATGTTGTGCTTTAAAATTTCACATATGTGGAATCATAAGTACCATTTCAGAACTTCACTTTGGTACTTTGTCTTCAGTAGTGTGTTTACAAAATGTATCCATGTAAATCTAGTGCATTTATTTCAACAGGTGCATAGTATTCCCTTGTATGAATAAGCCATGTTTGTTGATCCATTCTTTGTTCATGGGCACTGAGGTTAGTGTCCATTTCCCCCTATTTTAAATAGTGCAGTAAAGAATGTCTTTCTGAGTGTCCCCTGGCCAAAGGTACAATAATTTCTCTAGGCCTAAAGAATATATCAGGAATTTAATTAATGTGCACATTTTCAGCTTTCCTAGGTATTAGAGTATTTTTTTCTCCAAAGCGTTTGTACCAATTTGTTCTGCCACAGACAGTATATAAATTCTCTTTCCCCATATTCTTTCCAATAGTTGGAATTATCAGCTTTAATATTGTTCTCTCCGAATCTCCCCATTCCATTGGTGTATAATGATTTCTCCTTGTTTTAATTTGATCCTTATGTTTGCCCGTCTTTGCTTATATTTATTAGTCATTGAGATCTCTTCTTCAACAAATTGTCTGATTATATTATTTGCTTTCTTTTCCCTGTTGAACTTTTTACATTAATCTTTTATTATTTGTAGTGATTTCACATATATCCTCAATATTTTAACAATTATATCTTCTCCCAATCTGTGACTTGTCTCAGCATTGTTTATGGTGACTTTTTTGTGGTACAGAGATTTTTATTGTTATGTGCAATATGATTTATCAATATCTTCTTTGCATTTATAGAATTCTGCCTTTTAAGAAATCTGCCTGAGACTGATGTCATAAAAATATTCACCTATTTTTTTAAAAGACTTAAAACTTCATAAGTTTTATAATCATTTCGTACTTATTTTTGTGTATGGTGAGAGGTAGAAACCTGCTTTTACTTTTCCCTCATGGATAACCAGTTATTCCAGTGATATTTATTGACTAATCCTTATTTTAACTTTTGATTTTTTAAATTTCATTTTTATTTTCTATCAAATGTATGTACAAATACAAATACTCAATAATTCTATAGTCTATTTTAAAAATGAAAAATGGGAGTTCCCTGCTATTTCCTGCCCCCCAGATACACTGTTTTATTCTTTTAGTCTTTATAAAGTAAAAACAAACAAAAACTTTTATCTCTTAATAGTATGCCTATAATAACAGTTCTTAAGTTGTCTAACTTTGGAAGATGAGAGGTTTTTGGATTGTTTCCATTCTCCTAAAATAATGTTACTGTAATTTTGGTTTAATAAATATTCCAGATTTATATTATTTCCATTATGTAAACTATTTACAAATGAACTATGTACTACATCTTAATTACTTTTCGTTTCCTGTATATTTTTTGGGTTTTTTAAAATTGGAGTATGGTCTTATTTTACTCATATATTTACTTTTTATGTTCTTATTATAATTAGCCACAAACTTCCTCTAATGAAAATCTCCTCTCATGTTCAAACACTTCCATCATCTTTTTAAAATTACTTTAATTGAGAAAAAATTGACATATCAAATTAGTTTCAGGTGTACAACAAAATGATTCAGTATTTGTATACATTGAGAAATGATCACTCCATTAAGTAATTAACATTCATCACCTCACATAGATATAATTTTTTCCTTGTGATGAAAACTTCTAAAGTCTACTCTCTTGGCAAATTTCAAATATATAATATGGTATTATTCACCACAGTCACCATGCTGTACATATATCCCCATGACTTATTTATTTTATAACTGGAAGTTTGTACCTCTGTTCACTCATTTCACTCAACCCCTAACTCTCCTACATATAAATGAGATTAAACGGCATTCGTCATTCTCTGTCTGACTTATTTCACTTTGTGCTCTGAAGATCCACTCATGTTGTTGCAAATGGCAAGATATTATTCTTTTTATGGCTGAATAATATTCCATTGTGTATGTGTACATTTTCTTTATCCATTTATCCATGTTTGGACACGTAAGTTGTTTCCATATCTTGACTACTATGAATAATACTGCAGTGAACTTAGGGGTACATATATCTTTTCAAATTAGTGTTTTCACTTCCTTGGATAAATACTCAGAAGTGGAATTGCTATTTTTAATTTTTCAAGGACCTCAAATGCTGTTTTCCATAGTGGCTGCACCAATTTACATTCTCACCAATAGTGCATAAGGGTTCTCTTTTCTCCAATCTTCTTCAACATTTGCTGTTTTTTGTCTTTTTATAACAGCCATTCTAATAGGTGTAAGGTGATATCTTATTGAGGTTTTGATTTGCCAGTATCACCTTTTGAAAGATGTCTGTCCCAAAGCTTCCTCACCTCCAATCTAGACAAGTTGTTCTCTAGGTAGTAAAAGATTGGTGTCTTAAGATCTCCTGTTATAATTCTGGAAATTCCCTTTGCTTCCCTCTTGGATTAGATTGTTTTATGGTTTCCATTCTTCCTCTCTCTTGCCTTAATTCCATGTAATATTTTCATTAGTCGCCTTCTGAGAAAGAGTACATGTTAGATAAATGTTTAAGGACCTTTTTCTATGTCGGAAAATACCTCTATTTGCTCCATAACTTGGCAAGGAATAAATGTTTATATTATTTTCCCTCAGATTACATTTTTCCCTCAGAATTTTGAAGGGTTTACTTCATTGTCCTACTTTTTAGTAAAGCTCTTGAAAAGTCAGAGACATTTTATTCATAATCAGTAAAAGAAGACTGAAAATATCAAAGAAGTCTTCCTGAGCTGCAGAACATGAGTCCCTCAGTGCTAGAGTGGAGTAGCAATGAAAGAGAATTTGAAAGGAGCTAATATGTGTTCAGTGTGTTCTTCCTGCCTTGGAGAGGTGGGCAGGACACACCCATAAGGCCCCAGTGAGGAGAGAAGTCAGTAAGTGGGAGCCAACGTTTTGGAGGTCTGAGAATAAATGAGTTTCTTTGGGCCAAGAGAAGATAGCCAGGTTTGTGGTGTCTTCAAAGAACATCTCCCAGGATCTTCCTCGTAGGCCAGGAGACCCCAGTAGTAAGAGTGTATGGGTGTACTTTTTGGGTTAAGATCCAGGGGATACACAAGAGATCAACCAGAAGGTTTACTGTTGCAATGTGGAAACTCCAAAGTGAGGGGGCAGCTCTCAGAGGGCCCCCGAATTTATCTTTGGGTGCTTCCCACCCAGAGGACAGTCACAGCCAGATTTCTGTAGCACCAACGAGGGCTTAACAGAGATGTTCTCAGTCATTCCAAGTTTGCCTCACAAACACTTTATAAACACTATTGGAGGAAGTATTCCAATAAGAAGAAAAGCAATTCTAGGAGACATAGCAAAAAGATATGGAAAATAAGGATGACTAGATAAATGTACTAATGCTTATGTTGACCAAAAGATTATCAGAGATCAAAGGGAAAACAAACAAACAAACAAACCCGAAACCTCTTAGCATTCCAAAAGTAAAATTCTAGATAATAGGATGGGAAAGAGAGAAGCAGAGACTAAAAGGATGAGAATGAGTCCTAACAACACAGCCTCAAAATACACAATGTTATGAATGTGTAAGATGTTTCCCGCCCCCCCCCCAGAAGTATAAGGATGGTTCAATGTCAGAAAATATCAGTGGATTACAATATATTTGTAGTCTTAAGAAATAATATATTCATTTCAAGAGATACAGGATAATTACTTGGTAATTAGGGGCAGGTAGTGGTGAGTAAAGTAGTGGTATGCTGGAAATATAAGGGAAATAACCCACCTCCCCTTCTCTGAAGACTGAACTTCATGTAGACAACTCTACCTTTTTTTTTCCATAGTATTTTATTGTCAAATTGTTTTCCATACAACACCCAGTGCTCTTCCCCTTAAGTGCCCTCCACCATCACCACCACCTCTTTTCCCCCTCCCCCTTCCCCTTCAACCCTCAGTTCATTCTCAGCATTCAATAGTCTCTCAAGTTTTGCATCCCTCTCTCTCCCCAACTCTCTCTCCCTCCTCCACTCCCCCTGGTTCTCCATTAGGTCTCTCTTGTTTTCCTGCTAGACCTATGCGTGCAAACATATGGTTTCTGTCCTTCTCTGCCTGGCTTACTTCACTCAGCATGACACCCTCAAGGTCCATCCACTTTCCTACAAAGGGCCATATGTCATTCTCTCTCATTGCCATGTAGTACTCCATCGTGAATATATACCACATCTTCTTGATCCATTTGTCAGGTGATGGACATTTAGGCTCCTTCCATGTTTTGGCTATTGTTGACATTGCTGCTATGAAC
>NC_043705.1:70280956-70281966 GCF_006229205.1 Suricata suricatta
CACACACACACACACACACACACTCCGTTGTTCTAATACTACATTATTAAGACGATTCATCTCAGCTGAATTTCTGTCTTTTAGCCCAAATCACCACTCAGGAGAGGTCATGAATGAGAAGAAAATAATGAACAACGAAGTCGAATTAACAAACAAATGAATAAAGTTGCTGAAAAGAAAACTTTGTTTAGAGGTAGATCTCTGTGTACAGAGAGACCTGGTACATCAATACTAGACTGCTAATCAGAAAATCTGGATTCTGAATCCTGCCTTACACACATGTGACTTTGGATGAGACCCATAATCACACTTAAGTATCCACTTCTGTAAATTGCTGAAACTAGTTACCTGCTTTGTTACCTCCAAAGAATTATAGCTAAGTGTCAAATGAGATAGCATGTGAAAATATGTCATGAACTGCAAATAATAGATGTTAAAGCTAAAGATTGGATTGGTTTTCTTAACGTTTGTCCCTTCCTCTTTATTCCTTGTGCCACAAGGTCCCCATTTTCTCAGTTTCTACTCATAACTGGTCTGTCTCCAGTCCCATCTTTCAAAAACTTTTTGTCTCTCCTGTAATTTGAAGCCTGATAAATCTCCCTATATTACCATTTTCCAAGGAAATGTCTTAACTCTTGAAAGCCACTCAAGTCCCATATGGTATTTTAAAATAATAAAAATATGATACCTACAGTAAAGGAATAATGTGGATGCTAATGTAATCTAGATGTCAGTTTAGATCTTTCTGTTGTGTGGGAATCTGGAGGTCTAAGTAAGTTGATTCCTACTCTCAATTCCATAACCCATAATTGATCAAAATAATGTCATCTACATTACTGAGAACATATTTCTTGAAGATTGCTAGATTGATCTGGGCCTTCTTTTTCTAAATGACAGAAACTCAACTTAAAATATCTTAAACAAAAAAGTAAATAGGTTCACTTATACAATTGAAAAATTGAAAGGTAGTATGACTTCAGGCATGGCTAGATCCAGTGACTCAAATTATG
>NC_043705.1:70282066-70411002 GCF_006229205.1 Suricata suricatta
TTTCCCATCTCTCTGACCTGATTGGCAGGGCTTTTTCTGTTCTTGGAGCCGTGAGGTTCATCTTTGCTGAAGAATAGTCTTAGCATCATCTCCATCTTGTCTAGACTAAAGCTCAATGCAGCACACACTGTTTAACAATTGAAAGAAATACCCTGACCTCAGCCCTGTCCTAGGACACCCTTCTGAAGCTTCTATTTGTCTTTATATATATGCAGAAGCCCCTTGGAGCTCAGAACTTGGCCTTATACCAAGCAACTATATCTTTCTTGTCCGGTGTCATAAATCCACAAGAGAACCTGTTTATTTAACTTGGTTGTTTTCTCAAATGACTTCACAAAATGTTAGTAACTGAAGGCCAGGTTCAGAAAGAATTTATTTTTATGGTCTGATTAGCATTTTTTAATGACAGAAACCTGATTACTGAAATATCTGTGCCCCCTCTCCCATTTCTTAAGCCATTGTTTAGAAAGTGCCAAATTGAACTCTAGTGAAAATGTTTAAAGGCAGAATCTGCATGGGCTGTTAGGTGGGATGTGAGAATCACGAAGGATCCTCTTCTGGAGCTGCTTACTACTAGCTCTCAAAGGAATGAACTTAGTGTTCACTAAGAAGAAAAGGAAAGAAACAGCAGAGGGTGGAAGTGCAGGATAGCATGCTATCTTTACAAAACTGTTTTGGTGTAACTGGTGAAGGAGAAGGATAGAGTTGATCCACCCATTACCATCAGGGACTGAGTGCTGCCAAAATAATTATTGGCTGGATCATTACCTTCTTTCACACAGCAATAGTAAATCAAATCCTGGTGGGTGGGAGGGGGGTAGCTTCAGATACCTCCCACCTGGTAGGAACCCTGGAGTGCTAATAATCAGTGTGCCCATGTCACACTTCTATGCCATAACACTCCTGCAGCTAACCAGTAGAGGGCTATTATTTTGCTGAGTTCCTTTGTCAATGGTAATGGTGGACTCTGTTGTGGGCCTCCCAAGAGCTGCTTCTAAGGAGCCAGGTCTTGACAGAGAGGCAGCCTGGTGGGGAAAGAGTCTCTCTTTGAAGCCTGATGGATCTGCAGTTTCCTGACAGTGAGGGGACAGGTGAAAAATTCCTAATATTGTGTAGTAGAGGCTCAACAACTGATATCTGTAGCCCATAGTAATTATATAGGATAGAAAATAAGATACTAGGAGAGAAATTGTGAACACAAAGTGGGTGCTCAGACAACAAACACATCAGCAGGGAAATTTAATTTCGGAAGTGATCAAAGAGGAAAGAAAGCTGAGAAAGCATGATAGCTATCATTTTAGAGAAGGACTTGAATTTATTCATTTTTTTCTCTTGCATCTTTGCATCTTCATGAAAAGTAAAAAGTGAAATTACTGATGGCAGTGATCTTTGACCACCCACCCTTAACCTAGTCCCTTTGCACAGGTGCTACAAGGGACCTGGCTCACTCGTTGTTTCTTTCTTCCTTTCTTTCTTTCTTTTTATTTTTTAAAATGTTTATTTATTTATTTTTTTGAGAAAGAAGGAGAGAGAGAGTGCAAGTGGGGAAAGGACAGAGAGAGAGAGAGGGAGAATC
Source organism: Suricata suricatta (assembly GCF_006229205.1). Classification (NCBI taxonomy): domain Eukaryota; kingdom Metazoa; phylum Chordata; class Mammalia; order Carnivora; family Herpestidae; genus Suricata; species Suricata suricatta. The sequence goes on from NC_043705.1 coordinate 70,283,643, forward strand.
ACTCTGAAGCAGGCTCCAGGCACGGAGCTGTCAGCACAGAGCCTGATGCAGGGCTCAAACCCCCTGAACCAAAGTTGGACGCTCAACCGACTGAGCCACCCAGGTGCCCCAGGACCTGGTTCTTTCTAATTATAACTCTGACCCCATTTAACTGTTTATACTACTACAAATAATTTACTGTTTTGAGTCTTGGTTTCCTCATCTGTAAAGGTGCTGAGAAATACATGTCTTTTTCCCAGGAGGTTTCAAAGTTTGAATGCAATAGTATTTATCGATTGATTTACCTCATTTACTCATGTTAACTCACGTTAAGTAAAGATCTATTGTCTATGCACCAAGCACTGTTCTAGATGCTGGGGATATAGAAGTGAAAAATTCAGGGTAACATCCATACTTTTATGGAGCTTACATTTTAGCAGTCGGAGGAAGATAATAAAGACATAAGCAAATAAATGTCTAACATGTCAGGTATCAACAATGAAGAAGATTTCATAATTTAATATCACAATGACTATGAAGACAATGGATAGGTAAAGGGAATAGAATTACTGAAAAAGCTTTGTGAACTAAGAAGAACTATACAAATTTAAGATTTTTTCTTCTTTCAGGCTTGATTGATTGATTAAGGTCTTTGGCGCTAGAGAGAGTATTTGATTTTTCTTTACAAAAGAAATTCCTGTTACTGTCCTTTATAAGTTCAGTGTTTTTTTAAAGGCACCATTTTTTCCACCTTTACCTAAGTCCTTATACTGGCAGGAGGCTTCTAGGAAAGGACCCAGCCTTTTTAATATAGAGAGAAATTTAAGACTGTGAGATATATCTAGGATTTAAGTGTTTCCTGAATCTTAATTTCAATCTTTATGTCGTTTTCTTATTTTGCCTAATCCTCATTTTGGAAAATAACACCAATCTTTTTTTTCTTTCTGTTTTCTTCTCTTCCTATTATTTTTGTGAACTACTCAGTGCTTTATTTTGTTTTTGTCTGTTGAAGATAGAATCATATTATCTTTATAGGTGCTATGTATTAAATATTAATCTTCAATAGAGGTTACATTCGATTCATTTTATGTAATTTCTTGATTAATGTTAAAAGCACACTTCTCAGACATTTATGAATGTACCTCTAATGGAAGGCATGTCTTTGAATAGAGAGAATAGCGAATCACTCTATTCTTTCACTGGGATGGACACAACTGAATTAGAAGTGAGGCTAAAGACAGTTGCAGATTTTAACACAAAAACAGAGGCCTCTCACCTAAAAGTCTGCTTCCATATAATATGAATTGCCTTTGGGCATAAACCAATGGAGTTCAAATTAATTTAGATACTCATTCCATTTAGCTGCACTACTTTAAAATGGAACTTCCTACTATTAAAATTCAGTAGTAACTGTTCTTTTTCTCTCATTCTAAGATGTTTTATTATTTTTTTAATTTTTTAATGTTTATCTACTTTGAGAGATAGAGAAAGCATGAGTGGGGAGGGGCAGAGAAAGAGAGTGACACAGAATGTGAAGCAGGCTCCAGGCTCTGAGCTGTCAGCACAGAACCTGACATAGGGCTCAACTCATAGACTGTGAGATCATGACCTGAGCTGAAGTCTGTTGCTTAACCAACTAAGATACCCAGGCACCCCATTCTAAGATATTTTAAATGATTTTTAGACTGCCTCTAGTTGCCACAAGGTAGGTGACCAACAGAAGTATTTCCCAAGCTTGTTTAGCAGTGACAAGACATTACCTTTTTCTTGAAGATCAAGGTGAGGTCAATGGATGGATGCTGTGAGCAATTTCTATACCTTTTTCCTAGGCTCAAAGAACAAATATTAAAAGAGCTGATAAGAGTGTTTTATAAAAGAATGTGCCCCTAAAGTGAGGGGAAGGATATGGACTGTATGACTTTGAAAACACCATATTTTGCACCAGTAATCAATATTACTAGCATTAAATTATCCTCAAACTTTAAATCTAGGTATTTTTCTCTAAGTTGGTTGCTCTAAAAATTTTTGATTTGTCTGAAATGGGGAGGATACTTGCACTTTTATTTTTAAAAGTTGCTAAAAAGGCCAGAAATTAAGATAACATTGAGATCGTAACACTTGAAATCCCATTTAATAGTCTCAGTATGAGGGTATTTTTAAAAGCAACAATTCATTGTCATTTCCTTGTCTTCCATCTATTCTTTTTTAAATTTTTTATTTAAGAAAACCAAGTTTTATTTATTCACAGTTTCTTAAAAGAAAATAAAATTCTACATGATGCAAACACCAAAATAAACACTGACTTAACTAGGTATTTAAATATTTGCTGATACATTATCTATTTCTTTCTTAAATCCAACTTAAAAAATCAATTACTTTGAAAAGTAGAATTTTTTAAATGTTTGTGTGTGTCATATTTTCCAGTACGAATCTTGCCTTTTAAAACTAAGACTCAGAGACAAATGGTCTGTTCCATTTTTTCTTATCTTCTTACCTTTCCTCCCCCGTTCTCAACAGGCTGTATTCGTGCACCTAAAGGACAAGACAAGCATCTTTTTTGAAAAAAGCTGTGCTATACAATTTGCTGCATATGTGAGAGGAATTATCTCAGACACACTCTTTTCTCCCCATTTTCTCCCACTATCTTGACCAGAGGTCCTCCATACCCAAACTCCAATCTCATAATCTGAAAAGAAAAAGAAAACATTGTTTCAGTTCATTCTGGTTTGAAAAATAGGCCTTTGAGCCCTATATACAGAGTCATTTCCATGACAATATCAAAGCCCTCAATTTCTATTCCATGTTTTAAAGAGGAAAGTCTCTCATTCAAGTGACCCTTCAGACCTGTATTTTATCCAAGGTGTGAGATCGATGTGAAATAAACCCATAAAGAAAATGGTTAGGAAAAACCAATAAGCACACCCTGGGATTCTTTCCTGGGGTGTCGGGTTCCATGTAACCCTCAGCTTTATTTGCCTTAATCCTCTATTGAATGTAAGAATTAAAGAAAGCTTTTTAAATACGGACATTGAAAATTTATCTACTTCTGTTCTAGATTCTATTGAAAGTCAACACATCTAAAAAAGAAAATCACATTTTTAATAGGTAGTGGCACTTACAAGAGATTAAAAAATTCAAATAACTGAGTATTTAAAGTGCAGTCATATCTGTTGTCTTTTTAAGATTGATGAAAGTCATCCTACGAAAGGAACTTCAGTATTTTTGGTAGCCCCAGAAACAGACAACCTTTTTCTGGTGGGATTTTTGAGTATGAATTCTGCCTTTGGAATTAGCCAAACCCTGAAGATAGTGAAATAAGCCATAAATATGCTAAACCTTAAAAATTTTACTTTTCAAAAAGCTGTTTTGAGTTTCAGATGGAATTTCTATCTTTATTTTGTGGGAAGGATTTTGGCTATTAAGCTGCACAGTGAATCTGACCCTTAAGAGAAAGAAAATCTCGGATGCCCAATGAATGAATGCTATAAATTTTCTTATATGTCTGCAGATACTTTGAAGGAAGTCACACGGGGCAAGGGTACTGGTTCCTTGCCCAGCCCCTGCCACTTACTTGTAAAGTAGAAAGTACCTTTGAACAGAGTTTCATAATAATTGCATAATTAGTTTTGTTTTCTCATCAATGCCAGCCAGCTGCTGGTGAGGTACAGCAGTACTGAAAAGAAGTCATTGGAGAACAGAATTCTAACAACTTAAAAAATATTTCTTCTTGAAAAATTTGCAAAAAAGCCATTTCAAAAATTTCTGAGCAGTGACAGTTTAAAAGAAGTAAAATACAGGCCAAGAGCTTGGATGAACATAGATGCAAAAGTCCCCCATAAAGTATTAGCAAACTGAATCCAACAATACATTAAAAAAATTATTCACCTCAATCAAGTGGGAATTATTTCAGAGATACAAGAATGCTTCAGTATTGGCAAATCAATCAATGTGATATATCACATCAATAAAAGAAAGGATAAAAACCATATGATCATTTAAATAGATGCAGAAAAAGCAGTTGACAAACTACAACATTTATTCATGATAAAAACTGTCACATAGGGTGCCTCTGTGGCTCAGTTCCTTGAGCTTTGGGCTCTTGATTTAGGCTCAGGTCATGATCTCACAGCACCTGAGTTCAAGCCCCACCTTCGGCTCTGTGCTAACTGTGTAGAGCCTGCTTGAGATTCTCTCTGTCTCTCTCTTTCTGCCCCTCCCCCCTGCATTTGTATGTGTGCACCTGCGCATGCGCTCTCTCAAAATAAGTAAATATTTTTTAAAGAACCTGTCAACAAAGTAGGTTTGTAGGGAACACTTACTTCAACATAATAAAGGCCAAAGATGAAACACCCACAGCTAATGTCATACTCAGTGGGAAAACTGAGAGCTTTTCCTCTAAGATCAGGAAAAAGGCAAGGATGTCCACTCTTACTTAATACTGGAAGTCCTAGCCACAGCAATCAGACAGCAAAATGAAATAGTGCTTGCTTATGCAGCATATATACTAAAATATTGGAATGATACAGTGAAGATTAGCATGGCCTCTATGCATGAAAGACATACAAATTCATGAAATGTACCATATTAAAAAATCAATCAATCAATATATTCAATCAAAGGCATCCCTACTAGTACGGAAGAGGTAAAACTTTCACTATTTGCAGATGACATGATATTGCATATAGAAAACCCTAAAGAATCCACTAAAAAACTACTAGAACTGATCAATAAACTCAATAAAGTCATAGGACACAAAATTAATATTCAGAAACTAGTTGCATTTTTATACACTAATGATGAAATAGCAGAAAGAGAAGAAAACAATCCCACTTACAATTGAACTAAAAAGCATAAAATACCTAAGAATAAACTTAACCAAGGAGGTGGAAGGTCTATACTCCAAAAACTGTAAAACCCTGATGAAAGATATTAATGATAACACAAATAAATGAAGGATGTTCCATGCTCATGGGTTGGAAGAGCCAATATTATTAAAATGTCCATACTAGCCAAAGCAATATACAAATTTAATGCAATCTCTATCAAAATATGAATAGCATTTTTCACAGAACTAGAGCAAGTAATCCTAAAATATGTATGGAACCACAAAAAACCCAAAATAACAAAAGCAGTCTTGGAAAAGAAAACCAAAGCTGGAGGTATCACAGTCACAGGTTTCAAGATGTACTACAAAGCTGTAGTTATCAAAACAGAATGGTACTGACACAAAAATGACACATAGGTTAATAGACTAGAATAGAGAGCCCAGAAAATAAAGCCAGACTTATATGGTCAATTAATCTATGACAAGTGAGGCAAAAAGATACAATGGGGAAAAGACACTCTCTTCAACAAATGACGTTGGGGAAACTGGACCACTTTCTAACATCATTCACAAAAATAAACTAAAAATGGCCTAAGGACCTACATGTGAGAATTGAACTATAACATTCCTAGAAGAAAACAGAGGAAGTAATCTCATTCTTATCAGCTGTAGCAAATTTTTCTAGTCTCCTCAGGCAGGGGAAACAAAAATCAAAATAAAAAGCTTTTGCACAGTGAAAGAAAGCATCAACAAAACAAAAGACAACCTACTAAATGAGAAAAGGAATTTGCAAATGATATATCCAATAAGGGGTTAATATCCAAAATATATAAAGAATTTATGCAACACTCTCAAAACCCACAAATATTCTGATTAAAAATGGGCAGAGGACCTGGATAGACATTTTTCAATGAAGGAATACAAATGGCCAACAGAAATACGAAAAGATGATCATCACTCATCATCAGGGAAATGCAAGTCAAAACCACAATGAGATATCACCATGGACCTATCAAATGGCTAAAATTAAAAACACAAGAGATACCAAGTATTTGCAAAAATGCAGAGAAAAATATGGGAATTTTTTGTTGTTGGGAATGCAAGCTGGTATAGCCACTGTGGGACATAGTATAAAGGTCTGTAAAAATTAAAAACAGAATTACCATATGATCCAGTAATTCCATTACTGGAATTTCTTTATCCAAAGAAAATGAAAACACTAACTGGAAAAGTTATATGCCTCCCTATGTTTATTCCAGCATTATTTACAATAACCAAGATATGGGAGCAGCTCAAGGGTCCATTGGTAGAGGAGTGGGTAAAGAAGTAGCATACACACACACACACACACACACACACTCACGCACACACACACACTGGAATATTAGTCAACTATAAAAAAGAGTGAAATCTTGCTGTTTGCAAAAACATAGATTGTATACTGCTAGACCTAGGAGGTATACTGCTAAATTAATAAGTCAACCAAAGAAACCATGTGATTTCAGTCATCTGTGGAATTTAAGAAAACAAAGGAACAAAGAAAAAAAGAGACAAACAAAAAAACCCAGACTCTTAAATACAGACAACAATCTGATACTTGTCAGAAGAGAGGTGGGTGGGAGTATGGGTGAAATAAGTGAATGGGATTAACAGTACATATTGTGATGAGCCCTGAGCAATGGGTAGAATTGTTGAATCATTTTGTTGTATCCCTGAAACTAATATAACACTGTATATTAATTACATTGAATAAAGCAGTTTCTGAGGAGTGATACAACTGCACAGAATGAAGTGACAACATAGTAATTATATAATCATGAGTAGATTAATATTGACTCCTAAGTGTATGTATTAAAATAATAAACCTCTTCATTTTTAAATAATATTTATTAATTAATTAATTTATTTATATGAACTATCTCATTTTCCAAAGGACTAGGAAACTATGGGTATATGACTATGTTACAAGAACAAGTAAAATACTATTCTTGAATACATGAAGCAAAGTTTTTTGGCTTATTCCATTTGTATTGCTTGGAAAAAGCTGACTTTTTTCTCTTCCTATGCTATACATATAATATTTCTGTTGTAAATATTTTTCTCAAAATATTTTAGATATGCCTTGCCTTCCTCTTCAAAAAGGAGACCACTTCTTTGGAGATGATGTGCTTAGTGGAGTGAACACAGGTTTTGGAGTCAGGAATTGCTGCAATTACTTTACTAAATATTTTTCAGTAAGTTATTTAACCTTTTTAACTCTAAGATTTCACATGTAAAAATTAGAAAATAATAATGCACAATTTTCAGTTGTGTCTCAGGGGAGACAAATGAGATGAAAAAAATATGCCTAGTATGGTGCTTAACATACAAATGATTTATTTTACTATTGTTGCCATTCTTTTTAAAATTTTTTCAATGTTTTTATGCATTTTTGAGAGAAACAGAGCACCGGCAGGGGAGGGGCAGAGAGAGAGGGACACACAGAATCCTAAGCAGGCTCCAGGCTTTGAGCTGTCAGCACAGAGCCTGATGCGGGGCTCAAACCCACAGACCATGAGATCATGCCCTGAGGTGAAGGGGAACACCTAACCAACTGAGCTACCCAGACAACCCAGTTGTTGGTTTTCTTTATAGAAGTAAGAATCTACTACATAATTTTGTTTAAAACCTTCTTGAAGACTTCTTTTAAAAAATCAAATTGGCTAAATGTAGTAGCTGAATGGATTAAGTTGTGCTGTGTGTGTTTTCTTTCCAGGGTTATACGCAGGTTTGGGGGCCTTACACAATACCAGGGCATACAGGTGGGAGTAGAAAAGTTCTCCCTTAGTTGTTCGTAAACACCAGTTGCTGCTAGTAATTCTTTGGACAGAGATCAGGAAAAACTCTCTTCTTCTTGCCAGGTCCTAAGTTAGCTGACTATTTTCATAAAGCAATGAGTAGAAGGTTAGGATTTTAGGAAACATATTAATCAGAACAGTTTTGTTTGTTTGTCTATTGAGGTTTTTTTACATTTTTAAATTGTTTTTGTTTTTGATTGGTTTTGTTTTTGTTTTGAGAGAGAGAGTGTGTGTGTGTGTGTGAATGGGGGAGAAGGGCAGAGGGAGAAAGAGAGAAAATCCCAAGCAGGCTCCATGCTCAGGCTCAGTGCAGAGCCCAATGTGAGGGCTGATTCCACAAACCCAGATCAAGACCTGAGTGCAGACGAAGAATCATTTGCTCAACTAACTGAGACCCCTAGGTGCCTTAATCAGAAGAATTTTTATAGCAATTCTTCTTTTATTTTCCATTGAAAATAAAATTAAAATCAGATATATCCACACTGATTTCCCAATGCTTTACTAATGAGGTTTCATGGGGGTTTTTTGTGTGGTTTTTTTTTTTTTGGTCTAAGCAACAAAGATGAAGATTTCTATAGCCACGTGATGACTTGCTTTTGGGAAATGGACAAAAAGTTCATTCAGAGTTAAGTTAAAAAAAACACACCCTAATCACTGCTTCCTTTTGACAGTGAGGTTAACTCCTTTTCTCTTTTATATTGGAGATGATTGACAGGATGGCATTAGAATGTTTTCTTTTTCATTTGGAGCAAACATCCTTTATTATGTAGTGGAAATAATACAAAGTAGCAAGCTGTGGTAGCCAATCTTCAGGGTGTCTAATGAGCCATCCCCTCTGGCATTCTTGATCTTGTGTGATTTCCTCCCAAAATTAGTAGGCTTGACTTGTGTAACCAATAGGAGCTTGAGGAAATTACAAAGTACAATTTCTGAAGCTTGGCATAAAAGACATTGCAGCTTCCGCCTTGCCTTCTGTTCAACCTCTCTCCTGAGGGAAGCCAGCCACCATGTTATGAGAACCCTCAGACAACTGTGTGAAGGAGAGGAATTGAGGCCAATTGCTAACAGCAAAGGTGCACTTGCTAGTCATGTGAGTGAACTATCTTGGAAATTAGATCTTTCAAATTTAGTTGAGTTGCCAGATGAGTGTAGTCTTAGCTGACATTTTAACTCATGAGAAAGCATAAGCCAAAATGCTACCAAGACATTCTTATATTCTTGACCTACAGAAGCCGTCAAGATAATAAATAATTATTATAATGTTAAGCCATTAAGTCTGAGGATAATGTGTTATTGCAGCAATAGATATTTAGTACACAAGCATATAAAAATTCTTATGAATAGGTGTAAAGGCTTTGTCAATAATCCTTTTTTTTCTTCCTTCTGTAATATACACAAATTATCTTTTAGGAATGGAATGCTCAAGTTTTTTGGTTCTACACTCTTTAAATGACAGTCCATCTTTGCCAAATTCATTTTTCTCCAGAAGACAGATTTAGCACATGTCAGATGACCAAGAGTTTTAGTCAGCTGAGTCAAGACATTCTAAAATTCTATGTGTGTCCATGTGGCTCTCTTTGCTTCTCCATTTCTTTCTCTTACTTCTGTGCTAGTCTTGGTGGAGATGAGTGGGTGGGGCACAGGAAAATTTTTGCTGTTTTTGTGCCAAGCTTTGGGAGTAAGGAAGCGTGAGAGACTCTGGGTTTTCTGTATTCTCATCTTAAACTTATTACAGTTATGCCTTCTCTTCAGGGGTCCTGACCTCATCAGGTCTTCCTTATAGGACCTTCCAAAATCTCTCCTATTATCATCAATTAGGAGACCTATTTCTAGTCTGTATTTGTGTGGTAGAGGTGGTAGGTGGAGGTGATAGTAAGAAATTTTTCTTATTTTTTCTGAGTGTTTTATCTCTACTCCAGATATTGTCCATTTAAGTTCTTTTTTATTTTTAAAGTTTATTTATTTATGTATTTTGAAAGAGAGAGCAAGCACATGCATGCACAAGCGAGGGAGGGGCAGGGAGGGAGAGAATCTCAAGCAGGCTCTGTGCTGTCAGTGCAGAGCCTGAGGTGGGACTCAGATTCATAAACCATGAGATCATGACCTGATCTGAAATCAAAAGTTGGATGCTAAGTGAGCCACCCAGATATCCCAGTTCATTTAAATTCTTAAGTACTTAAAAACTATAGCCAGCAAGACTCTTAGACTTCTCTGTTTTTGCTTTGTTTTATCCTGCCTTTCAGTCATATTATGTTTTTTAATGAAGGGGAAAAAAGGATGGAGGAAATGCTGGGAGAAAAAGGGAATATGTTAATATCTCAAAGATACCATGCCAACATACTTGTGACAATTCATACTGGGGTTTCAGGTTTTACTCAGATTTTCCCCTAAAATTATATGTGAATAAAAGTTATCTGAAGGTAGGAGTAAACACAGAGAACAAAATTTAAGAAAAGCTGAGATATTTCTATGGATCCTATGTGCTTTGGAAAATATGAAATATCTACTCTTAGGACTGCCACAAGTAAAAAAGTTTGGCAGTAGTATAATATAGATATATTTAAAAAATTTTTAATGGTTTTTATTTATTTTTGAGAGACAGAGAGAGACAGTGTGAGCAGGGGAGGGTCAGAGAGAAAGGGAGACACAGAATCTGAAGCAGGCTTCAGGCTCTGAGCTAGCTGTCAGCACAGAGCCCGATGTGGGGCTCGAACCCACAAACTGTGAGATCATGACCTGAGCTTGAGCTGGACACTTAACTGACTGAGCCACACAGGTGCTCCTAGATATATTTTAATATGACAGTAACTGTTGAATTCTTTTAGACATTTCACATATGTAGGCAAACTAGTTCTTAGTGCTGTTGAATTTGTAGACCAGTGGTCTTATGCATACATATTATACAGAAAGCTGTTAAGAAATGCAGGTGCTCAAGCTTCACCCTAGCACTCTTGATTCAGACTGACTTGCCTGTTTCATTTAAGGGTGTGGTCACTTTTATTCCTCAAGATATGTATTCATCTATTGACTAATAGGCTAATGTCTCACGAGATAATTATGTTGAGTTTAGAATTAATAAAGGCAGGAGAAAATGATTATTAACAGAAAATTTTGTCTTTTAGTAGTTTGTACAGCTCCACACAGTATACAAAGTAAGTACTGTCAAAGAACAGTCAACACAGAGGAAGTGGGGCCAAGGAGTGGGGAAAAACACGCAGGATTCTGATGATACCAGCTAATCCCAGTATAACTGTGGACTATTCAGTTGCATAAAACAATAAATTCCTTTTTTAAATTAAGGTATACTTTGAATTGAGTTTTCTGACATTTTAACAAAAAGATTCTCAACTAATAACAATTCTTGACAAATGGTTGTTGAGTATACGTTTGAATGAAAAATTGAAGTGTACATGGGGAGAGGGGAATCAAATAGCCAACTTCTGATATTCTTCTTTGGGTAGGAGACACCTTTGTCCTGTAGCATGGTTCCAGTGGTCACCATTTACATGGAATATAGTATTAATGGTGCTCCCTAGGATGTCGACAACAGGGCAGCCATGAGAGAAGATGATTGTGGGGCGAGGAAGAATCTGTGGTTCTTAGTGCTGCATCATTTATATCTGAGAGTCCAGTTTCCCGAAAGTGGGCAGACCACGTTTTCTATGTTCCTTTGTATTATGGATCCATTACTCTTTAGGAGTTTCAGTTTCTACTTCTCCTTACAGAGAAGGCCAGAAACAGTTACTATTGCCATGCCAAGCAGGATATAGAATATGTGTAGTTCTTAAGCTTAGGCCTTTATCATATACTTACACATAATTACAATTTTTATTGTAAGTTTTATTCTATTAAAGTACTCATTTTACTGAATTAACTCATAGTGACTCAGGCTTTATAATTTATTGTTCTATAAAATATTTAAGTGTTTACAACTTTTTAAAAAGTTGGAATTCTCTTGCTCTATATTCATGCGTTGACTCAAGTTAAATCTTTCCTACTGGTGTGTGTGTATGTGTGTGTGTTTTATTTATATATATAGCTCCTTTGTACATTCACTCACTTAATAGTTTGAAGAAACACAAGGAAGAGAGCATGGAGAAGAAAACTAATCTCTTGTTCCCATTTTAAAAATTTAGCGCTATGCTTCCTCAATAGAGTTCACCTCAGGGATTATTTTAGTTTTCTCCTGAAATTCTGTAAACTCAATTGCATTAAGTTTTTAAGTGACTCCTTTTGTTCAGCTGACATTAGTACAGCTGAACCAGTTCTCACTCTATTTCCCAAAAAGTGGAAAACAATCTGATTTGTTTTTCCCTATCTGTGGAGAAGGAACATATGTTGCTATGAGCAAAAGGAAACTGCCAGTCTTTGAAGAAATTCCCTTTGCAGAGTCTAATAGAATAATGTACAAGCATTTTTGTTGAGTGCTGAAAATATTTTGTCTTGCCATATTTTTGCAAGTGGCCAAACCTAAGTAATATGTTCTACACACTTTCTCATTAAAAGAGAAACTAAGTCATCAGTCAGGATTGCCAGTTTTACATTGAACATTTCTAGCCATGAGGCTTTGCAGGCATCACCATACTCTGTATGATAGAGAAAGATAAAGAGTTCTGTGTAGCAGCTAGCATAGACATCTTCTTGCCTGGGCTCATTTTCATACCTGTGTTGAAATGTTTCATTTCCATAACTTTTCCTTAAGTTTTCAGAAACAGAGGGAGAACAAGGCATAAAATATTTATCTGCTTATGACATCTGGCCAAAACTGCTGGACATGTGAGCATCCCTAGTAGAAAGCTTCATCAGTTAATAGGGAAACATTCTCCAATGTTATTTGTGGAAAATTCACTACTTAGTGAAAAGATACTTCCTGATGTCAGTTACTATGTTGAATACTGAAGCAAGTAAACTAGAGATAGCAATTTCCAATAATAGACTCAAACACATAATGAAGATGATAGATAGATAGATAGATAGATGATAGATAGATAGATAGATAGATATACAGAAAGATATAGATAGATATTTTGTTTTCAGGAAGAAAAAGAATTGTCATCTTGAATAGCCACATTTAACATAACAGTGCTTTTTATCTCTCTCTTTTGAATTGTATGCCCAGCATGGAGATGTAGTAAAAAGGAACTACTGCTTTGGTGCCTGAGTAGGATAAGCTGATTTTGGAAGGGGGATATGCTGGACTTTGGAAGTGATGGTAGAGCAGTAGTAAAATATAACATTTAGAACCAATGGGTCCTTGGTGTTACCCAGTTCTTTTATAAAGTTGATTTGATAATGACATTGACAATGACAAAGAAAAATATATCATTAATTTGAAGACAAGACTTCTAGTTCCCAAAGTAAAACAGGAACACACTCTAAAAACCCAGAAGAAATTTACAACAAATAGTCAGGAGTTAGTCCCTTATCATCCCATAGAATCAGGGTGTATCAAATCTTTACTAATGTAGTCATCTCTGAATATTTTAATCTAAGGAACCAAAATAATGCTAATATCAAGCTAAGTGATTCATTCAGCTAAGAATTATTCCTTCCAGACAACATAACTGGAGTGTTTCTCCTACTTGTGAAAAATAATGGATATTAGGGGGGAAAAAGCATTAATGAAATCAGAGCAATAGAAAAAGTCCTACAAAAAATGTCACATAAAGCATATATTAATTATAAAATATTAAAAATGAAAAAGATATAGGATGCCTGGGTGGCTCAGTCAGTTGAACATTCTACTCTTGAATTCAGCTCAGGTCATGATCTTGATATTCTCTCTCTCCCTCTGCCCCTTTCCTAACCTCAAAAAAAGTGGAAAAGATATATAAAACTATATGTGCAGTAAAATATCCAATTTTGTATTTAACAAAGCATATCATATAAACCACACACACACACAGAATAAAATGATTGAAATTCTGTGAGCATTAACAGTGGTTATGTGTAAGTAGTGGTATAATGGAAGATTTTAAAACTCTTCTTTGTCCTTTACTGTGTTTTTCACATTTTCTACCAAGAATAGTTATTACTTTTTTAATTAGAGGGAAAATAAATGCTATAAAATATCTAAAGCCTTACACAAAATTTGAGAATAGTATTTCCTATTTAAGAGAAACTATGTTGTTTTAACAATAAAACTACCCAATATACAAAGCTCTAATTGAATTGCAGATTCCACATTACAGCAGTTTCTTCTATAATGTTTGCTACATTTTCTGGTTTGGTTAGATCCTCTTTTATTTTTCCATAACAAAATTTTTCCACTCAAAACAATACAATATCTCTGCCTATGCTGGTACCTTCCACTCTTCTTCTTGAAAGTCCATGTCTGTGAAATCCCTTTAAAAATGTGTCAGAACATAGATTAATGGAACAGAGCAGAGAACCCAGAAATGAACGTACAAATGTATGGCCAACTAATCTTCGACAAAGCAGGAAAGAATATCCAATGGGAAAAAGACAGTCCCTTCAGCAAATGGTATTGGAAAAACTAGACAGTAACATGCTTTCCAGAATGGAACTGGACCACGTTCTTACACCATAAACAAAAATAAACTCAAAATGGATGAAATATCTAATGTGAGACAAGAAACCATTAAAATTCTAGAGGAGAACAGAGGCAGAAACCTTTTTGACCTTGGTTAGACCAACTTCATACTAGAAATGTCTCCTGAGGCAAGGAAAACAAAAGCAGACATTAACTATTGGGACTCCATCAAGATAAAAAAGCTGCTGCACAGTGAAGGAGACAAACAACAAAACTAAAAGGCAACCAATAGAATGAGAGAAGATATTTGCAAATGACATATCAGATAAAGGTTTAGTATCAAAACTCTATAAAGAATTTATCAAACTCAATCCCCCCCCCAAAACAAATAATCCAGTTAAGAAATGGGCAGAATATATGAATAGAAACTTTTTCAAAGAAGACATCCAAATGACTAACAGACATATGAAAAGATGCTCAACATCACTTGTCATCAAGGAAGTACAAATCAAAACCACACTGAGATACCACCTCACACCTGTCAGAATGGCTAAAATTAAGAACTTAGGAAACAACAGATATTGGTGAGGATGTGGAAAAAGGGGAACTCTTTTGCACTGTTGGTAGGAATGCAAACTGGTACAGCCACTCTGGAAAACCATACGGATATTCCTCAAAAAGTTAAAAATAGAACTATCCTATGACCCAGCAACTGCACTACCCAAGGATGCAAAAATGATGATTTGAAAGGGAACATGCACCTCAATGTTTATAGCAGTGCTATTTACATATTACACAAATAGTGCCAAATTATGGAAAAAGCCCAAATGTCCATTTACTGATGAATGGATAAGAAAATTTGCTACACACACACACACTGAAATATTACTTGATCAACAAAAAGAATGAAATCTTGCCATTGGCAGCCATGTAGATGCAACTAAAGTGTATTATGCTAAGCGAAATAAGTCAGTCAGAGGACAAATATAATACGATTTCATTTATATGTGGAATTTAAGATACAAAACAGATGAACATAGGGGAAGGAAAAGAAAAATAAAATAAGATAAAAACAGAGTAGGAGGCAAACCATAAGAGACTCTTAAACACAGAGAACAAACTCAGAGTTGCTGGAGGGGAAGTGGGTAGAGGGATGGGTTAAATGGGTGATCAGCATTAAGGAGGGCACTTGCTGGGATGAACACTGGGTGTTATTTATAAGTGATGAATTACTAAATTCTACTCCTGAAGCCAATACTACAATATATGTTAACTAACTTGAATTTAAATTTTTAAAAAAGATGAGAAAAAAATTTTTAATAAAATATGAAACTGTCTCCATTCAAGAGATCTTTTCTTATTAAACCTAACTTGATTACTTTTTATGTAAATCTTCAGATATTGTGCACTTGTTTTTAAGATACTAATTTATGGTTGTTGTCATATAGCCTTATAATTCTTTGCAAATTTTTTTCTATTGAAGCATTCTTCTGTATCTAGAGGATAAATTATCAGGATACAGAGACTAAGGCTTTGCTATTTTTGTTTCCTACAAAATAACTGGAATGGTGAATCTATACTAATCAAGCTGCTGAAAATATATAGTAACAGGTGAACCAAGAATGCTGTGAGAAAAACTGAACAGAGATATTTAGGTAAAATTCTGACCCCTTGGCTGCTGGTTGAATGAAATCTCTCTTGATGATGTCTGATCAGCTGTGCTGGCTATATCCAAACTATTGCAATACTGTGGGTTTGGCTGTGAATGTGTCTTGGCTATCTGTGCCTCATTTCCATTATGAATTAACTAGTTTTCGGAGACAAGAACCCTAGACAGTTGGTCCAACTTCAGGTTACATATAGGCTTGCTGACTACTCTCATAGGCCACCACTGATACTTTTCTATTGCTTCTCTATATTGGATTTTTTGGTAATTGGGTATTGTGTTATTTTAAATTATTTTTATGTCATCCAGTGTCAGTTCTAAAAATCACATGGGTCCTGGGGCTAGAGAAGATTTCAATGTGAACCATGACTTACAATCTTAGAAAGTCTTTATGATACACAAGTTGAACATTAGTTTTGTTGTTATTATTGCAGTTTTTACATATTTAGGCAGCTTTCTTTTTCAGTAGGTCTTTTATGAAATGTGGCATTTAACAAAGGATTACTAATAGTCAGAAAGTTTAGAGCAGGGAGTTAACATGGCTAGGTGCTTATTTTTCCAGGAATATTAGTTTTTTGAATGGGAGACTCAGGGAACAACTGCTTATACAAAAGAACAATCTAAAGGAAAAAATTGAGGGTTAGGGAAGGAAGCTACCTAATAGAAATTTTCTTATTTCTACCCTGAGTTAAGTTTTTCTCCACATCCAACTAGAATGTATTTATGCTTGTGTTTCATGGATTCGCTACTGTTGTTGCATTCTGTTGGCAGTGAGGGAGAGGCCTGGAGTAGTGTCTGCACTTATCTCATCCACTTCATGTTTGATGTGAAACATGGTTCTTGGGATGACATTCTACAGGAGCTACACCAGCTGCCGGCATATTTTTATGCTCTATGTCCTGCTATTAACTTAGAAGGAAAATAAAGTAGTGGGAATTAGAAAGGTGTCCTTTGCTAGTGACAAAAGGGCCGAAGGTGGACTAGGCTCAGGTAGTCCAAAATTGCTATCTTGCTTTTGTTTTGTTTTGTTTCTGTTCTGTTTTCCCTTTTCCTTGAGTTGTGGTATGGCCATGCCAGGATTCCAAGTTTTTAAAATCCTAGGAGGCACAAGAAAACATTTCTTCTCTGCTTACTGTGCACTTTGTATAAATCTTGGCAGCACTGTTTGTAGAATAGTTTCCAAATATGAAGTTTGTAAGCAAATTAGAAATTTCTGGAGCTGATCACATATGGTCCACAGTGAGTGTGCCTGTGTCCTCAGAGAATAGAGAAACGTAGAAGCATCTGATCCACCTCCATTTCACTCCAGGTAGACTCTAGTCCTACCACAATATACAGATGTTGGGTTGTCACATGGTATCTTTTGGATGTGAAATAGAAATCTAGCCATAGTTTAGGCATGTGCATCCAGCATGTTTGCTGGATGACCCTATGCCCACTGGAATCTTTAGTAACCCATCTTAGACTTGTTTGGAAACCTGGCTTCTCTGTGCCAGTGATTTCAAACCAGCAAATTACTATTTTTCAAAGCGAGGGAAATAATCCACAATATAGAAGCTTGGACTTAGAATATTGCCTTTCTCCTCCTTTGACTCTAAATCAGGTCCTTTCGGTTGCTGCTTGGTTAGAGAACTGCCTGACCTGAGTAATGCGGATGTTCCTTGCCAGAAAATCCCATAAAACAAATTCATCTTTGTTTCAAATTGCTTTTTGGCCGTCTTTGTTTCTCATTGTCTAACACAAGATAAGTGTAATTGCCCAACTAGATAGCAGAGACAGGGTTGTGAATGCAGGGATGTTTTACTTCATTTCTCATTGCTGAAGTCATTATACCTACTTCTGTGGATTGTTGTAAAGTCCAAATAAATTAATGCAAGTAGAGTGACAGGGCCTGATACATAGTAGAGAATAGCTATTATTATCAACTCTGTAATTTAGGAATATTAATATCATTTTCCAGTGTCTGAGGACAAATCAAAACTATGCCTGACAAATACACAGATGACTGGAAAACACTGGCTATGGGTTGAGTGAAAAGAATATTTAATCTATAAGTAAACTTTTAGGACTTCTAAAATTGAAATTTAAACTAATACAGTTTTAATGCCAAATACTTGAATGAAGATCTGGGTATTAACCACTTTAAAAAATTTCAGTCAGGGAGAAGATTTGTATAGCATGCAAAGTTCTTGGGACTGTAAGGTAGATGTGTGTGTGTGTGTGTGTGTGTGTGTGTGTGTGTGTGTATGTGAAAAATTAAATGCAGAATAGAGGAATTCTCTATTTATAGAAAGGCCTATTAATTTGTGAATTGATTCAGTTCCTGGGATCAGATCAACAAGGCACCCAAAAGGAAGGTAGTTTAATAAGACTGAAATATTCTAATAAAGTCACTTTAAAGTGGTTGGCTGTGGCTTCCAGTAGCATATTGAAATGGTTGGGAGAAAAAATCACAGTGTTGGGAAACATCAAAATGTTCTGCTCTTTGGTAAAGTTGTACTTCATGCCTGCCCAGACCCCATGCTCCTGTTGGCCATGAGCCTCCTCCCTGCTCTCCTGGACACTAGTTACTGCTTTGTTGACATAGCATATTTCATAAAAGCACTACTGCCAGAAACACTGGGTGAAAGACACTGATATGAACTAATATTATAACCAACAGTTCACATATACATTCACAGGACATAGTTTAATGGAAAACTTGCCTCAGTAAGATTGTGCTTTAAAATTCCAATGCTGCATGAATTTTATGATTAATTTTCTCCCTACCTCTCACTTGATGAGTACTTGTTTGTAAGCTTAGTGCCAGATATCTCCTGACATGCCTCAGATGTCACTGTAGAAAATTCATCTAAGGGTTATTCCTTTGTTGTATTTCTCAAGACCCACAGGTTTTTTTCTGCCCCTTGAGCAATTTATGAACTTAGATTAGCTATTCATAAAACAACCACTGCTTAGTTTATTGACAGAACACCTCAGGAGTTTTACATCAAAATACTAGGATTATCAAAACAAGAAAGATAAGAAACCTGTGTTCAAAGGGAAACACTGGCTGCCCTGAAGAATTAGTCTTTGCTTTGTGTTTTGAGACTTGTCTCTGTCAATGTTCTAACTAAGAAAGCAAAAGAACTGTTGCAGAGAAAAAGTAGTAAAAGAAATGTTTCCATATTTCCCTTTGTGGTATTCACAACTACTTCATAAAATGAAGTCCTCAGAATAAAAACCTTATTTGGCTACCACTGTGTTAATATTCTCAGTGGTTTCTTTTTTGCTGTTTTAATCTATATAAGATATAGAATCTATTGCAGTTCCTCATCTAAGCCATAAAACACCGAAATGATTTAAGTGACTATTTCCTCAATCCCTTTGAAGATGGCACATAACTAGGACCTCTCTAGCTGCATAGGAGACACATTTGTTTATTACATACAGTGGATGCCATAGTCAGTAGAAGTAAATTCTCTCAAAATTTGCTACAGATGATAGACTTTCAAGTCTACCATTGAATATGATATTTAGGATATGTATTATGGTCAATAAAAGTCTAAAGAGTCAAAAGCCTTCAGATCTGGAAATGGCCAAACCAATACTCAAATGAAAATTCAGGACAATACCCCCTCATATCTTGTTTGGTTATTTTTTTCCTGGTTTAAAGATATAAGTTAATTGTTCTTTTTTTTGAGCTATAATTTACACACAATAAAATTCACACTTTTTAGGTATATAGCTTAATGAATTTTGGCAAATCATTAGATAATCATGTAACAACCACCAAAGTCAAGATCTGGGATAATTTTTTATAAACCTTTTTAGTAAATCCCTTCCCCTGTCCAGCTACCAATATATACTGATCTGATTTCTGTTTCTATAATGCTTTTCCTTTTTAATAATAACGATTAATTGAGTCATTTGGTATTTAGTCTCTTGAGTCTGACTTTCTTCTTTTAGCATAATGCTCTTGAGATTCATCCATGTTGGTGCATGTATCTGTAATTTTCTTTATTTTTATTGCCATGTGGCTATAACAATTTATTCACCAGTTGATGAAAATTAGGGATTGTTTTTGGCTTTTAGCATTTATGAATTAAGTTATTGTAAACATTCATATGGAGGTCTTTGTGTGAACATAGGTTTTTATGTTTCTAGAGTAACCTACATGTAAGTTTATGTGTACTAGAAACTGTCAAACTTTTTTCCAAAGTAGAACTGTCACCAGCAAAATAGAAGTGTTCTAGCCTCTTTGTTTCCTCATCAGCATTTGGTATTGTCATATACACACACACACACACACACACACACACACACACACACACACACAGTAAAAGCCATTCATATATAGTTTGGCTAAGTGGTGGTTGGTTGTAATCTTGGAACTAAATTCCTCTCACCCTCATCCACTCAGTGAGATTATAAACCTCTTGCAATGGGAAAGAAAAGTACAAGAATTAAAGAAATTCTGTGGCTTTTGTTTCCATTATTGCACTTTGATATGTATATAAGTAATTGCTTTAACCATTTCAGTAAAATAATTAAGGCTATGAGACTAAACAAACTCTCTCTCTCTCTCTCTCTCTCTATATATATATATATGTATACACACACACACATATATATATATATGTAACATTTATTTATTTTTGAGAGACAGGGAGAAACAGAGCATGAGTGGGGGAGAGCAGAATGAGACACAGAATCTGAAGCAGGCTCCAGATTCTGAGCTGTCAGCACAGAGCCCGACGAGGGGCTCAAATCCATGAACCATGAGATCATGACCTGAGCCGAAGTTGGATGCTTAACTGACTGAGCCACCCAGGTGCCCCATAAACAAGTATTTTAGTATGAGTATATTCTATGCAATATTTGCAAAATACTTATACCAGAAAAAAGGTTTTTTGTTTTTCTAAAATTCCAATTTAACTAGATGTCCTGTATCTTATTGGGCAACCCTAACCAAAGCAAAACCTCTTCATCTTGTATACTGGAATGACTGATAGGGAATAGTCCGTGTTCTTGGAAGTCAGTTCAGAAATATATAATGGACACTGTGAGGCTCTTATTCCCCCAGACTGGCAAGTATGGGTCAATTCGGGTGGATGATCATCTTAGAGTACAAGTATACAGTACAAGACCAGGAAAAGAACTAAGGCCAAAAAAAAAAGAAGAAGAAGAAGAAGAAGAAGAAGAAGAAGAAGAAGAAGAAGAAGAAGAAGAAGTAAAGTCCCTGATGCTGTGGCCATTGGGTCATATAGAGGTCTGTATCTATCTTATATTAAAGAAGACTTCATGTGTATACTGCTTTTCTTGTGAGAGATCTATCTTTTTCCTTTGAATGTGGGAAGTCCATGTAACTGCTTTAACCAATAAAATAATAGTAGATGTACTACTATGCCAATTTCTGAGCCAAAGCCTTGAGAGTCAGCTTCCACTTCCTGACACTTAGAACATTCTTTTAGGGAACCACCAGCCTCCATACAAGAGTTCTAGCTTCTCTGACACTGTCATGTG
Organism: Suricata suricatta; assembly: GCF_006229205.1. NCBI lineage: Eukaryota > Metazoa > Chordata > Mammalia > Carnivora > Herpestidae > Suricata > Suricata suricatta. The sequence goes on from NC_043705.1 coordinate 70,304,948, forward strand.
AGAGGGGCCTTGTGTGGGAACTTGTGTTGACAGATCCAGCTAAGCCCACTCTTTCTGCCATCCCCCTCAAGCCTCGTTACAGTGAAGCTGTTTTGGACCTCTTGCCCCTGCCCCAGACCCACCTGAGAGTTGGATAGCACCATGGGAACTCTGTCAATGCCACAGGGAACAAAAGAAACACCCAGCTAAGCCCAGCCTGAATTTCTGAACCCATAACATCTGGAGATACAATAAAATGGTTTTCTTTTTAAGCTGCCAAGTTTCAAGTGGTTTTAGAATACATCAAGAGATAAACAGAACAATGAATACAAACAGTGAGTTCCCTGGCCCTGGGGTGACTTTGTCAAAGAAAGGGAGGCCTTCAGTATTCAAACTTCTCCATTTGTTTGTTTGCAAGGAGATCTTGTTTGGAATAAAATCTCAACAAAACACTACAAGTAATAGAGCTCAAAGCTGAAGTGCCTCAGCTGAAGGATAGTTAGGAGTTCAAAGTGACATCTTTTCTGTCCATCTCTTTCCCCAAACTCCCCAGAGGCCAGGAGATGCTTTGCAGTTTAGCTGAAAAGAATTGTGAGATATAGCTGAGACCTATCCTAGGAAGTGGGTTAACAATGAGGAAATATGCGAATCTGAGACTAGATGCAGAGAAAAGCACCATAGGGGAGCAACGCTATCAGTATGACGATATAGATCCATGTATAAATGTGCAGAGGGCAGCATGAAATCTGCAGCATTTGTTGTAATTTAAAAAAAACTTTCTGTAGGAAGAGGGAGAGGCTGAGAGAATGCAGAGAGAATCTGAGAAGCCCCATAGAGGGTGTCATTGGGAATCCCAAAGGTGGATGATGCAAGAAAGGGGCTGACACTCCAACCCAAGCCACCCAGGGCCAAAAACTTTACTAATTTCTCTGTGAGGAAAGATTAAATAAGGCCACACCTGGGTTACATATGCTGTAAGTGATATTTTTCTAACTTCATTATCCAGCAAATCTGTTTCCAGTTTTACTTTGGTTCTTCTCAAATAAGGTCATTTATTTTCTGAAATATTACTCATAAGATCTCTTTTTAGATATTGTTGGATGAAAACTGCCCAAACCTGGGTGGTCTCAAAAGATTATCTAGCTATCTTCTTGGTGCCTAAGGAGGGACTTTATTGAGTCAACAAAGCCCCAGAGTAACAGATGCTAGTAAGAGAACAGATGCCCAATGAGGGAATCACTCAGCTTGGACATTGCCAAGAAACACTTTAACATGCTGTCAACTGATCAGAAAACCACTGGTTTATTTAAAGTGAGGCATACCCACATAAGAAACGTGTTGTCCTGTTTTAGAATTAAAGTCTAGCATATTTATTCTGTAATATACTTGAAAAATAATTTTATTTAATGAATATGGATGATGATTATAATAATTTAGTCATATTACATGAACTCTTCTTCCAAGGAAGCAAAGCTTTTAAATAAGCCACTTCTAAAAACTGTCACATCCTACTGCATGCAGCAACAATCATAGAAGCCCTGACGTGGCAAGTTACCATATTAACTTAATAAGCTGAGTGAATTCTGGGGTTAGCTGAGGCAGGCCCCGTGGAGGACCTTACAGAGTTTTATTAGGAAACAAAGAACACATATAAAGGTTTGGTAATATTTGTACCCTGGTATTATTCATAATATACATTCACAGTCTGCAACATTAATGCTGCCTTCAGAGCCAGTAATGCTGTGTGCTGGAAAGCAGATCAGCAGTAGCTCAAATTTATTCAGAATCTATAATGCTGACTTCTTAACAACAGAAAAAACAGTCATGAAATGCTATCGTGGAGTGGTCAATTATTCTAACAATAGCTCAGTGGCTTGACATTTTCAGCAGTAAAATATCTAGGCCCATGAACTTAAAAAAAAAAAAAAAGACCATCACAGCCATTTTTAGTCATGGCAGCAGAAAACATTTGTAACCACGAGACTATTCATTTTCTCACCTGTTAACCTTCCTGTTGCAGCAATTACTCCCCTGGCTGGTTTATTTGATGATGAAGTGATCAATTTCTGGACACCTAGCAAGTCACCATGTATTTGAAACTCTCCAGGGCAAGAGTGGGCAATTACTTTGACTTCAAGCACAAGTTGGTATATATGGCTAAATGCAAAGAACTCCCTGTGGGGAACTAGTGCTTCTTTGCTAATGAGTCAGAACATAGCAGTCAGACATAACTTCATGGTAAGAGCTCAGTGAATTTTTAGGAATGGTGCTTCTGGACTGATTGACTCTATTCTTCCTTCTACATGTCTTGGATCCAGAGGGCCATAATCTTCTCATAGAGATATTCATGGTTCTGTTCAAAGATGGGACCAATTGCTGTGTTGCAGACACCTCTTCACCTTGGTCACATGTTCTCTCACACATGCTATGATAACGCAGGGCCACTGGGTAAGGTGGAAAGATACCAGATCTGGAGTCAAGAAACGTAGATTTGAAATCAGTCTTCCCCTTGCATGATGGATGGCTGACATATGACTCAGCACTTGGTTTCTTGGCTTCCCTATTGACTGAGAGTGAAATGGTTATGAGCCTGTAGTTGGTAGTTGGACTGTCTGGGTTCTCTGTGTTTGGTTTCCCCGTCAGGGAAATGGTCCTATTGATGGCTAACTCTATAGTGCTAACTTTGTGCTAGGCCATTTCCTAAGAGCTTTCTATATATTAACTCATTTAATTCTACTCTTAGAATTTATATCACCATTCAAAGTATGCCCCACTGCCCTGCTTGGGATAGAAGGATGCAAGTTATACCTCAGGGCTGGGAATTATGATTCTTCAGTGGCATTTTTGGAGGTCCCTGGTTGGCCCTGAGGGTGCTACAAAGGCTGGTGGGCTATTCAATGAGTCAAGGGGGAGGAGACAGTCTTGCCAGATGGTATCCAATGCTCCCGTGGCCATTTTCAAAGATACCAACAAGCAGCTTTCCCTCCCACTTCACAATTTGCCCTTCATCCCTCTCAGCCCCAAAGAGAACCCTTCTCTGTTTATACATGCTTCACTAGCTACCTATTGCCAAGTGACTCCTTTTTCCCTTCAAAAACTGGCCTTGATGTTCATTCTCACCCACTTCTACTGGTGCCTGGGTGTTTTTGGAGAAGAGCAACCTACCATCAGAGACCCTTGGGTAGAGTTTAGCACCAAGACATTTCAGGTCTTCATATCTACCCAAATGCACAGCAGCCTTTGGTTCAGGGAGAGCAAGGGGTGGAACCATGTTTTTGGTTTGCAGTAGGCAAGGACTTTGAAGTCTCTGCAGTTTGACTTCATTGTTTGTTTGTCTCAGTAACTTGTTTCCATGCTGTTGTCTCTGATATTTTACTTGCTAGTTCTAAAAACCCTCATGTTGCCTCAAAATACTGAAAATTACCAAATTTGGCAGAATGTATAGCTTCCCCCAGCTCTGCTACTAAATAGATGATGTCAAGCTCCAGAGTTGACTCCCTTCAACTGCTAATGCTGGGTTTCCAAGGAGAAAGAGACCATCAGTTTATTTCTGCTACTCTTCTCATATATCACTTTGTGTCAGGGCTTTGATCCCCTCCCTGCTTGATACACCCCCACACCCCTGCAACAGGCTTGCTTCCTGATCTGAGGAAAATTGACTTTTATAGTTCATCTATCTCTCCCAGTTCCTCCAGTGACACTTCAGTCCATGCTGAGCAACAAAACTTCTAGAAACGGCCATGGATTTTCAGGGTTCAGAGCATTTTGGAGAAGTGGGAGGTAAACTGAGGTCTGGACAGGTACCTGTTTGTTTTCTTGCTTGCCTATACATGCATAAGATATTTGATGCCTATCTTCAAAGAAGTGTTTACCCAATCACAGAGTGTTTAGGGGACTGAACTTTGAGGTCAATGCTTTATGTTGTTTCTTATAACAAGGGGCATTTTGTTGATAGTTGTAGCTTCTAACAGTAAATGATCTGATTATCAGGAGCTGCAAAGAGAAACCACAGTCTCACACTTCATTTCTGATTTTTGTTTTTCAGATGTATGATTGGAGAAAATGAGATGATTCCTTTCATATTTTTCTTTTTGATTTTTTTCTTTAAAATCTGGGCCTTCATTGCCTGTTGGTCCTGTTCAATACCAACAGCCAACAATTACCACTCTTTTTTCTGGCTCGAGTACTTATTTCTTTAGCTCTTTTTGGTTGTCATTGTTAAAGAACTATATTTATAATTCACATTTTAGAGATGCAAGAAACCGTAAAGGTCGCAGAGTTCAATCATCCAATTTGACCAGTCAAGAAATTGAGGCTCTGAAGTGAAGTGCTTCATTCTAATTTATACAGCTCATCTCTAGCAGAGGTGAGAGAGGACCCTCACACCAGACCAGGTGTGATTTTCTACGCATGATGTTGTCCCCCTTTTCATTTTCCCACCGATTTATAGTCCCCTTTCTCTGGGCTCTCTAGGATATAAGATTATAGGACACACAGTTCCAAGAATCTCTGTTTAAGTTTTATTTGTTAGCTGATGGCCTTCAGATGCTACTCTTTGATTGCCTTAAAGAATAGCCCGTATTTTATTGATAGAAACTCTTTATGCTGATCTTTATTTAATTCACTGTTTCCCAGGATCCTCATCCTTTCCAGCTGGTTATTAATTATCAGGCAATATCCTCTTGAGCTGTCTCTATTTCTTAATTACCTTATTAATTGTATTCACATAAATTGATCTCTCTGACATTCTGTCTGACTCACTGAGGAAATAAGTCTAATATTCACAAGAGACTTCAACAATCTCACTACCTTAACTTATTATTTCCATTATGCAGACTGTTATCACTAGAAGCCAGATGTGACTGCTTAGCTGAACGGGTCTTTATTCTAATCATAATTACAATGTTCTTTAAGGATTCTCTGTGGCTTACCTTTCTTGCTTACTCAGACACACATCATACTTATCAGTTCATTTCTACCCTACCTGCGCTCTTTAATCTTTAACATAGAAGGAATTTCCTCCTTTGTATTATCTTGTGGTAATCATTTATTTGCAATTCAAGGCAATTACAGTGAGTAAACATGAATGTATATTAGTTCTTCAGTTTTTACTGTAACACAGCACCCTAAGGGCCTGATGCCCAATTAAACATTTAAAAACAACTTTTTATGTCATTTTTATATACAAAGATCCTTTCTCAATGTGTGCTATTTAAGGAGTCTTTTTCTTTCACAACAAGGTATGCTACTATTAACCCCAACTTTTCGACCAGGTTCCACTTAACTTTTATGAAGTGACAAGAATAAACAGGTTCTTTTTTTTTTTTTTTTTTGAGAGAGAGAGAGAGACAGAGACAGTCTCTGTCTGAATATGGGAGGGCAGGAGAGAGGAGAGAGGGAGACAGAGAATCCCAAGCGGGCTGTGTGCCATCAGCACAGAGCCTGATGTGGGGTTTGACTGCACAAACCTTTGAGATAATGTCCTGGGCCTAAACCAAGAGTGAGAGAGAAGCTTAACCAACTGAGCCACCCAGGTGCCCCAAGAGTAAACAGGTTCTCATATATAAGTTGGCCATTGGTCCATACAATCCTTTGTATATTTGCATTAGAAATAGTTGATCAGTAGGAAATTAGAGCTGAAGACTAGAATCTCTACGAAAAATATATATATGAAAGAGAGAATTCCTAAGTATGTTTATTTGTGGTTGGCAGCAAGTCAGCTCCCATCTTTTAGAAAGAGTAAATATAAATTAAGAAGGTCAGTGTTTCCCATGAGAAAAATGGCCACCTGGGTGCCACCAATGGGCAGATTTTGTTTTTGCTGGAGGTACAAGGATCCAGCTTGATGAGCTACATAGCTGGGTCTCTCCATGCTAATACCTGCAGAATATGGATTGGGGTTCTACAGATACCACTATCTCAAACTACTCCTGACTGAACTCATCTTTTCACTCCTTTGCCCAGTCACTCATTGCACCTATTCCCACAACCTGGATATGATCCTCTTGACTCTTCCTCTCTCCCTATCTCCTGCCAAGATGCTTCATATAATCAGTAAAGTTCATTTATGTTGACTTGGCTTTTTTAGTATGTCTCTTCAACTCATTTCTTCTAGTGCTGCTGCTCAGCTCAGTTCCTCGTCCTTTCTTTCTCAATATATGGCAATAATCTTCCTTCTTTTCTTCCTTCCTTCCTTCCATCCTTCCTTCCTTTATTCCCTCCCTCTCTCCCTCCTTCCTCCCTCTTTCTCTCCCTCCTTGCTCCCTCCCTTCCTCTCTTTCTTTCTTTCTTTCCTAACATTCAAATCCAAGTTAGTTAACATATGGTGTAGTAATGGTTTCAGGAGTAGAATTTATTCATCACTAACATGTAACACCCAGTGCTCATCACATGTGCCTTTCTTAGTACCCATCATCCGTTTAGCCCATCCCTCCACCCACTTCCACTCCAGCAACCCTCATTTGTTCTCTGTATTTGAGTCTCTTATGATTTGTCTCCCTCTCTGTTTTTATCTTATTGTACTTTTCCTTCTCTTCCCCTATTGTTCATCTGTTTTATTTCTTAAATTTCACATATGAGTGTAATCATATGATATTTATCTTTCTCTGACTTATTTCATTTAGCATGTTACACTCTAGTTCCCTCCACATTGTTGCAAATGGCAAGATTTCATTCATTTTGATTGCCAAGTAATATTCCATCACACACACACACACACACACACACACACACACACACCATGGCTTCTTTATCCATACATCAGTCAGTGGACATTTAGGCTCCTTCTGTACTTCTGCTATTGTCAATAATGCTGCTATAAACATTGATGTGCATGTTCCTCTTCAAATCATCACTTTTTGTATCTTCTGGATAAATACCTAGTATTGCAATCACTGGGTCATAGGATAGTTCCATTTCTAACTTTTTGAGGAATCTCCATTCTGTTTTCCAGAGTGGCTGCACCAGTTTTCATTCTCACCAACAGTGAAAAATGTTTCCCTTTCTCCATATCCTGACAAACATCTGCTGTTTCCTGAGCTATCTTCTTTCTGCTTTCAATGGCATCTCCTCTTCCGCTGACTGTCCTAAAGCCCTCCCTGACCAGTCTCACTAATCTTATATCTCTACTGACCTTTCTCACAGTCTAAAGTTTTGCCATGTTTAGCCATATTCACAATGTTCCAAACCTCCCATGTAATTTGTATTCCATACCTCTGAATATTCTCTTCTTTTCTTGGAGTACATTCCCACCTAATTTTATCTGTCAAACTCCTATTCACACTTCAAGACTCTACTCAAGCATCTTTTCCTGGAAAGCTATCATAGCTTCCCAAATACAGGTGACCATTCTCTGCTTTGTGCATCTTTTCAATTTGTACATACTTCATAATTATATATTTATTAACTGTACTGCAATCATCAGTGTGGCTATATTTCCTTTTAGAATCTAAGTTACTCAAAGGCAAGAAGTATAATTTAATTTTTTTCTTTTTCAGCATCTGGCTCATTATCTAGCACACAGTAGATTCCCAGTGAATATTATTCAGATGAATGAAGGAATCTATGATTTGTTGAAATTCCTTCAAGATACATTCTTATATAATTCATGATTTTATACTTATGTTTGGTTTGATCCAAATGTCAAGGGCCAATTTTATGCCCAACCAGTGTTTTTGTCAGCCTACCAACAAGCCTGCTCTTTCTCTGAAACAGCTGACATTGAGGTAGAAGAGACGCATTCACCCTACTGTAACAATAATGTGTCATCCATCGCAGTTTAATATAATGGGTAAGGCATCGGCTTTGGAGTGAAACTGACCTCAGTTTAAATTTTGATTTTTCCCCTTATTCCATGTGTGACTTTGGGCAAGGTTCATTGATTTTTCTGAGCCTCAAATTTGTCATATGTAAATGGCAATAGTAGTAGCACTTGCCTTCCAAAGTTATTTTGAAGATTAAATCGGGTAATGTGTATAAAGCACTTAATCATAATCCTTGGCAGCTAGTAAGTTCTCAGTAAATGACAGCTGTTATCATTATCAGCACTTTTATTATATAAGCCTCTGTAGTGTATAGGTGGGGAGAAAAGTGTGTAACTGCTTTTTTGTGATCAAGGGACTCTGTTTTCAAAGATAATGTACTATCAGTGTTCTTATCCAAACCTGAGAACAGAGGCAATTACTTCAGTAAATGTTTTCTCAGTTGTCCCAAGGATGGAAACGAACTAGTGCCATGCTTTGCCTAAGAGATGTCAATTCATTATACAAAGTATGCCTTAGGGTAGTAATTCTTTTTCTTTGGGAATGGCACAGTGACCCTCACATTGTGGCCTAAACCTAGTGGGCTCTTGAGCTGGAAAAGTATTTTTTAGAACCAGTAATGAAGTTTATAAGACATTTAGGGACATACAAAATAAAAGAAAGTTTTATTTATATGGATCCCTTTATCTTCTTTGTGCCTTTAAGGGAGAGGAAACAATTTTGTGGTCAAAAGCCCACTGAACTACAAGTTGGAAGACTAATTTAACAACTTATTCCAGGAATAACTAAGGATGGTTGCTTCCATAGGTACTGAGAGCTCCTGTATCTTTACAATGAAGATAAGACCCATCCTGTCGACAGTACCAATTCTTGAGTATTTTAAATGCTATCATATATTTGGAAGTGTTATGTAGTCTGTAAAGTGCCATACACATCTATTTTACTATGAAGACGATCATTCTGCTTTACTGCCATCCTGCTTCCTTCACCAGATGACACTCATCAGCCCGGAAGTCTATGAGCAATTCAACTGTTTCAGAAATGAGGAAATGAGTGGCTTTAGTTAAAATTGCCCACTTTTATCTGTTCTTTTCCTATCCTTCATTCTTGTGCTGCTGGGTTTCCCTTGGCCTTTTCATTGACTATTAAAGATTTATTCATGTGATACCAATTGCTATTTCTAACTGCTTTTCTGAAAATTGTTAAAAACTCAAAGCTTCTGTCATCTCTGTCGGGCCACCTAACCAACCTCTCAGACCACAGGGAATAGCCCAGATGAGTCTTTTAGTGTGCTGAATGGAGTCATCTTTTGATTTATATTCACAGTTTGGAAGCATGAGTGAATTTAGCTATTTCCTTTTTTATATGTGAACTAGCTACTTTAAAAAATGGAGTCTGTATTTGCTACTAGATTTCTCTTCTGGACATTTGTGTACTTCTCTATTCAGAGCATCAGAAACTGAGGTAGATTCTCGGCCAATTATCTTAATAGAGGGTAAGTTAACATTTCATCAATGTTTCTCTCTAACCTACTGCTGGAGAAAAAGTTCTATTTCCTCCAACAGCATTCCAAACCCCTAACTTAAGACTAGCGTTAGCTTTTACCTATACCCAGAAATAATCTGATTCTTTATTTCTAGCCAAATTGTTCTTTACTCACTAACTCAAACATGCCGTTTTCTGCTCCTTCTTTTTTGCTTTTCTTGGCTCTCCTCTTGGTACCCTCTACCTTTTCTCTCTCACTGTGGTAAGATGAAACAAAACAAGAAGCCATCAATTAAAACGCTGCCTCATTAATGCTTCCTCATTCCCTCCTGATCCCATTTGAGATCCGTTTTCTCTTTCCCCCAGTATTATTTATTGATCATATTATACATTTTAGGAATTATTGCTAAAAGCCTATCTGTATTTTCTTTGGTAACTTTTAAAAATAGCTTCATGAGTTCTTTTTCTTCAACCCAAATGGTAAGAACAAGATCTCAAATTTTCTTTATTGGAACAAAATTTTACTTAGGCTTGTAATTATTTTACAAGTTTATTATTACTACTCTTTATATTATTAATAATATTATTACTAATACTCATGGATTCACTGGTAATAACTTAGAGTTCAGTGGAAACTATGAATTCTCCTTGGACTCACATGTGTGAGCTACAACAGGCCTCACTATTGCACTAATGGGAGAAATGTTCATAAACAATGTGCAACATGTGGATGATTAAACTGGTGAAAGCTGTGAATTTTAAAATTGTATGAATGTCAGCATATTATCTGTTTTAATATTTTGACTCAACCACAAAGCTTTCTCTTATTAGGCACTTCAACTTATGATGAAACTGAAGCAGTCACCTTCTGGCTCCATCAGGAAAACCCTGAACAAACAGATGGGCCTTCCTTGGAATGTCAACCAACAAGAGCCTTGCTTCTGCTGACAGAGGCTGTAAATTTTACTGGTGGCCCCCATAGAGCGTAGGCTCCGCTGCCCAGCGCCCCTGGGGAGCCGCAGCTAACAGTAACAAAGCCAGGGCCTGTCTTTACTGTGCTGCTGCCCTTCTTTAAGAGGCCCAATACCAGCAATGCTAACTCTGTAAGCTGAGATCTTTCTTCATGCCCCTAAAATTTTCTGCTCCCAACAATAGTTGCAGTGGTTACTGCCAAGATTTAACAATTTCAACTACATCAAACTAAAAAGCTTCTGCACAGTAAAGGAAAACCAGCAATGAAATGAAAAGGCTACCTACAGATTGTGAGAAAATATTCGCAAATCATGTATCTGATAAGGAGCTCAAATCCCTAATATATAAATGTATAAAAAAACTCCTACAACTCAATAGAAAAAAAAAGGTTATTAAAAACTGGGCAGAAGAACTGAATAGAAATTCTTTTGAAGGAAACACTTACATAGTGGTAAGTGAGTGACCACTAGGTGTTATAATAAAGTTCTCAATATCACTAATCACCAAGAAAATACAAATCAACTCCCAAATCAGATATCACCTTACACCTGTTAGAATGGCTATCATAAAAAAGACGAGATAACAAGGATGTGGAAAAAGGGAACTCTTGTACACTGTTTCCAGGAATATTCATTGGTACAAACGTTGTGGAAAACAATTGGAGTTTCCTCAAAGAATTAAAAATAGAACTACTGTAAGATCCAGAAACCCACTTCTGGGTATTTATCCAAGAGAAATGAAATCACTGTCTCAAAAAGACATGTTATCTCTGTGTTTGTTGTAGCATTGTTGACAATAGGTAAGACATGGAAACAACCTAAGTGTTCACCAGCAGATATAAAGGAACAAATTATGTTTATATGTATTATATATCATATTAAATATAAATTTTATATGTTATATACAAATATATTTATGTTATAAATAATATATATAATGGTATATTCTTCAGCCATTCAAAAAGAAAATCCTGCCATTTGAAAAACATAGATGGATCTTGAGGGCATTAGTCTATGTAAAAAAACAAATACTGTGCAATCTCATTAATATGTGGAATCCAAAAATACCAAACTTATAGATAGAAAAGATTGGTTGTTGCCAGAGACAGCAGGGCATGGGAAAGAATGGGTGAAGAAAGTCAAAAGGTACAAACTTCTAGTTATAAGATAAATAAATCCTAGCGATATAATGTATAGTATGATAATCATAGTTAAGAATATTGCATTGTATGTTTGAAAGTTGCTAAGAGAGCAAATCTGAAAAGTTCTCATCACAAGGAAAAAACACTGAAACTACAGGAAGTGATGGATATTAACTGAACTTAATGAGGTAGTTGTTTTGTAGTACATACACATCATCAAATTATTATGTCGTACACTTTGGACTACTACAGTGTTCTGTATTAGTTATATTCTATAAAACTGGGGCAGTGGAAGCTACCCAACACTTTAGATTTTGCTATTTGAAAAATGATCTTTTTAACTGATAAGTTCTCTAAGGAAAACCTAGGAACTTTGAGTTACAAATAATTTAAATAAAAAGTTTATAAAGGCAATTGATTCAGATTTTCCTGTGGATTTGTAGGAGATGCAGACCTTCCCTAGTTTCACCACATGGATGAGACTTGTTAGAGAGGAACCAATAAACTTCTTGCTTGGGAGAGGCTGAGCAGTCTGGCCTTTCATCCGTTTCTAAACCTATAGGAAATTTTAAACTAACTTTTAAACTTTAAAAGCTGTCAAACTTCCTTTGTGTAGAATAATCTTATGCCAACACCCTACTATTTTTAGAACTGGGTATTATTAATTTTAGAAAAGTTGATAATGTAAATGGATTAGAAATAACCTATATATCCAGCAATTGGAAATTAGTTACAGTATATCCAGACTAAAAAAAAAAAAAAAAAGTCTAACAATTTCAGAGATGATGCTGATGATCCAGAAGCCTTTCTTTGTTCACAAATAATTCCTGAAGTAGTAGCTATTCCCTATTTATTGAAGGATTTCTCTCTTCCTTTAAGATGGATCCCAAGAAACTCTGCAAATATCCCTTTAGCCAGCAACCTGTGCTTTGTGCAAAACAGGCTCTAGACAGAGATTTGTTAAATCGAATTCTGTAAAAAGCAGAACCCTGTTTCCTGAGTTGGTTTAAGAGAGATCTTGGAATTTTAACATTTCTCTTTCTAAATTGGAAAGAGACTAAAACTCAGTTATAGTATTTCTACTTCCAGTTCTCTTCTCTTTCTTTATCAGGTTATTTGCTTCATTGTCATTCCCTTACATGCAGAACCCCATAAAACCAGACTGGAGAAGAAGGTAGGAGAAACTGAGAGACAGGAGTTTTGTGGGATTCCCACTCCCAAAGCAGGCAGCCAGGAAAGGCAGACAGAGATTATATCAAAAGCATTAATAAACTTGGTCAATTTGTTAAGAAAAATTCAGTTCTTTTAGACAAAATACTAAATCACTCATGCTCATGCCTTGTTGCAGCTTTATTCTCTTTATTTCTGCATATTCACCAGCACTGAAATAGATGTAACTTTTCTTGCTTTTATTAAGTTTCTTGTGAAAGAGACTACCTAAAACAAAGACTTTAAAGAAATTGTTGCTTTGACAAAATTATTTTCTGAATTTCAACTTTATCCTGGCACTGGGCCAAGTTAATATCTGTGCCTGGTTGGATTTATAGATAGAAATGTCACCAATTTGGAATGCTTTCCAATGCACAGATCACTATGCATTAAATCCTCCTCTAACTGGTTTTGCTTTTCTGGTTATAAATGATAAAGATATGAAGAGGAAAGATGCAGATATAACCATTCGTGAGCCAAAGTCTATCTTATATCACCTATGCAAATTAATGTGACCTTCCTATTTGGCATTCAGCATTCAGTCATTAGAAGGCTGAACAGTCACTCCTTATACTTTGTTCTTTTTTTTTTTTTTTTTTTTTTTTTTTTTTTTTTTTTTTTGGTAGGAGGCCTTTGTTAGTTACCAGAAGCCCTTCATAGCTCTTCTAATCACAGTCGCTGTAAGTGATCTGGGATAAGGGAGGCCCTGGAGTCCCCCAACTGTAAAATGGGAAAACAAAATACTCCTGTCTGAGGAGTTTAGAGATCAACAAAGAGCACCCCAAAGACAAAACAAAAGAAAAACAAACCTCTGAGATGTCCGTACAGGGTAGGAAGTTTCACACAGTTTATTATAACATGAGGCATCAAGCCGTATGTTTTTTTTCCATGCTTACAGTGAGACACAAGTGACTGCAGCTGACACTACTCATTGTTTGGGAAGCTCCCCCTGTAGCATTTCCCAGATTTCAGGTTGTTTTATATCACCTTCATTATTTTTGTTAGGATAATTTTCTCTGATTCAGACTTGCTTTTTTTTTAACTTGTGTAATTTTTTTTAAGGGGAAAATTAGTATTGCTTATTATAATTGGTAAGTGACTGTAAAAAATAAACACCTATCTATTAAAATAAGAATTTATCATATGGCCTAAAAATCATTTTGCATGCAGAATTTTATACCTTCCTTTGTCAGGCCGTGGTCTTAGAGACCTAGAGACTGAATTCTGGCTTATAGGTCCTGCCAGGGGGCTGGAGTAAGGACACAGAACTCTAGGAATTTGAAGTAATGGAGTAGTTGTATTTCTAGGTGCAAATCAGGGAAAGGATAATCAACAAAATTAGCCAGCTCACACAGCAAACTGATATGGGGGTTGGCTGGCTGCACCTAGCTTGTCTTCTCCTTCCCCACATAAGTTGGTCTCCTGATTTGGACCCCATCTGTGCCTTCAGCTTCCATCACGTGGTTTCCTTTTGGCCACCGGCATTCACAGTCATGGTGTGGATTTCTACTTTGGTCTATCTTGTTTGCCCTTCCTCTCCTAAAGGACATGGAGCTTGGGCTGCCAATTCTATAAGGGAAGCCCTAGTCTTTTTATAGCTTCTCTCCTTGCCATTCCTTGATTCCGTTAATGTCCCAACACCTAAGTGCAGAGTGCTGTGTCCCTACCCCTACCTCAGCATGAAGCGGTGAGTGGCAAGTTAACCGGAGGCAGGGGTGCAGGGTTCCTTTGCCTCTGTCAGCACTTCCTGAACTCGGTGTGTTCCCAAGTTACAGTGACCTGTACAGGGTGTTCTCGGTGGGGATTTTAATACAGAGAGGCATTTTCTGTTTTCTGCACAGTCAGATGAGGAGCTGTATGTTTAGAAAAGGAGCTTGGCTGGGACGTCTGGGTGGCTCAGTCAGTTAAGCGTCAGGCTTCGGCTCAGGTCATGATCTCACGGTTCCTGGGTTCGAGCCCCGCATCAGGCTCTGTGCTGACAGCTAGCTCAGAGCCTGGAGCCTGTCTTCAGATTCTGTGTCTCCCTCTCTCTCTGACCCTTCCCTGCTCCCGCTGTCTCTCTCTCTTAAAAATAATAAAAAACATTAAAAAAAAAAAAAAGGAAGAAATGAAAAGGAGCTTGGGAAAACAAAAACCGAAATGATCAGGCTTTTCCTATTGATTTAGACTCCCTAGGTGTCTGCACAAGCCTCTAGGCTTCTCAGATGCCTGAGTTCCCTTCATGTAAGTGAACTGGCAAAAAGGAACGGGAGCCTGAGGGCCTTCTCTGCTCTCTGAGTCTGCAGTCGCCTCCTTCCTCCCTGTGCGCTGCACAGCTGCGACCTGCATCTGCCTGGGTCTGGCAAGGGCAGCTTCCTGGCGTCAGGTGAGGCCCGGGACCAGGTCCAAAGCCTTTGTCCTCCTGCCAGAGGTCAGCTGTGAGAAGGAAGCTAGACTGCCCAAGCTGGTCTTAACCTTCTGCAGTAAGACTTAAAGTCCGGGCAGACTCTGTGGTGCAACAGTGGTGGGGAAGCGGGTGCAGCACAGGAGTCACTCTAGATGGGTGCTGGAAAGAGCAGATAGGATGAGAGAAAACAGGCTGAAGTTCTGCTGTGCTGTGTGACCTGAGATACAATCCTTAGCGTCTCTGAGCTTTGTCATCTGTAAAACACATGTGTGGAAGAGACACTGCAAAGTCGAGACTAGAGAGTTCAGGAGGTCTCCTCCAATGTTGACAGTCTTTGATTCCACGAGTCTAAAAAGTCTGCATTTAAAAAATGATTTTATGGGGCGCCTGGGGGGCTCAGTCGGTAGAGTGTCCAGCTTCTGCTCAGGTCATGACCTCTCAGTTAGTGGGTTTGAGCCCCGCGTCAGAGCCTGGAGCCTGCTTCAGATTCTATGTCTCCCTCTCTCTCTCTGACCCTGCCTTGCTCATGCTGTCTCTCTCTCTCAAAAAAAATTTTTAAAAGACATTAAGAAAAAAAATTTTTAATGATTTTATGTGTCTCAAGCCCTCAATTCAACGTTCATTCTATATTCTCCCTACTATTATCTAACTTTCTGGTTTATCAAGAAAATAGAGGTTTATTAGAATAAAGGTTCTCCATGATACTCAGGTGTAAGAAATGTCATGTTGTACTTTCTAAATATATATATTTAGTGTTAATTAGTATACGTGTGTGTGTGTGTGTGTGTGTGTATAAAGTTCAAAATTCTCTCTCAAGAGTGGCAGTGCTTAGCAGCAGTCATTATTGGAGCCCCTTCTCTCTAGGGGCTATCAGGCATCCCAGAAGGATTGCTCAGCAAAATTTGAGGAGAGACATTCCTTCTCCAGCCTATCATGGTCACTGCTTGGTTGTTTATTATCTGGGCCAGACTCCACTCTATGACTGGAGTCTCTAATCCCCAAGGCCACCTACCCTGCTCCACCCCTGGCCCAACTCAGCTATGGTGGCCCAAGTCTCATGCCTGGGGAGCTCAAGACCCCTTACAACCATATGCCACCTCTTCAGAGGTCCTGCCATGCTTCAATGAAGGGCCTGGCCTTCAGCCATTTGCACAACTTGCTACCACTAAGCCCTATTTTCTATTCCAGAAAAGTCACCCACCCCTAGGGTCTTGTCACGCACCCTCTTCAACCTCATTACCACTCTGCCTCCACTTCCTTAGGTATGAGCCTAGTCACGTGGAAGCTTAATGACCATTTGTAGAATCTCAATTAAATAGCAACTTCAAAGGAAAGCCTGTGAAGGAAGCTTTCCATCCTGGTATCCCAGAAACTCACTTTCTGCCCAAGAAGCACAAAAGTCATTCTAGCCCTTCCGGGCAAGACCAGAAAAACACAACACAAAGCTTGACTTAATTCATTGGAGACTGCTGTAGTAATAAGAGTAATATAAAAAAAAAATCCTCAGTAAGTTATCCTGCTACAGAGGCAACTGAACATGAGCTCCTTTGATTCCTTGCCTCTTCCACACCCCTCATTACCTTTCTCCAGTTTGAGAAGACGCGGTGCCCCCCTTTTGTTCTGGACGCAACACTTAATACTTGCCAAAATCAGGCTCCACAGCCATCCTCCCTTCTGAAACTTCATGCTTTCCTCTTGCACAAGTGTGTTCCTTTCAGAACTTAAGTGTATTTGGCTTCCTCCCATTCACTGGAAAAGAAATCCACCTTTGGCCTCAGGTCCCCTGGAAAATGTCACACATCTTCTTTCCTCCTATCCAAACCTAAAGGAGTAACCTGAACTCAGTGTGACCACCTTATGGGCTATGCATTCACTCGGCACCTCCTGCAACCTGACATCTTCTCCTAAGGCCACCACTATTCTTGTAATTACAAAATTAAATGGCCATTTTTTTCTTTGTATTTCTATACATTTAGGGGGCATTTGGCAATGCTGATTTTTTGCAACACTGTGCCCTAAAGTAATATATTTTCCCAGTTTGTCTTATTTGTTTCTGTTCCTTTTCAACCATGGGCTCCTCTTTCTACCCACTACTTCCATACTCATGTTTTCAGGTGTCTGCTGTCAGATCACTGCCCTTCTCACTGTTGACATTCTTGTCTTTTATCTACTTTTATCTACTCTCAGGGGTTCAACTACCACTTGTATGCTAATAGCTTTCTAATTTAATCTCCAACTCAGATTTCTTCCCCAAGAAGAAATCAGACTCACCAATTCCATTACCTGTTAGGCAGGTTCACTTGAGTACTCTTTAGCTATTTCAGATTTAATTTTGCAAAATCCAAGTAGTTCCCTCTAACCTCAATTTTTATTTGTTATTTCACCTCTCCTTACCCAATGACCAGGGTTATAAAATATTAGCCAGGACTTTCCTTTCTTCCTCCCCTGCTTCATCCAACTGAGCATTACATCCTCATAGCTTCTTCTCCTCTGGGTTTTTCAAATCCATCCTCTCCATGCTGCTCCCACTACTGCTACCCTATGTCAGATGTACTTTCTTTTGTGTGGAATAATAAACGGCCTCCTAACTGGTATCCTGGTTTCTAACCTCCATTCTGCTCTTACCAGAGCTACTCAAATGATCCGTATAAAACACAAATCTGAGCCTGTCTCTCTCTGCTAAGCCATTTCATGGCTTCCTGGATTCTACATGAGGAAGCGCCACGTCCTTTCCTGGCACGCGTGGCTATCTCTTGCCTATGTCTCGGGCCTTTCCTAATGTTTGGACTCTAGCAGTACTCAACCGACAGTAGTTCTCTGCACTCATCCCATTCTCCCTTTTTATTTTACTTCTATTTTTTAAAATTAAATGTTTTACTTCAAGTGTTAGGTTGGTCTTATAAGGGAAGTTTCAAGTTCATTTTATTTTAAATATTAGAGCATTTGAATTTGGGGAAGGAGGAAAGAAGAGAAAAGGCCAAAGCTACATACCTGTTTCATACCTTTTTCTCCTACACAGGCAAAAAGAGTCTGGACCTGAGATATTTGTGTGTCCCGCTTGATTTAAAACTCTTGGTAAGTATGTCAAACATTTTAGGTTTTCACTCCCAGGAGCTCTTTAAACGCCAGAGAATCTATCTGTTATGAAGAGTGCACTGCCCTCTAGAGGTGGCTTTCAGGGAAGGAACATACCAAATACAAAATATTAAAGCATTATGCAGCTTCTCATGTAAATCAAATTTTATAGTAAGACCGTTACTATTACTGCCATTTGTCCAAAATGGTATAACTAATTATGATTCACAAATTTCTTTATCAACTTCAATAATAGACACTAGGCTCAGAGCTGTTTTGCAGTAGTCATATGTTTACATTAGATCTTTAGATAGTTAAATGAAAAGTATTTTAAAAGAAATTTGGAAAACATTTAGGGTTTCAATTTATATAGAGTATGTTAGCCCTACTTACGTAGCTGTAAGTAAAATGTCCCATGGGGTTTCTAAGAGTCTATTTTGGTATGAAAGCAGAAATGAATCAGACACACAGACACGGACACCAACACTGACACACACACACACACAGACACACACACACACACACACACTTAATATGCCATTACTTTAAGTTACCACACTCCTTTAGCCTTATTTCCCCTCTTCTGTTTTCAACCAAGAGAAGAAGAAAGTCTTTCATTTCATCATAACAGCCAACAATGATCTCTACATATCTATGTAATAATGATTCATGATAGGTAAAATCATTTATTATCTTACAACAGCCATTGATTCCTTCTATTTTCTTAGTGTGTTAGAGAATCGGAAAAATAACTAGGACACCATTTGTGTTCATAGTCACACTGGGAGGAAGATGCCACAAAGCCTGGAACACAAGAGGGAGACAAGAGGTCTGCGTTCCTGTGACTCTATCCAGGCTTGGAGGAATGTGGGACCATCAGGCACATCTCCGGTCATGCAGAGGCCACACCAGTACAGCCTGCTTACAGTGCTGTTCCATGCAGTGGAGTGTGAATGCCCTCTTTGGCATCCATCTCCTCAGATGAAAGATACTGCAAAAGTCACAGCTCTCCTGCTGTGTTATGAGACCAGCAACCTGAATAAACAGAGTCTTTTTCATTTACAGATCTAGATATCTCTGGACCTGATTTTTGACATCACACCAACCACTTTACCTCTCTCTTCATCAGATTTCTGTCTATAACTTTACAAAGTCCTGTCAGCATTATTAGAGAGTGAACCTAGGAGACTATCCCAAGCACTTTGAACGCATACAAGACATTATTTCCTGAATTCTTTCTTATGATTTCATAGCTAAGGAATCCTTCAAAACTGTGTGGCGGGGGGGGCGGTCTCAGCCTAGTCTACTCAGAATTCCTTATGGAGGCACAGTCTTGAAATGAGAAATGAAAGGAGTTAGCAGACTTTACTAACAGTGTCCATATTTTTATTCCTGGAAATCGTAGCCCAACAGTTGTCAGACTGCAATCATTAAGAAATTCTTGATTCCAGATGTTAGGCTGAAAACACCAAAAAGTAAAAATAACTAAATAAAAATAAATAAAAAACAAGGACATAGTTTTATCTTGCTGTCATTTCAACTGCATTTCAAAGTTTGGTTTCAAATATTGCTAAGGTAAGAATCTGCTTGCTGCTACACAATTCTGATTTATCACTTAATGATATATGCCACCTCATGCTATTTTGTCTGCCCTCACTATGGTTTGCCTCACTTATTATTCTTTTTTCTTGTTCCTTTTCCCTTTATAATCTTGGTTTACTATATATTAATAGAACTTTAAATTCCATTGGGTGTGGTCATAATTTAAGTAACTCATGGGGCTTAACAGTATATTTATTTTTTTCTTTAATGTTTATTTATTTTTGAGAGGAAGAGAGACAGAGCATGAGCAGAGAAGGGGCAGAGAGGGAGATACAGAATCCAAAGCAGGCTCCAGGCTCTGAGCTGTCAACACAGAGCCTGATGCGGGGCTCAAACCCACTAACTGTGAGATCATGACCTGAGCTGAAGTTGGATGCTCAACCGACTGAGTCACCTAGGTGCCCCTTAACAGTATATTTAGATCATAAAAAGTATTGAATACTGAGTCTGAATGGGGCAAAGTTGTTTGTATCACTTCTCCTTCAGCGAAAACTGCTCTGAGATTCATTCTAAGGAGACTGAATTCTCAAAATATAGAAATGTGATTTGGTAGATGGTCTTGCTGCTCTTTCTGAGATATATCCTGTTGCTCTTCCCAGAGGTGAGCCCTGGCAGGAGGCTGCATTGTGAGCAGCAGATGCCCTGCCCAGAGGCCACCGTAATTGGAAATGCTGCAGAACATCCTGTTCCTGGGAGACTTTCTGCCTGGTTGTTTGTGCCCTAGAGATTTGGCTCCTGGCATTCTTGCCCAGACCTTTGGACTTTGGCAAGGCCAATTCTCTTTTTAAAATTTTTACTTATTTTTTTAATGTTTGTTTATTTTTGAGCGAGAAAGAGACAGACCATGAAGGAGGGAAGGGGGAGAGGCAAGGCAGACACAGAATCCGAAGCAGGCTCCAGGCTCCGTGCCATCAGCACAGAGCCCGATGCAGGGCTTGAACCCACAAACCACGAGATCATGACCTGAGCTGAAGTAGGACGCTTAACTGACTGAGCCATCCAGGCACCACTGGCAAGGCCAATTCTTCATTTCTGTCTTCATCCATGTGCTATTCTGGCTCTTTAGGAGGTTTCATTTTGTGGCTGTGGCAATGAAGGCCCCTCGGACTGCCTGGCTGCTGTTACATTTCATAAGTAGCAACAAACATGCACTTAACTTGGGAATAAAACTATTACTTGAGCAAAAATATAACAAAACATCTTTCCTAATTATTGCCAAAATAATGAGGGCCAGGTCTCTGGCTTTCATGGTAACTGTGGTAATTATGTTTTTTGACTACTACCAGATGCCAATGCTAACTTTTAGCTATCATCTTGATTTGAATAGTATATATAAGAAGAGCACAGTCAGAAGCTCTTGGACATGTGCTAAGTTGAATACAATAACACATTATCCTAGGAAAATCCTTCCAACATCTTGGTGCCTTGGTGTCTGTTATCTATTAAATGAAACTAAAATGTAAAAAATGGTATGAATAACAAAACCTTCCTCATTAGAGTTTTGTGAAGGAAACCAACTATCCTCATGAAATATTTTAAGTCTCATAATTATTGATCGTAACATTGCATACCATAGATAGGACATGGAAGAGTGGAAGAGTGAAGCAATGAGGCTAAAATCACAGCTTGGGAAAATCCAAAAGTAGAGAGAAATCCAGATTTCAAGAAACATAGCCATATTTGGGCAAAGCCCCAGAGTTTAAGTAACAAGAGCACTTGATAATGGAACCTGAAGTCACAGGCATGTTGGCAAATTACACAGCTACACTTTTTCAGTGCAGGTGGAGTCACACTAGTCCTTGTCTTTGGAGTGTTGCTGAGGTGGGTCCTGTGATTTACCTGCAGCACAGTGCACAGGTGATGCTCTGAGAAGTCTCCTCAGGTTCCTGATGGAGACCGACGGGGAAGCTAGGAGCAGAAAGGGACAAAATGCCTCCAGTTCTGTGCATTGGGATCCAGCCTCCAAGCCCCAGTCACTTAAAGTCTTGCCAGAACTCATTCATGGCCTTTTAGCTGGGAAAGCATCACAGAAAAACCGCAAGGCATTTGGTTATGAAACAGGAACAAATGGGCACGACTTTGTAAGGAGTCAGCATATACAGAAAGAAGGAAGTTCAGGCAACATATGTCTTTTCTGTTTGCCTCGTTATATTTTGCAACACATAATGGCAACAATTAAACAAGGACACAATATTATCTAATTTGTGCTGTTTACTTCCCAGGACGTGGAACATTTTCTGCAGGAGCCCATCTTTATCTCTAGGAGCCTCTGGCACACAGTTCCATTTCAGCTCAGGTCTTTTTGTAGAAGGAACTTGATGTTAAAAGCAGCTGGTTCCTTCTGCCCTCAACCCCCTCTGGTGGTTAATACGTTTTTCATCTTTCTTCTGAGTCGCACTTAGCCTGGTTCCATTTTTATTTCTGTTCATTTTAATGAGTTAGTAACTCAAAGATCCTGGCTTGAAATCTCTGGAGCCATGGGTTGTTAGTAAGGATTGAATCAGCTTGCTGGCTCATAATAGGCTATGAATCCAGTGACATTCTTGGTGTTTATTTACTTGGTTGGTTATTGGATCCCATCAGGAGAAAAGACTAAAGAGAAGAATCCAGTCACAGCCTCTCTGGTTGCCGAGAGCTCTAGATGTATAACTCCGCCCTCACTGAAGCATCACTCTTCAAAGGAGGATGGTATGCCGCTTCTAGTATCAGTTATTTGGCTTCATAAGAACTTCCGTATCTTCCAAACCAGTGAGCTTCAAACTCTATGAAATACAGGCTGTGACAATTTTCTCATAAGAAATTACCTACATTATAGCTGTAACTGTATATGTTGAACCTTATGCAGAATGATAACAGGACTTAACTGAGTAGTAAGTTGTATCCGAAAGCTACCACCATCATATATGCCAAGGGAAGCATTAGGGAGTATATTTAAGATGCACTTAAATGAAAAAACCAAAAAACAGAAATAGTGCAGTAGAGAAATCCCGATTGTAGGATTAATAAAGCTGCATCTTGTTAAACCCAATCGCTTCCAGGATTGTATGCCCAAGGATAATTTGTGCACAGCATGTAAATAATCATGATGCCCCATGGGAATTATTTGCATTTTAATTGCTACTAGTAATGGAGACAGTTGTATCTTCTTATTTGTCCTCTTGTCATTAGAATGGTTTACTATAAATGTAATTCAAGTTTTTATCTTAAAAATGGTATTCTAAAAATCTTGGTCACAATCTCCTATTGTTTAATGTTCTTCTCTTTATCTGTTTTGTTTGGTTGTTGTTGTTGTGTAAATCAACTTATTACTGATTGAATAGGGGTTAAGGTAGTCTGTGTGGTTTTCTGAAAGCTAGTCTGCATGCTGAATTAGGAACAGCCGTTGTCTCTTTGAAGAGACATTAGTTTAAGTGTCAGGGAAATACCCTACAGCCTTGGTTACTTTTTACACGCCATCTCCTCAAAACACCTCTCCTAGAACTTTCTTAATGTTGTTTTTAAATGGTGTACCTTTTACTTAAATAAACTTCCTTTAAATGAGACTTTTAGACAATGACTTCAAATAGAAAACCAGTATCCTCGGCCACAATAATAGATGATGACCACAAGAAGAAATAATGGTGAAAAGAGGAAAATATTATTGGATTCTAGCTAAAAGCTGGACTTGCCAAGGCACTGAGTCTAAGGCTTTTGTGTGTATGTGCGTGTGTGTGTCTCCTTTTTTGGTAAAGTGTAAAGATGTGTTGAAGACACCAAACAGAGACTTACTTTAGACATACTGAGGCATATAGCGAACTTGAAAAGGGAAGAACTTTCTCGCAATAGGATTGATTTAGTGGGATGAACACCTCCAAACTCCACATTACCTTAACCTTAGGAAACAGTGCCTCAGGAAAGCCCTCTAACATCTACGTTTACCAATTGGGGGAGGAGCGTACAACTCTCCAAGTGAAGCCAGATTAGGTCCATGGCTCTTATTCTCCAAAATTCTTTTTCCTCTTGGGAATTTTCAGTAACTACTGCTGCTGTCACCACAAAGGCCTGCAGGTGAGCCCTCCTGGACATTCCGGCTCAAGCATGAACGGAGGCTTCCCTCCTTAATTCCTCTGAGGATACCTGAGAAAGGACTGGATATCTAAATAAGACTCTATACACAAATGGGTTAACAAAAAGGAAACACACAGAATGATTTAATCTTCCTTTCTATCTTTGGTTTGGAGTTTCCCAGAGGCAGTGATTTTCAAACCTGAGCTTGCATGGAAATCACCTGGAAGGTTTATTAAAGCAGGGTGTGCTGGACCCACTCCCAAAATTCTGATTCAACAGGCCTGTGTTGGGGCAGAGACTCCACATTTCAAACAAGCAAGCAGGTGAGGTTGGAGCTGCTGGACTGGGAATCACCCTGGAGAACCACTATCCAGAAGAGATCTGCTTATAAGCAGGCCCGTATTTGAGGTATGTGGAGAGACTGTTGGAGGGCCGAATCCTAATTTTAAAATGAAAAAGCAGCTGGCCTCATAAATAAGATGGAGTTGAATTCTCTCTCAGGTTAGTGTAAACTCTTTCCTCCTACTGCCCACATGTCTCCCTCTCACCGAAGTCACCCAACAATATTTTCTCAAATCTCAGGAATTTCACTTTGCTAATATTGACCTATGTTTCTCAGTTATGGTCAGTCATGCTGCAAATGCCCGAGGGTGCAGGAACCAGTCGGTCATAGTTATTCAAGTTATCACTGCTTTCTGAGTTAGGTGCATTTTTGGTACTGCATGAATGGATTTCATTGTCATTTAAAATGTCTTTGAGGGGCACCTGGGTGGCTCAGTTGGTTGAGCGTCTGACTTCGACTCAGGTAGTGATCTTGCGTTTGTGGGTTTGTGAACTCTGTGCTGACAGCTCAGTGCCTGGAGTCTGCTTCATATTCTGTATTTCCATCTTTTTCTGCCCCTCCCCGCCTCAAAAATAAATAAACATTAAAGTTTTTTAAATGTCTTCAAAATTACAATATTATGAATAAGCACTGAAACAAAATGTTCCTGTGTATGAAGAAAGGCATGGGAATAAGGCAGTGGGGCTTATATTTGAAATAATTTGCCACTAGAGTGATTACAATCCCATATTTTTAAAACAAGCTCTAAGTTTCATTTTTAAATAGCAGCATTTACAAAATATCTGTACAGTTTATGGTTATTCAAATGATGTGATAGTGAAAAATGTTAATCTTGCCTTAAAAATAAGGTATATATAGAAGTTAAAAATTTCTTTAGGGGACGCATGAGCAAAAAATGTGAAGGTCTCACCTCTAGACTGCAGTTTTCCAAATGACCCTCATAGTGCTGGCACCTGGCCAAAATAAATTTCTTGACGGCCCATGAAAAAACGAGAAAGGAAGGATAATTTATTGGGTTTTTTTAATGAAGCAAAATGTTTTCAGTGTAAATTTCTGTCTTGTCTTCTGAAATAAGTTCCTTTCTTCATTTTTGGAGGGAAGGAAATTAAAATATCCTGTAGTTTCAAAATTATGATTTGTATACTTAGGGTTTTTTTCTTTTCCACATTTCTTTTTAAAGCAATAACTGTATGCTTTATAGCCCTTACATGAGCAAGCCGTCCATAAGTAGATGAAGCTGAGGTTTCCTCGTGCTACTGAGAAACACACACACGTGTGGCCTATAATTTGCTAAGCACTGCAGCTGAAAGCAGAAGAAATTGTAAAACCCCTGAAAATATACAAAATAAATTTGAGCCGATAGGACTATCATTTTAGGCCTCGTAGTACAGTTTAATTGGCATAATTTTTCTTAGTGGTTCAGAATGTAGTAGCCTGATGTGCAAAAGATGTTGCTTTATTGAGGTTTGATCAGACAGTCATCCCCGCACTTAGATAAACCAATGCTCAGACTGATGACTAAAAACCTTGGGCTGAAACTCCTACTTGTCTATCATTTTACATTTACCTCTGTGGCCTTGATAGAACTCATAACCCTGAATGGGTAGGAGGATAACTCTAAGGCAGACCCACATTTGAGGTAGATTGGGAGGTGGAGCAAGGAAAAATATTAAAGAAGAGTAAACAAGCCCTAAAGCCAATGGAAGATTTACACACACAGTTGCTGATGGGAGACCGTGATAGGAGGGCAGGAGGTGTTGGGATGAGGATTATTCTTGTACAGCCTGGCAGACAGCCGGTACTTCAACATGGTGATGCGTGGATGAGCAAATGTGATATTTGAACATTTTTCTCATTGTGAATTTTTTCTTGTGAATCAGTAGTTATTTTTTTAAATATTAGTTCAAGGTTAAATAAGGTATCAACCAAATAATGTGAGAAGTAAATCATGTATTATCCATGAGAGCAAGCAGCGGCTGATATGCCACAAAAAGAATTAGGATTAGAACGAGTAAAAATCAGGTGGCAGGCAGAGTTAATATTCTAACAATTGGACTGTGACTAAATGAGAAACCCATTCCTTTACATCTTCATGTATTTTTGTTTGGGTTTGTGGGGATATACTGGATTAATTTGTTTCTGATGATTGTATCTTTCCTGGGAGAAATGAAACAAGTGACTAATTCCTAGAATTACCTATCTGGGCATAGCAGATAGGCTGAGGTGAACGGAGACAGAGCCAATGTGTTTTCTGTGCCAAGCACAATTTCCCATACTTAATTCTATTTGAAATTTGTTTGTATTGTTTCCTTCATTATTACATAAACAGAGCCAAAAAAAACCTCAGATCAAGTCTTTAAGCACAGAATCACATGATTTAATGTCTCATAGACACAAGGGGTCAGCATTGCAACATAGATGACTCTGTTGACGGCTTGGCTTTCCGGTTCAGTTCTGCTGTTCCGTGCTGGCTTGCTGTGCCTCTGTGTATGAGGGTGAATAGGGAAATGAAATTCAGTTTGTCTTCTGCACATCACTTTCTTTTCCAGTTTAGTATGTTGATGCCTCTTTTGGAGATGTAATCAATCTGATATTGCCGTGGGAATGATATCCAACAGCGAATCTTCCCAGCCTCACTGGTCCCTATGGTTTCAGCAAGCTTCAGTGAGCTACCAATTTACATTAATTTTCCTCTCCCTGAAACAGATTCTTAACCCACAGAGTTCTTAGTCGATGCTTGCTTAATAAATATACTAGATACATTTTTTCCTGAATACTGCTATTTTATTGGTGCCAGTTTTCCAGGAAAAGGGGCTATGAGGCTTGTGAAGTTATATGTTGATTCTGGGCTTGTTTAGGGTTTCTGACTTAGCAACGGGTTCCACGGTATCACTCCACGTTTGATCTGACCTTTCATTTGCCATTCCTAACTCAGTGCAAGTGTGTGAGACAATGTCTTGGGATATGTTGTATTTTTACAGGAATAAAAAAAATTACAGATAGGAAAATTCACTCTCTTTGGTGAACAGTTCTATGAGTTTGACAAATAAAGAGAGTTATATAAAACTACCATAATGAGGGTAAAATTCTATCACCCCAAAGTGTTCTTTTCTGCTGCACCTTTGTAGTCAGCCTCTCCTTCATTCTAACTCTTGGCAATTACTGATCTGTTTGTTCCCTGTACCCATAGTTTTGCCTCTTCTAGAACACTGTATAAATTGAATTAGATAGTATTAATATTTATGTAATATTTGAGTCTAAGTTCTTTCATTTAGCATAATGCATTTGAGATTTCTCTGTGTTGTCTTGTTTTAATAGCTGGCTAGTATTCCATCATGGGAATGTACCACAGTCTGTTTATCCACTCACCAGTTGAAGGACATTTGGGTGGTTTCTGGGTTTTGGTGATTATGAATAAAGCTACTATAAATATTTACACAGGTTTTTCTGTGAGCATGTTTTCATTTCTCTTGAGTGGAGAGGTGATTTAAAATATTCTTTAATTTCAAAATTTTGGTGTTAGTACACAATAAGCTCTTTCCCCCCGGCATTTCCTTGTAAAGCAACAATGATGTGCTTTACAGGCTAGCATAGGAAGCTACCCATAAGTGGCTGAAGTTAAAATTTCATTTTATTGCTGAGAGACATGGAAAAGTGTGGCCTATAGGGACACTTGGGTAGCTCAATCGGTTAAATATCCAATTCTTGATATCAGCTCAGGTCATGATCTCATGGTCTCATTGGTTTAAGTCCTACATAAGGCTCCACTCTACCAGTGCAGAGCCTGCTTGAGATTCTGTGTCTCTCCCTCTCTCTCTGTCCTTCCCCCACTCATCCTATCTCAAAATAAAGAAATAACCTTTAAAAAAAAAAGTCTTGTGTGTAACTTGATAGGCAGGTGAAAGAGGAGTAATAGGTGAAATAGGAGTGGAGTTGCTAGGTCAAAGGCACTCTATATTTGCAATTGCTCAATCATCCTCTTTAAAACTCTCCAAACTTTCATAAAAATTGAACACACATATAGAATCTAGATTCCTGCACTCAGAATGCTCATGCACTTATAGAATTTAGACCGAATTTTTTTTTTCTGGAGCAAGCACACACGAGAGTTGGGGAGGGCCAGAGGGAGGGAGAGAGGGAGAGAATTTTAAGCAGTCTCCAAGCCCAGGACAGGGCCTGAAGCAGAGCTCAATGTCATGAACCTGAGATTATGACCTGAGCGGAAATCAAGAGTCCAGCGCTTAACCAACTCGGCCACCCAGGCACCCCAGTAATAACATTTTTAAGCCGGAAGAGCTCTTACATGACATTTAGACCTTACTTTATAAATAAGCAATGTAAAGGCAAAAGAAAGGAAGAGTTTTTCTCAAGGCCCTTTAGCTAGCCTGCCACAAGTAGATCTCTGGTCTTCTAGCGTTCTTTCCAGGGCTGTCAATTCTAATTTTCTTGCCATTTGGTAAATAATGATATTGGATTCCAAATAGAAGTAACAAGAATGATATCAACAATGTGTGACTTTATAATGTTTTTAATTTATTAGAAATATTTTTATTTTGCCATAACCTCCCTAGTCTTTCCATCTTTGTCAATAGCATTACCATCCATGCAGTTACTCAGATCAGAATCTTCATTATTATCCTTGATGCTCGGATTTTTGAAAGTTCCCCATATCAGAGAAAACATTCAATAAATATTTGTTCAGAGAAGGAATACTTGGACAAATATACGCACTCTAATGTCTAATATCTGGTATAACTCATACTTCTTTCATATCATAGGTTGAAAAGGCATTCACATGAACAGTCAGTGTCAAACATTTGACATGCAAAGCATTAGATGCCTTTTGGTGCGCTTTCTTATTTTTTTTAATTTTTTAATGTTTATTGTTTATTTATTTTTGAGAGAGAGAGAGTGAGTGTGTGTGAGTTGGGGAGGCACAGAGAGAGAGGGAGGCACAGAGTCAGAAGCTGAGCTGTCAGCATGGAGCCTGATGCGAGGCTCAAATCAATGAACCACGAGATCATGACCTGA
This sequence comes from Suricata suricatta, assembly GCF_006229205.1. NCBI lineage: Eukaryota > Metazoa > Chordata > Mammalia > Carnivora > Herpestidae > Suricata > Suricata suricatta. The sequence goes on from NC_043705.1 coordinate 70,333,978, forward strand.
GCTGACCGGGATGCTTAGCCGACTGAGCCACCAAGGTGCCCTGCTTCCTTATTTTTAAAATGACTTGAAATAATTAAATATTTTATAATGCAATGTGAAAGATTATATTTTTTAAAATTTTCATTATTAACTTGTGGTGCAATATTAGTTTCAGGAGTAGAATACAGTGATTCATCATTTACATTCAACACCTAGTGCTCATGACGACAAATGCCCCTCCTTAATACTCATCACCCATCTCACCCGTATCTTGCCCATATCCCTCCTTCAACCCTCAGTTTGTTCTCTATTGCAAAGAGTCTCTTGTGGTTTTTTTTCTTTCTCTCTTCTCCACCCCTTTCCCATATGTTCATCTGTTTCATTTCTTAAATTCCACATATGAGTGAAGTCATATGGTATTTGACTTTCTCTGATTGACTTATTTTGTTTAACATAATACATTTTAGCTCTGTCCATACCATTGCAAATGGCAAGATTTCGATCTTTTCCATGTCTGAGTAATATTCCATTTTATACATATAATATACATATTATACATATAATATACATATAATAAATATCACATATTTATATGTTTATAATGCTGCTCTCAGCATCAGGGTGCATATATTCCTTCAGATCTGTACTTTTGTATCCTTTGGGTAAATACCTAAAAATGCAATTGCTGGATCATAGGCTGGTTCTATTTTCAGTTTTTTGAGGAACCCCCCGTACTGTTCTCCAGAATGGCTGCACCAGTTTGCATTCCCATCAACAGTGCAAGAGGGTTTCCCTTTTGCTGCAGCTTCACCAATACCTGTTGTTTTTTGTGTGTTGTTAATTTTAGCCATTCTGACAGGTGTAAGGAGGTATCTCATCATGGTTTTGATTTGTATTTTCCTGATGATGAGTGAGGTTGAGCGTCTTTTCATGTGTCTGTTAGCCATCTGAATGTCTTCTTTGGGAAAATGTCTGTTCATGTCTTCTAACCATTCCTTAACTGCGTCGTTTGTTTTTTTGAGGGTTGAGTTTGTAAATTCTTTATAGATTTGGATACTAACCCTTTATCACATAAGTCATTCACATATATCTTCTCCCATTCTTTAGGCTGCCTTTTAGTTTTGTTGATTATTTCCTTTGCTGTGCAGAAGCTTTTTATTTTGACGAAGTCCCAGTTGTTCATGTTTGCTTTGGTTTCCCTTGCCTTTGGCACCATTTCTAGTAAAAAGTTGCTCCAGTTGAGGTGTAAAAGGTTGCCACCTGTGTTCTCTCCTACGGTTTTGATGGTTTCCGTCTCACATTTAGGTCTTCCATCCATTTTGAGTTTATTTTTATGCAGGGTGTAAGAAAGTGGTCCAGTTTCATTCTTCCCAAAACCATTTGTTGAAGAGACATCTTTTTTCTATTGGATATTCTTTCCTGCTTTGTCAAGGATTAGTTGACCATATAGTTGTGGATTCATTTCTGGCTCTTCTGTTCTGTTCCATGAATCTTTGTGTCTACTTTTGTGCCATTACCATTCTATCTTGATGGCTACAACTTTGTAATTTAGCTTAAAATCCAGAATCACAATGCCTCCAGTTTTGTTTTTCTTTTTCAAGATTGCTTTGGCTATTTGGGGTCTTTTGTAGTTCCATACAAATTTTAGGATTGTTTGTTCTAGCTTTGTGAAGAATGTTGGTGGTATTTTGATAAGGATTGCATTAAATGTGTGGATTGCTTTGGGTAGTATAGACATCTTAACAATGTTTGTTCTTCTAGTCCATAAGCATGGAATGCTTTTCTATTTATTTGTGTTCTACAGTTTATATAGATCTTTTACCTCTTTAGTTAGGTTTATTTTGTACCTTTTGGGTAAATACCTAAAAGTTTTAGGTATCTTATTGTTTTTGGAACAATTTCAAATGGAAAAATTCCTTGATTTCTTTTTCTGCTGCTTCATTGTTGGTATTTAGAAATCCAACAGATTTCTGTACGTTGATTTTATATGTTGCAATTTTGCTGAATTGATGTATTCTAGCAATTTTTTGGTGGAGTCTTTCAGGTTTTTTACTTAGAGTACCATGTCATCTGCAATTAGTGAAAGTTTGACTTCCTCCTTACCAATTTGGATGCCTTTTATTTCTTTTTATTATCTGATTACTTAGACTAAGACTTCCAGTAGTATGTTAAATGGTAAGGGGGACAGTGGACATCTTTGTCTTGTTCCTGACCATAGGGAAAGGCTCCCCTGGGAAGCCATCTGGCCTGGGACTTTTGTGGGGAGATTTTTGATAACTGATTCAATTTCTTTGCTGGTTATGGATCTTTTCAAATTTTCTATATTTCCTGTTTGAGTTTCAGTAGTTTGTGAATTTTTAGGAATCTGTCCATTTCTTCCAGATTGTCCAGATTTTGTCCAGATTGTCTCTCATAGTATTTTCTTATAATTGTATGTGTTTCTGTGGTATTGATTGTGATCTCTCCTCTTTCATTTGTGATTTTATCTATTTGGGTCCTTTCTCTCTTCTTTTGGATAAATCTGGCTAGGTGTTTATCAATTTTGTTAATTCATTCAAGAAACCAACTCTTAGTTTGGTTGATCTATTTACTAGTTTCTTTGTTTCTATATAATTTATTTCTGCTCTTTATTATTTTCTTTTGATGGCTTTGGCATTATTTACTGTTCCTTTTCTAGCTCCTTTAGGTGTGAGATTAAGTAGTATATTTGGGACCTTTCTTGCTTCTTGAGATAGGCTGAATTGCAATATACTTCCTTTTTAGGACTGCCTTTGTATTATCTCAAAGGTTTTTTTTACTGTAATGTTTTCATTTTCATTTGCTTCCATACATTTTTTTAAATGTATTCTTTGATTTCCTGGTTAACCTGTTCATTCTTTAGTAGGATGTTCTTTAACCTCCATGTATTTGAGGTTTTTCCAAATTTTTTCTTGTGGTTGATTTCAAGTTTCATAGTGTTGTGATACAACAATATGCATGGTATAATCTTGATCCTCTTGTACTTGTTGAGGACTGATTTTTAATCTAATATGTGATGTATTCTGGAGAATGTTCCATGTGCACTTGAGAAGAATGTATATTCTGTTGCTTTAGGATGAAATGTACTAAATATATCTGTTAAGTCTATCCAGTTCAGTGTGTCATTCAAAGTCATTGTTTCTTTGTTGATTTTTTGCTTAGATGATCTAGTCATTGCTCTAAATGGTGTGTTAAAGAACCCTACTATTATTGAATTATTATCAATGAGTTTCTTTATGTTTGTTATTAATTGATTTATATATTTGGCTTTCTGCAAATTGGGGGCATAAATATTTACAATTGTTAGAGCTTGTTGATGGATAAACCCCTTTTTGTTTAATGCTTTATTTATTTTTGATGCAGAGAGAGACAGAGCATGAGAGGGGGAGGGGCAGAGATAGAAGGAGACACTGAACCGGAAGCAGGCTGCAGGCTCTGAGCTAGCTGTCAGCACAGAGCCTGATACGGGGCAGAATCCACGAACATGAAATCTGACCTGAGCCAAAGTCAGAGGCTTAACCAACTGAGCCACCCAGGCACCCCTGGATAGACCCCTTAATTATGATATAATGTTCTTCTTCAGCTCTTGGTACAGGTTTTTTTTAAAACCTCGTTTGTCTGATATAAGTATGGTTACTCTAGCTTTCTTTTGGCATCCATTACCATGATAGATGTTTCTCCAACCTCTTACTTTCAATCTGCAGGTATCTTTAAGTCTAAAATGAGTCTCTTATAAGCAGCATATAGATAGATCTTGTTCTTTTTTTTTAATCCATTCTGATACCCGATATATTTTGATAGGAGCATTTAGTCTCTTTAGATTCGGAATGATTATTGAAAGATATGAATTTAGTGCAATATGTTTGTTACCTGTAGAGTTGGTATTTCTAGTGATGTGGTCTTATCCTTTCTAGGCTTTGTTGCTTTGGTCTTTTTTTTTTTTTTTCCTTTCTTATCTCCACTCAAAGAGTCCCTTTTAAAACGTCTTGCAGGGCTGGTTTAGTGGTCATGAATTCCTTTGGTTTTTCTCTGAGAAACTCTTTATTTCTCCTTCTATTCTGAGTGACAGCCTTGCTGGATAAAGAATTCTTGACTGCCTATTTTTCCCATTCAGCACAATGAATTTTTCCTGCCACTCCCTTGTGGCCTGCCAAGTTTCTGGGGACAAGTCTGTTGCTAACTTTATGTATCTACCCTTGTAGAGTAAGGACATTTTGTCCCTAGCTGCTATCAGAATTCCCTCTTTATCTTTGTATTTTGCAAGGTTCATTGATACATTGTGGTGTTGTCCTGTTACTGTTGATTTTTAAGGGGAATTCTCTGTGCCTTTTGAACTTCAATCAAGTCTGTTTCCTTCCCCAGACTAGGAAAGTTCACAACTATAATTTTTTCAAATAAATTCTCTGCCCCTTTTCCCCACTTGTTATTATTTTGCTTTATGGAATCACTGAGTTCCCTAAGTCTACCTTTGTAATCTAATAGTTTTCTATCCCTCTTCTTTTCAGATTCAATATTTTCCATAATTTTATCTCTTGTACTACCTATTATCTCCTTTGCTTCTTCAATCCTTATGGCCATATCCAGTAGGGTTTGCTTCTTAGTGACAGCATTTTTTAAAAAAATTTCAGTCTGACTAGCTTTTAAGTCTTTGATCTCTGCCGCAAGGGTTCCTCTGGTGTTTTCTATGCTTTTTTTTTTTCAAGCCAAGCTAGTTGTTCTATGACTGTTGTTCTAAATTCTTGTTCAGATATATTACTTATATCTGTTGTGAGAAAGTCTCTGGCTATTATTTCTTCTTGATCTTTCTTGAGATTAATGCTATATTAAAAAGGGGTCATACACTGTCCAGGGCCTGGCTCTTCAGGAAGTGTTCCTGGTGTGTGCTGTGTGCACTCTAATGTTTTGTTTTGGCTGCTCTTTCCCATTGGTCAGTCCTCTCCAGAGTTCCTCTCCTTTGCAGTGGGGAGTGTTCAGACCTCTAATTAGGTGTGCTTTGATTTGTTTGTTAAAATAAGTCTGAAAAAAGAGAACAAGAGAGAGACAAAGGGGAAAAAAAAAGAAAGAAAAAAGAACCCCGATCCAAAAAAATGAGAAAAGGAGATAAAAAAAAAAACCCAAAACAACCAACAAACAAAAAACTGTAAGCCTGATTCCAAAGGCGGGGGGGGGGGGGGGGGGAAAGAAAAAAATGAAAAGAAAAAAAAAAGTAATCCATCTATTTTCACCAGAACTGCAGGTGACATTTTGAAGCACTCTATGTTCCATGACTTAGTGCATGCAGGGTGCTGCCTCTGCTGGTCTTCTGGAGGAGAGGTCTGTAGTGCTGGCTCAGCGTCAGATTTGCCCCAGTAAATATGCAGTTTCCAGGTTTTGTTGTAAGCAGGTCCCATTTCCACTGGGGGCTACTGTGTTGCTCTCTGAAGTCCCACCTCTTGGAGGTGAAGGGGAAAATGTCACCACCTCAATCTCTCATCCCTGGACAGGGGATCTCACACCTCCCACTGTTCAGGGGCCGTCATAGAATAGCGAGGACAGAATATGGTACACGTGCCCTGTACCATAGCTCTCCTGTGTTTTTTCTTTGGCATGTGGCTGGGATTCAAAACTCAAAATCTTATAGGACTTGGCCTCGTGTGGCTCTGCCCCCTCCTCCAGAGTAGAAGCTCTCAGAGCTGTGTCTGGTGTCCTTTGTCCCAGAGGAATAATCCCACACCTGCGGGTTATATGGAATCTATGGGATAGCACTGGGAAAAGCAGCTAACAGGCTATATGACCTCTGTGCGCGCCTCTGTCTCTTGCCAGGGAAAGGCCGTTTACTGGTGCCTGCAGGGTCTTTTGTCCATGGAGAGTCAATATACCTTCTTCCAAATAAATGTACTCCAGGAAGGGAAATGTTCTCTTCCAGTGTGACTCAGGACATCTCTTCTCCATGCTGTGCACTCTGGAGCCAGCGTCCTTCTCCCCAGGAGTGCATGCCAAAGCTCCACTATGGGTAAAGTTCTGTACTTCCAAATCCTTGGAATCTGAGCTCCACATGCCTTGCAAAAACAATAAAAACAAAAACAAAAACAAACAAACAAAAAAACCCTGCAACACTCAGTACCTCTCACCTCCCCGTCTGTGTCAGGAGAGGGTTTTCTCTTATGGGAACCCAACACCACACCCTCTCAACCCCTCTCTCCTTCTCTCCCTTTTGTCTCTCCACAGAAAGGGTTCCCTCTCCTCTGAGGCACCACCAGAAGGAGCCCCTTCTGCCAATCCTCAGACCAATTTCCTAGGTGTTCCAAGTGATCTGACCTCAACACAGCTCTGTTTGAGGCACAAAGGAAGCACAGTGTGCCTCCACTTCTCTGCTATCTTAACTCCTCCCTCTTGAAAGACTGCATTTCTTTTTAAACTTTGTAAGCATTTGTTTATTTCTGAAGCTTGGGATTAGTTTTATTGGTGGCTGGTAATACTCAGAATTCTGTTTACTATTAGGCATTTTATAGCTACTTTATGTCTCTCTACCTTTTAAATAACAGCTTGAGACAAGAATCCCTAGCAGACTCCACACTGTCAGTGCAGAGCCCACTGTGGGCCTCAATCTAACAAACCATAAGATCATGACCTATGCTGAAATCAAGTCAGACACTTACCCAGCTGAGCCACCCAGGCGCCCCAGAACTGAGAGAGTTTAAAGACTATTCCAGATTTCAGACTGGAGCTCCTTCATGAATGGCAGGACTCCCCACAGTGATGCACTGCAGGAAGGGAGAGACAGCGAGTACAGTGTTGGACCTATGAGGTTTCAGATGCTTATGAGGTGTCTAATTTAAAGATCAGATAGGTGGTTATATATTCAGATTTGGAGGTCATACAAGTTATGGGTCCAATATGGGTCACAATAGAGATAATAATTAGAACATGTCTTAGGTCTGGTTTTATGAAGCACAAATTTCCCAAGTGACCAGTGGGTCACTGGGAATGACATTACTGAAGAATTCTTTCTAATTGCACCCCTTGGCTTTCAGATTCATATATTCTACCTGTCAGAGACAGGACAACATGTAATGACCATTGGCATAAAGTATATGCCACATTGTGAAAGCAACACCTCAGCATCATAGAGTATCCTCTTCAAGGGACTGTCCCATTCTCTATCATGACAGCAATGTCGGGGTTATACAGTGTGTGGGAGACCAGCAGCAATCTACTTTTAGTTTGTACCAACTACCAAGCTGATCCACCAACAACCAGGCCTAGGTTTTTTCCTCCTCCATCATTGGATGGGTTCTGAGGTATTCTATAACAGAACCATTCTAGCGTGTCTACATCTCTAGGCCCTTAGATCATTTCCTCAGAACTCTACAAAGACTTTTCTGGCATTTCCCAAGGGCCATTGAAAGCAAAACTGGCAAAAACTAGGGTAAAGGCCCCCATAGTCTAGGAAAGGTGGTTTGAGGGAACCTGCAGATGACCAATGGTGTATACTACAAAGCTATAGGAGTGGATGATGTAAAGAGAGGGTAAATCAGAAGGGCAAGGACGTCAGACATAGCCCTTCCTTTCGGCCCCGAACAGTCAATGGTTCAAGAGAGAGAATTACCAACAAATGAGACAGGAAAAGAGTTGCAAAGAGATGATGCCCAGACAGGGTTATAAGAGAAAAGGATCATTGCAGTGAATTTGCAGGTTCTGTCATTAATGATGTGATGTAACATTGAAATCTGGGGATGAACAGTCAAGAAAGAATTTGTGAGATGTCTTTGGTGCAAAAAATGTGGTTTTATTAAAGTACAGGGACAGAACCCATGGGCAGAAAAAGCTGTCTTGGGATTGTGAGGAGTGACTGATAAAACACTTATAAGTTGAGAGGGGTTAGAGATACTGTTAATCTTTAACGGATTTGGAAGCAAAGTTTTTAGGGCCTTGAGGGGCTAGCTATGTGTAAGATAAGGTCATTTACTACTATCAAGTAAAATCTTAAGTCATGAGACCCTTCAGATGTACATCAGGGGACCATATGTTCGGAGAATGATTGCTAACATATATCTTGGGGCAGTGGGGATGGAGGGGGAGAGATAAAGGAAGTTTCCAAAGGGATTTTCGTATGTTAGAGAAGACTTACAGAATCCTGGAGGTTGGGTTAATGTCAAGCTAAGGTTGCCTTTTCCTCTAGCAAACCTCAATTAGGAGGTTGAATTCCTGGAGGAAGGTTACTCTTCCTGTCCCATGTACTTGTCAATGGTCTGTAAGTTATAGGGAAATTTAACTTCTTCTACATTTCTTTTGCCTTTGTTCTCCACATCACTGAGTAAGCTGAGAATTCAAATGCATTCCATGGATGTAGTATCATGGAGGACAATGATGACATTGACAAGAGCAATGTCAAGTGGGACAGTGGGCCCAGCAGCCAGATTTAGAGTGAAGAATGGGGGAGGAGGAAAAAAATAAAGCCAAATAAAAAAAAACTAACAGTGGAAGCAAGGAAATTAAGATGATGGATGAGGAGGCTACGATGTTAGGGAGGATTTTTTTCATTAAAGTTTAGAGAGAGCGCATACAGTTTAATGCTGGTAGGAAAGAGGGGAAGATAGGGAGAAAAAGAAGAACGGTGTGTGTGTGTGTGTGTGTGTGTGTGTGTGTGTGTGTGTGTGTGTGTGAAAGAAAGAAAGAAAGAAAGAGAGATAGATTGGGAGAGAAATTAATACTACTGTGCATGATTTCTGAGAAGAATCCACGGAAGAATCTAAGCCTAGTTGGGGGGATGATTTTTGATGGTAAGACAATCTCTACACTGAAACAGGAGGGAGGAGAAAGGGATGGTTTAGGGATTTGGTGGTGGGAAGTTGAGGGTTTGTTGTTACAATATGATGGCTTATTTTTCCTGAGTAGGAGTTCAGGCCATTTGATAAGAGTTTATGGGTTAGGGAAAGTAAGAAGTTTGAGGATAGAGGTACAGAAGGTAGGCAAATGACAATAGCTATGAGAGGGATAGAGAATGGTAAGGCTGGGTAACAAACATGAGGCTCAGTAGGCCCAGGGTTTGCAGAAGGTTGAAAATATTTGTCTGGAACTTGGACCCACTTCCCACCAAGAGTACTAGGCACATTAGGAAATAAATTCTGTTAGAAATGACTATAAAGGAATGTAAGTTTAGTTATGAGCAGAAAGCATAGCAAAGATAAAATTGAGAATGTAGGATTATCATGGAGATGAAGTTTCTGGAGAGTAAAATGAAGAGTTTGGGAGCAAAGATTGAAGCAGGATTAGGTCAAAGAGGAGAAAACCCAGAGCATTACGCAAACAAAAACTGCTCTATTTTTTTTTACTGGTTTTCTCTCTCTTTGTCTCTCTCCTTAAACCAATAAAGACACTATTCTTTTCAATTTATTATTTCAAACCGTTCCTTTACCCAAGGCAAGTCAATTGGGATGGATTGCAAAATTGAATTAAAATAAAGCCTAACTAAAATTGACATTTATTGGCTACTCAAGTCTAAACTGGGGTGTTATTTTTAAAGATGCATTTATGTTTGGGCATTAATATAGTTCTCCATTTTGCTGTGATTATAACAATATAATCATATCCCTTCTTTTCCTTTGATCTCACCCTGACGTGGTTGAGTGTTTTGCTGTAATTTTTAAGTGCTCTGCATTTATTTTTATTTTTAATTGAACTTATTTTTAATGTTTACTTATTTTTGAAAGAGAAAGAGACAGAGTGTTCATTGCGGAGGGGCAGAGAGAGGGAGACACAGAATCTGAGGCAGGCTCCAGGCTCTGAACTGTCAGCACAGAGCCCAATGCAGGGCTCAAATCCACAAACCAGGAGATCATGACCTGAGCTGGAGTTTGCTGCTTAACTGACTGAGCCACCCGGGTGCCCCTACATTTGTTTTTAAATGCAACATATGTAACTGTTAATCAGGTATTGGCTAAAGATATATTTGTCTCCCATTTCTATTAGAAGGCCTGTTACCATGAGTTCTTCAAAGACCACTTGGGTCAGAAGGACATACAAACTTACGGAGAAGAGTAGATAAACCTGTATCTTGCAAAGTAAGTGCGTGTCTACAAAGTTAAGTCATTTTTATTTTCTGGCTACCCTGTTTTTAGGTTCAGAGTGTTATTTGTTTTTGTTTTTTAAGTTTGTTTATTTTGAGAGAGAGAGCATGCAAGCAGGGAAGAGGCAGAGAGAGAGGGAGAGAGAGGATCCCAAGCAGGCTCTGTGCTGCCAGCACAGAGCTGACACAGGGCTTGAGCTCATGAACCATGAGATCATGACCTGAGCTGAAACCAAGACAGCCAAGGTTAACTGACTGAGCCACCCAGGTGTCCCTTTCATAATTCTTAATTGTATACTTCATTAAACCTGAGGTGAATTGAAACAATAAAGACAGAAAAGTAAGTTCGCTTTAAGTTGCTGAAACTTAAGTAACGAACACCAGAAGAACTGGGCTTTGGTTAAGAAAACTTTCACTGCTGCAGGGAAGGTGAAGTGGAAAGGGAGAGATTGTAGGGGAAAGAAAACCAGGGGGCTGCTGTTATAGTCTAGGTGAAAAATAGCATGAGTCTAATCTACACACATGACCGGGAATGCAAAAATGGTAAAAGAAAAAAAAACTCCTGTTTCTCCTCTAGCTTCAACACTTCTGACACCCAGTATCTAGGGTTTTTCCCATACCAGCCAATTTTTCACTTCTCTGGACACCAGCAGTTGGCACTAATAACCTGGAGTTAACTCACAGCCCACGGTTTAAGAGCTCAGTCCTATAATCTTGTTCAGTCCTACAAGACTGTCCTTTGCTCAATTCTAAAATGCCAGTCACAAGTCTAGGTTGTCACCTGTGCTTCTGATCTACCAGCTGTAATTATAGGTTCCTGTAACTCCCTACCTCAAATGTGATAATTTGAAAGACCAGGTCACAGAACTCAGGAAAAAAATTTACTTACTTAGATTTCAGGTTTATTGTAAAAGGATACAACTGAGGAACAGGTAGGTAGAAGAGATGCACAGGGAAGATACAAGAGAGCGGATGCAGAACTTCCTTGCCTCTGCTCACCAACCCAGAAGCTCTCTAAACCCTGTGGTGAAGCTTTTTACTGAGGCTTCATTTCATCCACACACTTGATTAAATTATTGGCCTTTGGTGATTGTCTCCCTGGAGGTCAGAGCGTGGAGATGAAATTTCCAGCCCTTTCATCTCACCCTTGGTTGCTCTGGAAACCAGCTAAAGTCATCTTGTTAGTATAAACTAGGTGTGGTTGAAAGAGGCTTGTTATGAATCACAAAAGATGCTCCTCTCACCCAGATTACTCAATAATTTCCTAAGAGGGCACCCTGCTGGCTCAGTCACTTAAGTGTGTCCCTCTCTTGGTTTTGCCTCAGGTCATAATCTCAGGGTTTAAGGGGTCCAGCCCCACATTGGCCATGGGCTCTTTGCTGTCAGCATAGAGCCCGCTTTGGAGTCTCTGCCTTCCTCTTTCTCTCTGCCTTCCTCTTCTCTCTCTCTCTCTCTCTCTCTCAAAATAAATAAACATTAAAAAAGAAAGAAAGAAAGAAACTCATAGAGCTTTGGAAGCTTTGTTCTAAAAACTGGGGACAAAAACCAAAATATATATTATTAAATCACAGTTTCACTGATGCGGATAGATAAACTATAGATTCATAAATCCACACTTGATTGGCAGCTGAGTAACCTGCCTCATTGGCCACATTATACTGGGAAGCTCAGGATTCCTGACCTTATATTTTCTTTGCTATTCCCATTCCAACTTCAACTTTCCCAGATCTACCCCCAAATAGCTTTCTGAGCCCTGTAGAATTTGCGTTAAAAAGGAACAGCATGTTTCCTGACATGCATAACATTAGGGAGGAGGGATGGAAAACAACTGCATAATTACTGTTGCACAATCACAGTTGGAGCTGATTCTTCCAGCCTGAAATGGGCTCCTGGTTTCCCCTGGTGACATTTTCAGACCTTCATTATACGTGAAGAACCTCGGTAACCATGTCACACATTTTCCTGTGGTGTGAAACACATTCATTTAACGAGACGATGACCTTTATTTATCTACAAAATGTGACCCCATTAGCTGTTAACCAAACATATGAAGTGAAGTTGAAACAATGACTTGAAACTTTGAATCTCAGGATTGAGATGTTTTTTCTAAACAGCATCTGGCTACAGTGTATAGAAATTGCCTCCATTACCAGGGATTTTGGTAGAAGAGTTAGACGTGTTAGAACTCTTTAGTCGAGTGTGTATAATAGACTGCCTAACTTTATTAATAGTGCCCCACTTGCAAAATATACTAATCTGACCTTTTGAAGTTAGGTTTGGTCATATAACTAGCTTTGACCGAAGAAATATATGGCAGAGACACATGTATCTTTTCCACATAGAAGCTTAAGAAACTGTGCATTTTTGCAGCACTGCCTTCACCCTCTCCTTTGGCATCTGGCAGTGCAGTCAGTGGCTGCTTTCTCATGCTGGGTCCCTGGGAGAGGACAATGTGATGTGAAGCAGAGCCCTCAGCTGGCACATGAAGGAAATGTATTATTTACTGGGATACAGGCCTCATTGCTTTAAGCCACTGAGCTTTGGAGCTGGCGCTGTAATGTAGTCAACCTATCTTGACTGATAAAGGGTGTATATTTCTATTGCACATCTGTATTATGTGTATGGAGTCATTTTTAAAAGCAAGAAACACTGGGGGGGGAAGGTAGTGTGGGTGTAACAAGAAAAAATTGGTAGAAAATAGTCTTTAAATTGTCACTAGAAATAGGTGAAAATAACCCACTTGTTCTTTTGTGTTTAACTACATACTGCTATAAAAATGATCAAATATTTTGTTTTAAGTGCTTAGGGATAGAGAAGGAGGTGGAGGAATTGGAACTTCAAAATAAAAAATGTATAAAGAAATGGAAAGTTCTCTAGATTTTGTAAAAGGATCAAAGCAGAGTGAACTAACAGAAATGCCTCTAGCCATAGAGACCAAAGCAACCATTGGCTGAGTGCCTCCCTGACCTGTCATCTGAGATTAGCCTTTGTCCGCGTTCCCCATGCCGCCCCTCCGGTCTTAGAGATCATTTCCACACTTGGAATACTGGAAGGGTCTGGCAGACCTGCCCATCACTCATGGGGTGGGCAAAGTGTGATACCTGAAGACTAGTTAGAAAGAAGTCTCCAAAGAGGTTTTCTCTAAGGGGCTTAAGACTTTATCAGGTTGACCGATTTTTTCTTGGTTAGAAAGGATTTCCTCTGTGTCTCTTGGAGTGTTCTTCAGAGAGAAATGTGTAAATGTGGATTAAAAAGTGTGATGAGTTAGGGAGAGGGAGGTAAATCATGAGAGACTCTTGAATACTGAAAACAGACTGAGGGCTGAAGGGGAGGGGGAAAGGGGAAGGGGGTGATGGACAAGGAGGAGGGCACTTGTGGGGAAGAGCACTGGGTGTTATATGGAAACCAACTTGATAATAAACTATAAAAAATAATAAAATTAAATAAAAATTAAAAACAAAAAAAGTGGGATGAGGTTCATGTATATATTGCAATATGATTACCACTGTAGTTTTAGCTAACCCCTCTCATGTCACATAATAATCCTTTCCTTTTGTGCGCGTGTGTGTTCTCTTGTGTGTGTGTGTGTGTGTGTGTGTGTGTGTGTGTTGAGAACAAGTAAGGTCTAGTTCTCTTAACATTTTTGAAGTTTATAATGCAGTACTGGTCACTATAATCATATATAAATGTATCAAGTCAGCACATTGTATACCTTGAACTTACACAGTGTTGTGTGTCAATTATATCTCATTTTTAATTCATTCGTTTAATTTTTCTAATGAATATGTAAAAATACACATAACACAAAAGTCAAAATCATATAAGAGGTAGACTCAGAAAGATGTCCTTCCTACCCATACGCCTCCACCCATGTCTTACCAGTCCCATATATAAGACATTGTATTGGTTTATAATTTATCCCTTCTGTATTTCTTTCTGCAAAAAAGCAAACATATATTTGTAAAGTAAACAAATACTTAAATTATCCCTTCTTTATTTATTTTCAAGTTTTTTGTTTAAATTCCAGTCAGTTAACATACACTATAATATTAGTTTCAGGTGTAGAATTTAATTATATCTAATTTTTTAAAAAGTCTGATGAGAGGTTAAAATCAGGGCCTAATTTTAGTGTTAGTCTGAAGAAAGTAGTATGAGTTGTTTCATGTGACTCAAATATATTTTTCTTTAATTGCTTTTGGGTATGTGTACGTATGTATGTTGGAGCTCCAAGGAATTAGGCCGAATGTCATTGACTAGTAATGTCAGTCTATTGTTTGCAGGGTGAGGCTTATTTAACTGTGTTACATGATAAATGTGGCCTCCAGAGTTCACTGCAGTAACTGACCCGGTGTTAAACTTTTTCTCCAGGTAGGAAGTATCTGTTTCCACCAACAAGGCTATAACATCCCTTTTAAGGCAATACCTAGAATAGAATTAATTCTTCCTAAAAGGTCCAAAATCTAGGCAAGAAGGTACTTGGGATTCTGGGCAGATGTATAGCCTTACTGTGGGTGTGGCCAGCATTTGCTGAAATACAGAAAGAAGCTAACACTTGATAATATCAATTGATTAAAAACCTGAACATTTAACTCTTCTCTGAGTAAGTACATAAACAAAATCCAAGAGTTTATTACTATCTACAAAAACAAGTAAAATGACTACATTGTTAAAAGGAATAGGTAGAGGGGCACCTGGGTGGCTCAGTCAATTAAGTATCCAGCTTTGGCTCAGGTCATGATCTCACGATTTGTGGGTTCGAGGCCCACGTCAGACTCTGCTGACAGCTCAGAGCCTGGAGCCCGTCTTCAGATTCTGTGTCTCCCTCCCTCTCTGACCCTCCCCTGCTCACACTGTCTCTCTCTCTCAAAAATAAGTAAAAACATTAAAAAAAAAAGCAATAGGTAGGGAAGTGAGAAACAAACTGATTTTATCTTTAGCCTCCTTAGAGCAGGCTCTGGATTTGTGTGTGTAATCTGCCTACAAATCACTTCCACTCAGGTATCTTTTTTTTAATGTTTATTGATTTTTTTTTGAGAGAGACAGAAACAGAGACAGACAGAGAGAGAGAGAGAGAGAGAGACAGAGAGACAGAGAGACATGAGTTGGGGACGGGCAGAGAGAGACCAAGGATCTGAAGCCATCCCTGCACTGACAGCAGAGAGCTTAATGCAGAGCTTTCATTCAAGAATCCTGAGGTCAAGACCTGAGTGAAGTTGAAGTCAAATGCCTAACTGACTGAGGCGCCTCACTTCCCGTCAGTGATCTTAACAGGCATTGAAACTTACATGCCTCAGCTTCATTCTTAATCTGCTGCCTTCCTTAACCTGCTTTTCTATGGTCTGCCCCATCTCAGGAAATTGAAACTCCATTCTTCCAGCTGCTCAGGCAAAAACTTTGGTATCAGGTTTGATTCTGCTCTTTCTCCCATATTCTGTATTCCAGGCACTGGTACATTTCGTCAGCTTTATTTTAAATCTGTATCCAGAGCCTGACCAATTACCATGGTCTGCATTGTTCTCAGTCTGGTGGACGCCATCACCCCTCCCCTTCTAGGTAAAGGAGGAGCCCCTACTCATCTCCTTCCTCAAACTTGTCCTCTTAGAGACACTTCTCTGCAAAGCAGCCAACAGGACTCTTATTTTTTTTTTTTTAACATTTTTAGTATATTTTTAAAAAAATACACACAATTTAAAGAGTCAATTTCAGGTTGTTAGTAAAACAAAAGTTCTTGATATCACATCCTCCCTCCCATTTACTGCTTCCCAGAGATGGCCACTTTGAACTCTTTTAGCTGATTCTTTTGGTAATGACCACATTTCAATAAATGACAACGCCCATGTTTAGATGAGGCAACAAATATTGCTAGTTCCATTGTGACCACCAATAGTTGAGACAGATCCTAACTATGGAAATGTTGAAATGTGAAAAAATAAGGTGTCTCAGAATTGAAGAAGTGTGACAATTTCATTCCTTTGAATAACATGTTTATATATAAATTTATAGTGTGCGTGTGTGTGTATGTGTATAACATTAGGTTTAGGCATTAAACATTGATTTCCCACTATGAGAGGTGAAGGTTTATTATGCTTTATATCCTTTCCCACTGTCCCCCTAATCCACATATAATGCAGTTTTATTATACTAATATCCCATGCTTTCACAGTATCTCTCTATAAACATTTTCAGAGCTGGATCATCTGATATATGTTAATGGTATATGTTGTCCCTTCCTTTTTTTTCCTTTCTTTCTGTTTTTTTTTTTCCTAGAGTTACTAATTATTTTTTTCTTAATTGTTTGAGTTTCTATACACTTATTCTCAAACTCATTCCTCTATGTACAAGTCCTAGAAACATTCAGTTCTTCCTTTCAAAGCTTTATACACACTCTAGTCAGGAGTGACTGTTCTCTAAGCATGCTTCAGAGCTGTGAGCTTGGCATTTCTTTTCACCATCTTCCTGAACTCTTGTTCTCTCTCTCAACAACCCCTGTTCCTTGGATCCTACATAGTCTTTCTTGATTTGCTTCTTTGTATAGAATGTTCATTGTGTTATTTTTCTGGGAAAGATTCAAAGTGATGTTTTGAAAACTTGCATGTCTAAAAATAATTTCATCTTACCTACATTTAATTGCCTGGGTATGAAATTTCAAGCTTGAGAATTTCTCCTACTATTTACAAAATATTGCTCCATTTTCCCCCTAAAATCCAGTATTGCTGCTCTTTGAACCTGTTTTCTCCCTATTTTGAAAGTGCTCATTTCATTATGGCCAGAAACTTCTGAAACTTTAAAATGACTTGTCAGTAGTTCCTATTTAATTGATTTCATCTCCCCCTCCCCCCATATTCTCTACTCTCTCTTCTTAAATTTTTATCATTTGGGATATTGATCTTGTAGATTGTCTTTTTTTACATATATGTTTTTTATTTTTTTATTTCTTTTTTTATTCAAGTTTATTTATTTTGAGAGAGTGAAAGAGTGAGGAAGGGGCAGAGAGAGAGGGAGAGAATCTCAAGCAGGCTCCTGTCAACTCAGAGCCTGACTCAGGACTCCATCTCAGGAACTGTGAGATAATAACCTGAGCTGAAATCAAGGTCAGATGCTTAACTGGCTGAGCCACCCAGGTGCCCCTATTTTTTCTATGTCTGAGTTTTCATCTTTGCTTACTTTTGTATATTTTCTATGTCTTTTACTTATTTCCTGGAAGATTATTATATAACCTTCTTGCTGAATTTTTTCCTTCTTTTAAGGCATATACTGTATTTTGTAAAATTGTCTTATTCAGGTGTGTTTTTAAATGTTCTTCTCTCAGAACATTGGAATTTATTGACATTTTTTCCTCCTTATGAAGACTTTGTTTCTGCTAATCTGCTACTTCTGCTTTTCAGTTTTCTCTTCTAACCTTGAGATCAATGGCTGTCCTCAAATATCTGTCAGTCCTGGATATCTGTTCATATTTAAACAGTGGACACCAAAAAGCTCTTTTGGAAGCTGTGGGCCTGACCTTCATTCTAACATAACCTGGCTGAGCTATTTTGTTAATGAACACAGAACATGCATCTCTTTAGATCTTTTCTCTTGAAGCACTCATTTTCTTCAGAGAAGGATCTCCTTTTAATCTCCTTTATGATGTCTAGTCACACAATTTCAGAAATCTGGGAGTAAGGGAAGACAGCTGAGAGTCTCAACTAGTCAACACACAGTAGGTGAATTTCACTCAATTCCCCTTTTTTCAGTTTCGTACTCCTTCCCTCAGGTGACTCTGTCTCTGTATCCTGCTTTATTTTCCTTCTTAGCACTCTTTATTGTACCACCCATCATGTTTTCAGCTGTTAATTTGTTTATTCTTCTTCATTTAGGATGTAAGATTAATAAAAACAGGACTTTATCTCTTTTTGTTCATTCCCATATCCCCAATGTCTGATAAAGCCTTGTAAATAGAAGGTGCTCAGTAAAAAAATATGTGATGAGTTAGGTTAAATCATAGGAAACTTCTGCTATTCAACTGTTTTTGACCTTCAGAATGCAACTTTATATAGTTAAAACTAAACAAGAGAGAATCCAAACAGCTAGGGTGATAGTCCCTAGGGTGATAGTCCCTAGCTGTTTCAAGTATCTTTTATAGTTTATTATACAAAAGTAATCTAATGGTGAGGAAACTCAAGCCTAGAGAGCTTAAATGACTTCCCAAGAACAGACTGTGTTAGGCAGTCAGAGAACCAGGACCAGAATCTTGTGTGGACCAGATGATCTGGAGATGAACCTGGGCTAAAATAGACATGGTCTCTGTTGAGTATTTCTGAAGCAAGAGAGAGAAGAAACAAGCAAACACAGATAATAGGGCGTTGAATGGAATTGTTTTTATTATGTTGCCGTTTCAGCCAATGGCTACAGACTGGCTTCAATAGGCACTATGAACCCTCATAAACTAAAAAGAACAATGTGGAGCTACCAAATCTCCCCTCCAGGGCCAGCCTTGTTCTTCAACTCACACCCCTACAACTACATCCAGCCTATATACGCAGACTACTGAAATTCAGAGGGAGATGGGCACTGATTTGCAGTATTGGGTAGGCTTAGGACTAGAGAGTATGTACGTGTCCATATTTGGGTTGGGGATATGGTAAAGAGTTTGGATTATAAGTTCCCATCCAGATTGCTTCTACTGTATGGTACAGTTGTTACTCTAGAGAGGTTTGTTATAATGTAATTATGAGTACATAAATAAAAACCTTCAAGCAAAGTGATAGAAGGAAGCACATATTCCTCCTTCTCCCTTAGAAGAACGAGAATGCTTGAGGTGCTATTCATAATGTAAATCAAATTGGAGGTCTTTCCACCCATGTAGGACTAAAAGAAACAAAGTTGATGTCCATACACTTACTTACACTTCCAATTCCTAGTATTTATCTTCATATTTAAAGGAAATGTAAAACATTTATTGAGCAGATGGCAATGTACATAAGGCCCATGAAATACGCCAGTGTCTCCCAGGCTGCAGTTACACTGAAAACAGCTATTGACCTAGACCAGCATGTGTTAGTTTTCCATTAGCTCATAGTGTTCACCAGGCAATCTGTACCTCAGAGCTAAGTAAATGGAGTCATTTTTCCGTCGTTGGCTCATTTCCACAGGTCGTTATGTAGAAAAGCTGATAAAGCATGATTGCTTCAAAAGGTAGAGGGGGAAAAACCCTCAGAGATTCTGGCAAAGTTTCCAGGAAGGTCATCATTAACAAGGCTATTCAATAAAATGCCCACAGCCTGTAGATGCAGACTAATCCTCTGGGAGAGGGCAGGTCCCCTCAGGTCGGGTCAGAGGCTTAGTTAGCATATTCACTTTCATTTTATTTTCCCATAGTACACTTCCTCCTCTCTGTCCCTTCTTTTTTCTTTCAGAAACAATTTGGCCAGTAACAGCCTAATAAAGTATTTTATAAGGTGACCAGATTCTCAGGATGTGAAATAGCACGTCCCTTCAGTTATCATAGTAAGGAGGCTCTGTGTCTCTCTCATCTATTGAACTATACTTTCCAGGAAGGAAGGAACCATTTTGAGTATTGGATCTTTATTGCCTGTCATAGCATCTAGCATATAGTAGGTACTCAATAAATACCCCTTGGCTGAAATTATGAATAAATTATACATATATGGAAGAATTTTGGCCATAGCATAAATGGCCAATCTGTATTAGTCTTTAGTAACACGGCAGATATATAGGTTGAAAATACAATAAAAATGAAGACAAGCAGAAAAATCCTTAAGCACAGCAGGACTGATAATTTAGATAGAAGTAAAAGGCATTTTACATCCTAACACTAAGGCATTATACTTGGCTGCCTTTATCACTGCTATAAATTCCTCTAACTCACTTTCTGATTCTTCCTTTCAAGAAGTTGCCCTTGTTTGAGTTTCCTTTTTAATTTTAATTTCAATGCACGCTAAAGAAAGCACCTTCTGCATCAACCTTTTAGAAAATTAATTTCAGGATGTCTCACGAATTTATACTCAATCTCAGGAAATAGAACTTCACTGACTTCCTGACAATCTGTGTCTCTACCCAGCTCTTGGGAAACAAGAATGGAGCTACCACATGAGGATTCCTATAAGCTCACAGTTATTCTCCGTTCCCCACATCTCTGAAACCCCCCTTTCAGCCCATCCTTCTCTTTCTTCTTTAAGATCAGTTCCTAAGCTGAACTGCAGTAGTTATTTGCTTACTGGCTTTGGCCTTTCATTTTGAATTTGTTTAGTGCAATGTCCAAGGCATAGCTAGAAAGGAAATTGTTTGATAATTGGGACATGAACCTTCTCTCTTTTGAGCTAATCCTTCATTTTCTTTGCTTTCTTTTTCATGAAAAAATTCTTAACATCTGCTCGAATTCAGGCATGTGTATCCACTGTGATACTTTCCATTTAGCAGGCAGGATTGTCTTACAAGGAAAAGCCGAACACTCTGACAGCTGATTACGTTACATGCCTTTTAAAACTTTGCTTCTAAAAGAGTACTGGATAACAGTGATGATGACCTATGAAAAGTAATTAAGGCTTCAGGATCATTTCTACTTGTGAAGCTGGGAATGAGATGGCAGCGAACACTAAGGAACTGTTTATAATGGATAACAGGCTCTTAGTAAGTAAGTAAGGTGCAGGGTAGGACATAAAATAGGACACGAAATAGCTCAGGTTCTGTAGCAATGTGTTGTTTTCCTCTGCCAAAATAGGTAGATCAATGCTGTAAACTCTATGATATTGGTAGATCTATTTTTGCCAAAAATATTCCACAGAGAGTATAGTTATTTGTCTTTTTCAAGAAGAGCAGGTTTTTCTCTCTTACTAAGGTATAGAAAGTTTTTCTCTTCTACTAAGGCTTTCAGAAAATTGTTAAATATACTGGAATATTTGCAGCCCTGTGGACATTTATATTTGGAATAGGAATAGCCACTCCTTTTGAATACAGATTTGTGAATAACTTGACATTTAAGAAAGATATTGTAATAATATTTCAAAGCATAATAGGAGCACTTTAGTCATCTGTGAGGCTGGTTGTGCTGGACATGAAACATGTGATTTCATATTTATGGAATGTGAATTGTTGGAGTCTTCTCATTCTTTGAATCACTGGAGGAAGTACCTTGAGAGATTATTTTCCTATTTTAGTAGTAGGAAGAAGGCTGCATGAGAAATTTCAATCTATCAAGATTCTAGAAAATTTTGACTCTGTGTGTTACCTTCTTGAACTGGTTGTTTTTCCTGGAAAGGGTTGATATTTTGCCTAATTAAAGTGTGTGTAGTAGGATTGCTATTCAATTTAGCAAATCAGTAAAACTTTAGTAAAAACAGTAAGACGGGTCGCCTCATGTAGAGATCCTGTTATGCTCCACTGAAAATCAGATAATTGCCAGCTATTCAAATATAGTTGGTGGAAAAGAGATGACTTTCCACGGTACCAAAGCAGTGTCTGCCTGAGCCATGTTTTCAATCCAAATGCAGGATTTTTTGGATTCAGAATATTCTCTCTATATATTTTATTTTTGCTGATATTACAAGTAAGGAAACAGTAGGAAATATTTAGGACCACATAACACAGATGAATTTCCAGAAAACAAGCCAGTCCTCTTGAAAAGGATATCCTAGAAAAACTTTTATATGCCAATGGATATTTAATCTATTCTGGAATTTTTGACATAGAGAAGGTGTAATGGAAAGCACCATGCCCTGAAGTAATTTCTGATTTGCCCTTTCCAGGTGAGGAGAGGTGGGAATACCATACAATGAGAATACTGTCCCAGCCTTCTTGGTGGCTCACCATATTATCTACTTTAATCTGAATAATCCATGTGTCAGTGAGTACAGTAAGCACCCATGGCTGCTCAACATCTTTTGAAAACACTCTTGGTCTTGATAATTTCTATAATTTTGAGTCCTGCCTTGTCAAGATATGATGCACCATGATCAAGTGGGATTCCTCCCTGGGATGCAAGGATGATTAAATATATGGAAATCAATAAATATGGTACATCTCACTAATAGACTGAAAGATCAAAAGATCAAAATTACGTGATCTCAATAGTTACAGAAAAAGCTTTTAACAAAATTCAATATCCTTTTATGAAAAAAATACTCAACAAATTGAATATGGAAAGACTGTACCTCAACATAAGAAAGACCAACTGTAACAAGCCCACAGCTAATAGCATACTCAAGAGTGAGAGATCGAAAGCTTTTCCTTTAGGATCAGGAACAAGACAAGGGTGCCCAATCTCACTAACTGTATTCAGCATGGTACTGAAAAATCCTAGAGTCCTGTCAAAGTATAGTCCATAGGTACCTTGTAGTCCCCAAAGTCTTGACACCCTTAAAGGGTTTCTGCAAAGCCGAAACTATTTCATTATAATCATAACACTAGTTGCCTTTTTCACTTTATTGTCATTTGCATTGATAGTCAACAGGATAACAAGAATCAAGGCAGTGGCACCAAACTATATTCATCCTCATTCCATGCCTTGCCATCACACACTCATAGTTTAACAATAAGACAAAAATAAAACAATACAAAACAACAATGACACTCAAGAATACCCTGGGGAAGCACTAAAATATTGACCCTTGAATATGTTCCTTTTAAATAATTTAGTTGACAAAATGGGAAATCTATATAAAGCACTTTGCTGTATACCAAATTATCTTGTTTGTCTTGAAGAAAAGCACTTGTGCAATTGTTTGCGTTCCAGTTAGAACTAATTGCGGTTTTGTTTTGTTTTCAAGGCATACTATTTTTACTTGAAAAAAGTGAATGACAAACTCTGACCTAGATACTTGACAGAAATTTTCAGGCAAATGTATAAAGTGAGCCTGTCAATTCAAGGAAAACGATTGGCAGAATTTGTTACCAATGATAAAATCTAAACTTTCAGAGGAAACTTAAATTTTGAAAAACTTTTATCTACCATAATGAGCTTGACAACTCCTTAATACTTAAAGACTTGTATGATATTGGTGATGATAGTAACTAGTGTGCTTTTTAAAAAAATCATAGTGTGAGGAAAAGTGTCAACATTTGGAATATCTGTATTACTCGTGGAATTAATGTTTTCCAAATAACAATTAACAGTGTTATAAAATTATGCATGGGCAAAAATTCTACTCCAAGTTCAGGATAGACCATCAGATCTTAGTTTAAGAGAGTGCAAAACTTTATGATAGGATTTCAGAGTCTTCATTTTATCTATAGTTTAAGAAACTACTTGTTGAGTCTTGGTGTAGTATCAAACAAGAATATCTACAACTATACTTCTTCCTTTCCCAGTTAATGTCTATGAGAGGTTACATTTTCTTTATAAACTTCAATGAAAACATCATTTTGTAGTAGGTTGAATGCTGAAGTAGATAACACAATCAAACTTCCTTTTATGACGTTAAACAGTAAAGCGATTTGCAAAAATATAAAACAATGCTATTATAACTTTTTGTTTTGGAAATATTTATTTTCAGAAAAATAAGTTATGTAAATGTTATTTAAGTTAATATGCAGAGTGGGGTTGTTCTTGTAATTTTAGAATTAATAAATAGATTTTCTTCCATTTTAATTTTTTCTGATAAGTATAACCCACATCAACAAAAGCTTTTTGGGATGCTTACTAATATTGAATGTAAAGGGGACTTGATTTCAAAAAGTTTTAAGAACTGCTACCTTAATAAATTATTGCTGGGGAATTTTGCATGTGAATATCATGAGGCTGTGCCAAGCAAGAAATATATTCAGGGGAACCTGGGTGGATCAGTTGGTTAAGAGGCTGACTTCAGCTCAGGTTGTGGGTTCGAGCCCCATATTGGGCTCCGTGCTGACAGTTCCAAGCCTGGTGCCTGCTTCAGATTCTGTATCTCCTGCTCTCTCTGCCCCTCCCTGACTCATGCTGTTTCTCTCTGTATCAATAATAAAATAAAAACATAAAAAAATAAAAAACATATATATTCAGCAATAGATTAGGATGACCTCCCGATTCTAATGTAAATTGGGTATAACGACTAATAATAGTCACATAAATAATTAAGAGAAGTCAAAAAGAAAACCAAAGCTTTACAAGCCTGTTTAATACTTGATTCATGTGCACAGATGACTGCTGGATCTGGCTACTGGCATGTGACATTGGCTGCAGCTCTTGGTCTCCTGGGGAGGCTGTTCGCTTTGCCATCTTACACACACACTTTTTAAATCTCAGACACTCAGCATCTCTCTGGCTTCCTTGGATTTAATACATCTGACCTATGACTTGTTTCTTTGTCTATGTTTTATGAAGTTTTTTTTCATCAGGGTATTTTGAAATCAGTTTGGGAAATGATCCTGATTATAATTTGGCTTTAAGTGCATTTCCTTATTAAAATACTTAGAATTATGTGGTATTCTTATGTTATCAGTTGAAGCACTGAATCCTATAATGTAAAGTTGGATAAAACTATATAGCCTGACATAGTTCAGTCTATGATTACCTAATGTAGAACATAAAAACCGAAGAGGAAAAAGTTGTACAATATCTTGATAACTAAGCAGCTGGATGAAAACAGCCAGGGAAAGAAAAGAAAGGTATTTTCCTGCTGCTTTTCTGATATCATTGTTTCTGTTTGTGAGCTTTAAATTTCTCTTCTCATTTCCTCTCTCCCTGGGACTTTGGAGTCTTAGCTGAAGTTTGATATAACCTAAGCATGCTATCAGTATAGTGAAGTTACCTGTACTTGGATGCATCTTCACCATTTACTTGACTTTGATCAGGTGACTTCAGCTGTTTTTGCTCTACTTCCCTTTCTATAAAATGCGGATAAGTGGATCTACATCACTGAATGAAGATTAAGTGAAACAATGCATGAGACTTGCTCAGCATTCTGTCTGCCACCGACCGAGTCCTCCATGAATATCAGCTATAACTGTATATTTTTACTTTCTGGCAATTTCATTTCAAATGTGCATTAAATGGATGGGAAAATAAACTCAATTAGAGAATTCAACAAATGCTTATCAAACTATTATATACCAGGCATTGTGCTAGATCTCGGGATACAAAGATGGATAAAAACAGTGTCTAGGAGGGTGGAGGCTATGCCCATGTAGCACATTATCGTACTTCTAGTCTTTGTCAAAGTACCTGACATATGGTAGATGTTTAACAACTATGTGCCAATGAACAAACAACCAACCTTAGGAAGTAAGTGTAATTGCTCTCACCATTTTATGGATGAATAAACTGAGACTTGAAAAGGAAGAGTCATCCAGTATCACCCAGGTAGTAAATCACAGAATCATAATTGAAACCACCTCAGCTTGACTCGCCTTGGAGCCAGTACCTGTGCTGCACCTCTAGGAAGGGAGTGCTAATGCTAGCTGTCCATGCTGCTTGGGAAGTGTGAAGTGGGTTCCCCCAGTTCTAATATTCAAAGCACAACACTGCTTCACAGATAAGCCAAATGCTCAATAAAACATTTCCTAAGTATTGATTGAGTGCCCATCCTTTTCTTTAAGACATTATTCTAATATTTGAGGATGTAACAGTTAACATGAGAAATGTTAGTGGAAATCATGTTCCCTCCACAAGGACAATTAGATATGTGATCATCCTTGCAATGAATGCTAGACGGAGGCCTAGGGCAGAGGTTCTGACTTAATCCAGCACACTGGTCAGGAAGGCTTCCTCAATAAAGGGGTTTTTAAATTGAATTCTGAATGGCAAGTAGAAAAGAACGAACTAAAAAGGAAGGGAGAAAGATCATTTCTTGCTGAATAGTTTGTCCCCAAGACTCATTTGGGACATTGCAGTAGAGGAAAAAAGGCCTGTGTGCTATATACCTAAAGAGCGGATTAGGCAACAAAATAGCATGAAGTGACAGAGGCTGGTTAGAGCTAAAACTTCCAGGGCTTCCAAGCCAGGTTAACTCTTGTCTTTTCCTAAGTACAGTGGTTTTTAAAGAAGAGAGTGATGTGATAAGGCACGATTTAGAAACATCACAGTATGAAAGGAGGCCAGTGAGAACTTTGTTGAAAGAAGATGGTAGTGAGGACTAGGATAGTGATATTGGAGATGGAGATAAGTGGGTAGATTGAAGATAGAGTTTATAGAGTTGGTGACTTAGATCAGGAAGATTAAGAGGAGGCAGATGCAGGTTTTATGAGACTGGAAGCTTATGAAACTAGGGAGCTCCTCCAGAAATGGATTTACTCTATAAAGGAAGGTTTCTGGATAGCTGGTAAGATCCAGGACAATGTATGCAGACACAGTGAGGTCTGGATAAGAAGAGAGACTTCTTTCTTTTTAAGAGGGGGCAAAACTTTTTCTAGAGTCCTCCCCATCACTCACTGTCAAGTGTAGGGGATTAGGTAGAGAAATAGACAACTACTTTCTAATTCAGAGACTCTCTGGTTGTGGTGGCAAGAAGACAAGTTAGGTAAATTCATTATCATCTGCAAGTCAAGAAGGAAATCCATACCTATGAACTACTAACACATTATAACTATTCTCCAAAAAGATATTTTAAAATACTAATTTATGCTCAGACACAGAGATAAACTGAGCCAAATTGGGACAGTGGCCACTCTACCTATTACGGACATGAGTGACTGGAAGGTTCCCTCCTTTTCCCCCACATCTCAGTAGTCTCCCCTCAAAAACATGGGTTCCAGCTCTACCCCTGTATCTGTTGATGAGTTCTGACTCATTTCACCTTTGCCAACAGTTGGCGCCTGTTTTCTGTCAGCTGACTGGCACTGCAGCACTTGCCACTGAGGGAGGAGAAGGCATGAGCTGTAAGCTTTCAGAAAAGATCAGACATGTGGTGATCATAAGCCTAACTTCAGATAGAACCCAGAATCAAGTTGGAAAATGATTAACTGGAGAGAGCCATAAGATAATGAGTCCTCTCTTCCCAGGGGAGCTGGCACTGGCCCTCGAAGATGGCCCAGGAAAAAGCGATTCTGTCTGGAGAAATGCATCCACATCTTGGACAGTCACAATGCATACTAGTATGTTCAAAGGACTTCTGGAAAATACAGTGAAGAAATGTGAAAATCTCAGCTTTTCAGTCATTATTTAACTAATGTATGTGACCAGGGAATCCTTTATCAATACACATACTTACACATACACAGCACACATACCTCACTGATCAATATGCTGAAAAACATGCTTTGGGGGAAAAAGGGCAAATTAGCATCAACACAGGAAGGCCAAGGAATGTGAAGAGAAATAAAATGGCTCAAGATAGTAGAAACTCTGAGACTTTGTGTCCAGAATGTAATATCTCAATTCTCAATATGGTTTGGCATCTCTGGGTCTTCACTATACATAAATTCATATGAGATTGATTTTTTTTTAATTCAAAGGATGCCTGAGCTGTTGAACTGGCCTATTGCTCCCCTAAGGGAAGAGTTTTGGTTTATTTCAAGATAGGTCACAGAATGATGACTGACAGTGATGACTCCCTCTATCACTTTTAAATTTATTAGGGTTTCCAAAATTTGAAGAAAAGAAGCAATATAAAATCTATCTAGTTGTTTCTGGAAGCATGAGATTGCCTATTAAGGCATCAATTAAAAAATTTTTTTAAACAATTTAGATTTAAAGTTAAAAAGTGAAATGGATTGGCATAGTGAAAAGATGGGGTCAGACCGATCAGTTTTAAAATCTTGGCTTAGCTGTGTGACTTTGGGCAGTTGACTTAATCTCTCTGGATCTGTTTCCATATATGTAGTAATATTTCACTTGCAGAATGATGCAAACACTAGAAATAATATATTTTCATGAATTAACTTATCCCTCTCAAAACATAGAATATATGTATTTAATGTATTGTAGTAATGATGTAGTAATAATAAAAGCTGCTTCTCATTTCAAATAGCAGAGAAAAGTCGATAGTATAAGACACACCGTACTCATTTGATTCTCATACTGTAAATATCTTTTAAAATGTTAAGTCACCTTTTCATCCTGCTAATATTAGGTATATAACCTGGATTCTGGAATAACTGCCAGATAAAAATGTCAACTCTACCATTTACTATCTGTGTGATCTTGAACAAATAACATCATCGTTCACTGCCTCAACTACAAAATAGGGCCATTAACATTATTTACCTCCTATTTGTTTTACAATTTTTAAGGAAATTCAGTTAGAAAATGCCCTGTACTGTGATCATAGTTAAGGGCTCATTGATTTTCATTTTTGTTAATATCAATACTTCTCAATGCTTTTAAAATTTCTATTTTTGAAAACTAGTACTCCAACTCATTACACAAAAAAAAGTTTTGACACAAGACAAAGTTAAACAAATGATTTCCTTTTCCTGATACTTCCTTTCTCCTTACTTGTCACCTCTGGCTTTCCGTAACCTCGTGTGACTGCTCTTTTAGTCTCTGCTGTCACTTTGAGCACTCCCTTGTCATTGCAGTCCGGTCTACATTGGCTACAATTAATGTGACCTTAAGAGCAGAAGGTTCACAATGGAATGGTAGTTCCCCTGGCAACATCATCAGACCAGTGACAATTTATGGTATTCCTCTTTTTCATTCCTCTAGTATTATCTTCTTTATTGAATTTGTAGTTAAGAGCTACAAATTTGAATTTATTTGGCTCTAACATCCATTTTCTTTTCATGACACCACAATACTAACAAGACCAGTAGTCACACTAATAATAAAAATTAACATTTATTGAACACCTACTAGGTACATGAACTGCACTAAATTATCTGCATTATTTTATTTAATCTTAATAGCAAATCTGTATGTGGTAGTTTTATTGTTGCAGAAGAGGAAATAGGGCCAAGAGAGGTAGAATAACCTAGGAGACGGTAGAACCAGGATTCAGATTGAATTGTGCCTGACCGTAGAGCCCACACTTCTAGCCACTTTGTGTTGGTGTTGCATTGTCAGACACTTTTTTTGATTGTTTGTTTTTGTTTTGTTTTTTTTGCCCTTTAATGATTGGAACAACATCATTTACAACAACAATTTGCTTAAGCTTAAGGCTTATAGCTTTTGGCTTTGTGTAAGTACAAATCACAGAACAAAATGGCAGCAGATTTGTGGCCATTCATTCAAGTTTAGTAGATACAGAATGACTGGAGCCAAGGAATGAATGTTCAGAAAAACAAAATGGGCTTGAGCCACCTGTGAGAGCTCTGTTGGGAAAGATAAGGTCTCACAGGTGGGTTTTCTTCATTCTGGTTCCCTCTGACATGAGAACTTGAGAAAGCCCATGAGTTTCTCTTTCATTGCAAGCCCCACTTAAAAATTTCGGCTCAAAATTTGTACTATCCAGGAAGCATTCCAAAATAAACTTCCAAAACAAACTGGCTCACTACTGTGGAACATCCAAGTGACACTCGTTTCTGTAAACTGAAAATTGTGCATGAAATAGGGGGAGTGCTAGATCCTCTCCAAGTACAAGTTTTGGGCTGGGCCCTAGTTTCTGGACAGTAACTGTAAAAGATTTAAGGCAAAGCCTAGAGGCTATTTTGCTCACTTTCAAACATCATCTAGATTTATAGACCACCTGTCACTGGGACTCCTAGGGACAGGGATAAAGGAATCAAAGGTGTAAGGGAACAATCATGACCACCCTGCAGGAACAAATCTCAGAATACTTCTCCTGCCTTCCTCTATGAACAAGAACTCCTTCTGAATGTGTGACCCCCTACCCAGGTAAATATTCAATGAAGACACTTACAATATGGGCTTAGGCAAAGTGGAGGGCATGTGGGTGTAGAGGAGAGTGAAAGTGCTTTGTGGAGCTCCAGGCTGCAGGTTGTGTGGAAGTAACACACATGGAAGAAATTTGGCATAGAAACAAGGAAAGTGATTTCTGCTTCTGTCCACATGCCATGAGAATGGTAGATACAAAAACTGTAGTCACTTCCTTGTCCTGCATTGATGATAGGGTAATGCTTTCATAATACCTGTGTAGCAATGGACAGGCAATACAAACTGTTTGTACAAATACAGATTGCACGCCAAAACTGAGGTGAGCAAAAATTACTTCATTTTTTTTGTAACAGAAATTTGTTTCTATCAAGAATTCCCCTTCTAATAAATAGTGTGAACTTGATGTAAGCCAATCAACTTTTCTTTCCTTGCCCTAGGGTTGCATCTAACTTTTGGGAGAAGATAATGTTAAGTATCGAGACATTGAATTGGGTAGGGATGGGGAGCCTACGTGTCCACTCTGAATTATCTTCTGCCAATGCTATTATCAGCTGAAACGTCCGTTCTAGGCTTTGGGAAGTCCTCTGCTCACCAGTGTTATTCCATGCTACTCTTAAGTATGTGTGACTCACTTCTGCTCTCTACTCTTATACCTACAAAATACATTACCTGTAAAAAAGTCAGTCACGCTCTCGGCTCTGATTTCAGGAAGAACTAAGTTGAGACTTACCTTTAAAAATGAAATTTTCAAAGCTTGGGCAAGGTCTTTTTTAGCTATGGAGTCAGCATTAAAAGGCGTATGATTTAATACTGCCCCCTTTTTTTGTGCTCTAAGCTTAAGACAGCACAATTTGAAAGGGATGGTATTGGTAGTGGAACAAATACATGGAATATTTATTGTATTAGTCAGTTTTGTTGCACCATAAGGCTACACAATGAACTATCTCAAGACTTACAAGTATTTATTCTTATGCTTACAAGTATTTATTCTCATTCTCCTAACTGCCATGGTGACAAGTTCAGCTTATTTAGGCAGTCCTCAGCTAGACAGCTGTGAGTTGGCTGGATTTGGCTCCAGAATGTAGATCTGCTCCATATACATTTGTTCTGGAAACAGGGGCACACTCTTCTCATAGCACCAGATGACTGAAAAGCAAAAGCCAGGCGAAATTGTACAAGCACATTGAAAGTCTTTGCTTGTATCATGCCCAATGGCCAAAACCAACTACAGGGTCAAGCTTAACATAGATGGCCCAGGAAACTACACTTGGTCCACAGGGGCAAGAGGGTGGAGTAAATCATCATCATTATCATCATCGTCATCATATGTATTAGTACTATAGCCTTATAAAATTATGAGACAATTAGGAAAACATTACTCTTCTTCCTTATGGATGGAAACTGTATTTAAGAATTAGTGCTTATCTCAGTGTGTATTTGGATTTGTACTTGCAGTCTGCACATGGCTAATTTAACACTTACCAAATGGGCATTTAAAAGAAACCAGAGAGCTATCTTCAACCCTCCTGGTGGGCAGACTTTCAAGATGGCTGGATTTTGAGGACAAAAGCCAGTTAGAACAGTTCTTCTGGAATTCTTGAAAAATTATTTTAGTTTGACTTAATATTTGTAACTCAGGACAAAGGAATGGAGTCTGGGGGAAAACCAACCCCCCTGGAAAGAAGAGATTCTGAAGTGGCTGGGTGGCCATTCCAGGTATGGAGGTTTGAAGCAGGAGAGGAATGTGGGCCTGAGGATGGGAGATTAAAGTTGGAAGTTGGGGATTCTGATGAGTGGCCTCTCGGGGGGGGGGGGGCATTTAATGTGGAGCTACTATATCTAGCCTATAAAAAAGTCATTTTTGATGAATCGTTGCAAGTTTTTTCCCACATAGTAAGTCCCTTTGGTTTCTCCTTTGCTGTTTTTCCTCAACACTTCAGTTAAGGCTCAGTCAAATAACTTTGGATGTTGTCAAAAAAAGTAAAAGACTGAGCTATGAAGGAAAATGAAACATACATGTTGAAGTAAATTCTTAAATTGCCTTTGAGAAAGACCATTTTTCTCAAAAGGAATTAGCTTTTTTTCCTCCAAAAGGAATTAGCTTCTTAATGTAAACCTTCAACTTTTCTTTTTTTTATAGTTCCGTTCAGAAACACAAAAAGAGATTTTGTTTTTGTTGGAAACATGAGCTTTTTTTCTTTTTGGCTTAGTGAGAAACCATTTATTCTTCAGACATATAAGCATATTTTACATATTCTGGTTAATACATCAAGTGTATAATGTGGGAGTTCCCTTAAAAATGCTAAGAGCACGCATGTTAAACTCAGCTACACATTGCATTAAGCGATTAGACAAATGCCACTTTTAATGTCACAACCCATACATATTATATATTTTTCACTGACAGAGGAACATACCTTTCAAAAATATTTTATTGGATGAAACTTTCTTATTCTCAGGAAAGTTTTGATTCTTTAATATAATTCATTGTTTTTTTAAAATTCTGATAAAAGCATCGGTACATTATAAATACCTGTAACGAAAATATAGTTTAAAATTCCAAGGGAAATATTATATAAGATTCCTCTTTTACGGTTTCACAAAAATCCACACAGGCACTAAGAAAGACTGACAAAAATATTCTATGCCTGAACAATATACTCCAGGTTGGAAACATTCAAACATGACTTTATTTAAATACTAAAGCTTCTCTAGAGTGAACCTTTGGCTACAATCCAATGAGTTGGTTTGGGGTTTAAACCAGGAAAAAATACTATTAGAAGGATTTAAAAAAAAGCTTCATACAATTAGCACGACAGTAGGAAAGGGGAAAAGATGACGTTTTCTTTATGACTGTTTATTAGCCTCTCTGGGCCTTAGCTTATATTTTAATTGAAAACTTATCTAATTACTCTCTGGTCCTTTTTGGCTTTAATACTTTTTGATCATCAATTTTCAAAATTCTGTCCAATACTCTATATTGAACACCATGTGAAACTTGCAAGGACAGCGTGATACTGGAGTTTTCTTAGGAGAACATCCTTGAAGCATCATGGTGATTGCTCTGCACAGATTTTTATTTTTCACAAATACAAATCGTAGAGGAGGAGGTGAAACTTTGAACTACCACACTTCAAACCATAGCAAGTGACAGACTCTAGTGTCCTCTTCCTGATCTAGTTCAATGTAGTTACCCTCCTGGTCCAGTTCATGTACGGCATAATGAAGTTCAAACCATAAGGAAGACTTACAGACAGCACACTCAATGGAAGAATGTCAGCATTGTAGGTGACTGAAGCCTTTGTGAACACATAGAGAATGGGAAGTTGGAGGTTGGCCTTTAATGAATTTGTGTAAACGATAATGCAGGGAAGGTGAGATTAAATGAATGTGTCAAACTAGATTTCAGAGGTACTTTCAGGGATCTAAAATATCATTTTCCCCACCTATAGATTAATTAGATAACAGCAAGTTCTCATCATGATTGATTATCACACAGATCCTACCCAGAAGAAGTTGAGGATTCTTTTTTCCTAATGTATTAATACTTTGTGTAAGTTTGTTTAGTGCAACAGTGGGAAATATCAAATGCTTTTTGGGGCACTGACCAGTAAGGTAGCCACTTTAAGCCACACGAAGCAGGCACCTCAGAGACCTGGTACTTAAATCTAGCTGGGCAGCTGCTATTCAGGTCTAGCCAACTGTTGCCAGGAGGAGAAATGGGTCTGAGAATCGAATTTTATGTGAACTTTCATATTTTTAATAATCATCCATATTTTTAAAGCATTTGATGTGCTAAACAAAATCTACCTGAAGGACAAATGTGGCCCATGGACTGTCAGCTTGTGGCCTCTTGAGCTGAATATTGGAAGCAATTTGGTAAGTATTTGGATACTATTGGTTGTAGACTAGGGAAGAGCCTTTAGTAGCAAGGAATGAACACTCAGTTTTAAAGATCTGGAAAAACATGTCCTAATGAACATAATTTAAAAAGAAAAAAAACATACCTTCAGCTCTCCCCATCATAAATATGTTCCTGTTTACATTGGTTCTTGGTGTTAGGAGTGGTTTCCTATTATTATTGTTAAAAGACATGATGAGGGATTTGCCAAATCCCAAGTACAAGTTTATTCTAAGAAAGTAGTATGAATTAGTTCTCTTAGTATTTGTGGCTGAGAAATGAGATAGGTAATGAAAATACAAGGGGAAGAAGGGAAAGCCAGAGCACACACCTTAAGTCCTGGTCACCTTTAGATACACAGAGGCCTCTACGTGAGACACCCAGCAAAGAAAAATTTTCTAAAACTGCTAAAAGCAGGTAACAGAAATTTCAAGAATAGTTTCTGGATCTAAATTACTCAATCTCTCCCCCCCAAATGACCAAATCGCCATTTCCTGAATGAATAGTACTTAGATTGGGAACATTTTCATTAGAAACTTTCCAAACTCGTCTGTGGCAAGAACCATGTGGCAAAGACAGGGGATACATTGTAGAAACAGTTTTCTTTCCTCTCATTCTTTGCAGATTACTTCTTCAAAATAGTATGTTACCCAGGCAATGCCTTTTCTTTTGAGAAATGAAATGGTGTCTTAAGGAGGCATTCTAATGTGGTGGGGGAATCACAGATGAAATGAACTGGGGCTGCCTAGGAGTGAAGGAACAAAGCACTTCACTTGTGCAGGCAGGGAAGATGTGTTTTGAAAGAGTCATTATCAATTCAGAAAGTTGGGTTTTCTACTTGAGCTCATCCCTTTCAAATGCCTAGCTGGGGGAGCAAAAGCAAAAGTACCACAAAGGATATATCATAAGCATAAGAATTAATGGCAAAAACAACCACTTCAGACAC
Organism: Suricata suricatta; assembly: GCF_006229205.1. NCBI lineage: Eukaryota > Metazoa > Chordata > Mammalia > Carnivora > Herpestidae > Suricata > Suricata suricatta. Next base: position 70,368,554 of record NC_043705.1, read on the forward strand.
AGGCAAAATCTAAGGGGAAGGAAGAAGCATGAATATTTCCAACTCAGGACCCCACACTTATTTTAATTTTCTTCCCTCAGAATGTCCACCAGAGCTTGCAACAGCCGGTCATCTCTGTGCTTATAAGGTTTTGTATTATAGAAAACATCAACATAGTCATTATATAGACTGTCCTCAGAGTCTTTAAGCTGGGAAGGCTTGTTCAGCTTTTCCAAGGCTTCATAGAAGTTTTCATAAGGGATGTTGAGCTTTTCGCTTGGAGGCTTCTTTGGTGATTGCTTTGGGGGTGAGTTTTTGCTGAAAGCACTTTGAAGGAGTTTCAGCATCGCCTCGGACAGGGCTGCCTCTGCCAGCTCACCCTTCCTGTCCCCTGTACCGTCGCCACTGGGGCTTTTTGGCACGAGGGGGTTCTTTTGCAGGTTCTCTTGCGTGGGCTTCTCCTAAAACATAGAATGCCACCGACAAAAGGAAGAAGATTCATTATTTAGAGCCAAGCAAGCCCGCTGCAGCACATGCCCACTGCCCACCCCTTACGAAACCCTTTGAGAAGCAGAGACAGCATGAGCCTTAGGGACATACTAATGGGCTTCAGTCCTCATTTTTGCACTTACTCATGTTCCCCTGGCACCTGTTTAATTTTCCTGAACTTCACTTTAAAATGGGAACAAGAATCTTTCATTTCTGGTGGTTCTGAACACTGAATGGGATCATGTATATGTGTTCATACTTTATTGGCCTCCTGTACTGGTCAGCCTTCTATAGTAGAATTCATTTTTACAGAGTTTAATAATTTTGAATTCCTTAATTTTAATTCTGGATGAAAGAAAATATTTTTTAAAATAATATGGTTTCATCCTATGGAAAGTAAACAGTTTAGCATTTTCACTTCCTTTTCTCCCTGCCCATGTTTTGGGAAGAAGCTGGTATTAAAATATTTAATAACTCATACAGAAGACACCAGCAATGCTTCCTGTGGATGAAGTTTCCTGGAGGTCCCTTGTTCTGTCAGGAGCTACCCTTTCAGCCACTGAGTTTGTTTTCTTTTGTTTTTTATTTTTTATTTCTTTTTTACTTTTTATTTTGAGGGGGGTTACAGAGAGAGGGAGAGAACGAATACCAAACAGGCTCCATGCTGTCAGCACAGAGCCCAGTGTGGGACTCCGTCCTACGAAGCTTGAGATCATGATCCGAGTGGAAAGCAAGAGTCAGATGCTTAACCAACTGATCCACCCAGGTGCCCCTCGGCCACTGAATTTTATAAAGGGGTCTTGGGAGAGACCGGAGTGATGAACCAGGTAGGGCAGAACTGGAGATATCAGAGAAGCAGCTCCTTGTCAACCACTGTGGAAGTATCGCAACATTTTAACAACAATAGGATCTTATTCATACCCCTTTAGGAATCTTGGAGGGAGAAATACCCATAAAGTCAACTTGCCTCTGGGACTGTGAAAAAAGGCCTCTGGGGTGGGGGGTCCCGGGGTTGGAGGGGGACTTGCTTCACAGAATACAAATGGAGCCAGAATCTGAGCTGAGGACTTCACACAACAATTTTATAAGTTTCTTAAATAAATATTACATCTTTGTATCTCCCAAAATACCCATCACTGAACCAGACTTCAGGGAAGGTCATTCTGGAAATTCTGATAACCTATCTACTACATCTGAGGCACTGTGCTAGATGCTAGGGGATTAAGAGATAGAGAAAATGTGGTGTCTACCCTCTGTCTGATAAGAGAGAAGCCAGCCAGCAGCCTCAGTAGGCTGAGCCTCAGTAGGAACAGGAATGACTGACTAGCTATCCTATCAAACTTTCTCAGGGAAATTGAGACTGTGATTCGGTAGCTTCCCTGAGAGCTGCCAAAAAGTGTCAGTAAAGGAGTTAAGGAGTTAAGGATTAAAGAGACGCCTACAGGATTTGGACACTTGAGCCTTGGTTTTCTTTCTGGAAAATGGACATGCTAAATGTCTGTCTTCTCTAGGTTGCAGGGATTATTGGTTAGATGAGACAATGTAAAAAATACTTTATAAGTAAGTGTAATACAGACATTAGGTATATGTGATCATGCATAAAGATAGCCCTCTTTATAGGGGTGCCTAGGTGGCTCAGTCAGTTAAGCGTCCAACTTTGACTCAGATCATGATATTGTGGTTCATGGGTTCAAGCCATGCGTCGGCTCTGTGCTGACAGCTCAGAGCCTGAAGCCTGGTTCGGATTCTGTGTCTCCCTCTATCTCTGCCCCTCCTCTGTTCACATACTTTCTCCCTCTCAAAAATAAATAAATGTCAAAATATTTTTAAAAAGAGCTCTCTTTATAATTTGGTATGCCATACATTTTGATACATGGAATTTGATATGTTATAAGTTCTCATGTTAGAGAATTTCATAACTTTGAATTCTTCAACTTGAATCCCTAAATTCTGGACAACAGAATAAACAAATAATAAGAGGGTTCTATTTTATGGGAAGTAAGTGTGGCACTCTCATTCCCTCTTCTCCCCACCCACGTTTGACTTACTCTCTGCCTGAAAGTTAGGTATAGGTCTACTCACTACATTGTCTACTACAGTTCAAAGAAAGATGTGCCAAGAATGCTCAAGAGAGCAGAGCCACACAGACCTCCCCCAGATCCACCATCTTCTCCACTCCTCTTCTGTCATTCTGCACGGTGTTGTAAGATGTGTACACACGAGGCTGTTTCATGTGTTCTGGCTGAGAGGAGGTCCCATGCAAAATCAACTTCCAGTTGACAATTCTTCCTTCATTTTGCATTCTTCCAGACTAATGAATAAGAATACACATAATTTTAGGGTGTGTTCTGAGAAAAAGCATACTCCTTAGAAGTGTCTGTAAAATCTATTAAAAATTCTGTACACGCCATGTATAGAGCCCCATGTACAAAGAAATCACTGGATTCACTGTTGTCATGAAAACGAACAGTTTATAGATTTGAGGATATAAATTAAATTTAATTTAAAAAGCAAAACTCTTTATATAAGTGTTCTTTTCTATTGTGTTCTTGGAAAGTTGACTGTATAATTAGAATTATATTTAGTAATTATCAGCTTGTAGAAACATTCCAATGGGGTAAAAGCCTCTTTGGAGTATTATAAATAGCCTTCAGTATTAATCAGCCCGTAAAAAACTATATTTATGGGAAGAGTGATAATTTCCAGAAGCTCAATAGTTATGCCAAAAATAAAGTGCTGAAATCTAAAAATATCTAAAAAGAATATGAAAGTGTAGACTCAGATTTTACAGACTTGATATAAAACAGTCTTTTCTTGGTAAACAGATTTTTCTTAGTTTTTTTAAAGATAAAGTTGGGTTAAAGAACAGAGGACAAGCTCAAGAATAGGACTACTTTCCAAGAAAATTTTCTTGCTCTCCTTGTGAGAGCAAGGAAATTTTATAGAGTCTGGTTCTAATTCACAATTTTGTAGTCCATAAGAGAAAGCTATTCTCAGAGAGAAAACTGTAACAATGACTATAGAATTTGTATTAATTTAATGGAAATCTTCAGAAATTTAAAATAATTTCTTTTAAAATAATTATCTAGACATTGAAATCCAGTGCTGCTGCTGATAACAGTTCTATCTTGGGAGAACTAATACCCGAAACACAGTTCATAAATGTGATCAACCTGTAGAAATGCTGGAGAAATATTGCAAAAGTAGATAATTCAGCTGTATTTAGCTTTTTGCTCATATACTCCTTACTCTACTTTTGTTACCATGAGTTACAATTTTAGAAAGATATCAAAAAGTGTTAGTAAACAGAGTGAAAGAGAAGTGAGAAATGCTTTTCAGTTTGTCTCATAACTGAAGCAAACAAAACAAAAAAGTCATATTAAATAAGATTTCTTGTCTAACAAGTCAATAGCCACTGCAGTCAAGAGTGGTAAGAGTTTCTTCATGTGATCCCAGCAGAATGACATAGAAAGGCTAGTCTAGCATTTAAGTATCTTTGTGAATGTAGGTGATTCTGGTATCTGAGTAGGTCATATGGCTGGCTGCATTCTGACTTTGGAACACTTGAATTTGTCACATAGTCTGTAACACTATTAGTATATCTTTTTTTCTTTCTTATGGTATGGCTTGCTTGCCTATTTATTTATTTATTTATTTATTTATTTATTTATTTATTTAATCAATCTATAAAGCCAAGTGGGCAGGGATTGATACATTACACCTTTTCCTTACTTTTACTAGGGAGTGACTTGAGTGCGTAGGGCATTGATTAATGATGATACCAGTCTCAAAAGTACTTCAAAATACTTAAAAGTGATTCTCCGTTTCTATATCTTTTCATTCATACTTACCATGTCTGTAATTCGCAATGTCCAGGTGCCTATGGGATTCTCTCCCCATGTGTGAACAGACATGAAGTCCCAATTCTTAAAACCATTAGGTGATGTATCATGCTCTCTTTCAGCCAACAGTACAGTGCTGGTGCCTATTTTCATGGGACAAAAACAAATTAGTGAATGTTCTAAAAGCACTGAGAGTAGGATACACTTTAGCAACTAATAACCGAAAATGAAAACTGGGAGAGAGTTGTTATCCTAATTTTCTCTTCTCTGTATAAGATCAGGATAGAGACATGATAAAAAAAAAGTTTTTATCCATTGAAATTAGCATATTGCCTGGTATATAAAAAGTTCTCAATAAATATTTTGGTAAAATAATAATAAATATTTTGATTAATTTTTTTGAATAAGGAGAATTCATAGAACTACATTTATAAACTATAGATTCAAAGACCTAAAATACATTTTAGTGGAACTATCATTTTGAAATATAAGAGGAAGTCTTAAAAATTTATTTGGTGCCTAAGCCTATAATCTAGTGTAGCCATAAAAAATAAACCTATATTAATTTATTAATTTCTTGTCATCTGAAAACTAATAGTAGGAGTTAACTCTAAAATTTCAAATCCAAGTTCTCTGTAGATCTAAGTGAAAGGGTCAAGTGATCTCCAGGGCCATCAATGAGAAAGCATTACACTCATATTCAGGCCAACTCCAAGATCTAGAAAGCAGGACTCCAAAATTAACAGAGTCTATTGTCCAAACCTCTAAGAATTTTATATCCTGGAAGGAGATGATAGAGGGAGCTCATCTATCCTCATAACTCACCTATAGAAATTGAATTTAGTCTAGTGAATCCTCCTAAAAGATGAAAGTATTAGACTAGCATTTCCTGGTTGGATTGTAGTTTATGGCTCACAAGCTCTTCCCTATCCATGCTCTTATCTGAGTTAGTACTTTCTCAGGAAAGGGCAATTGCACATATCCTATCATATGGTTTTTGCGTTACCATCATGGAATATTTGTTAGTCTTCTCAGTATTCTTTCATGGATCACAATTCCTAGTTTTTTGATTGATTCCTTAGATGTGTCTGACATACTTGTCAGCTTTATTAATTATCAGAGTAACTTTCACTAATGTGTTGCCTAAGAGAAATGAATGATAGATCAGTGACCTGGGAAAATGAGCACAGTTTGAAAGCATGTAACTCCATAAAGTTTTATTAACTGATATTATTTCAAAAGATCTTGTTCTCTGCTTATCTAAGAACCAGTAGGAATGAGTTGACAGAGTTCTGATGCCAAGACAAATGAAAAATAAGCATATTTTCTTAAGTCCTGAAAGCATCTATTGGGAAACTCAGCAACTCCTCAATCATTAATTTAAAATCATTCAATATACTCTTAAAAATTAAATAAATGATTTAGAACAAATTTCTAAAGTTTTTAAAAAGCTTACCAGCAGCAGAAGTGAGTGTAACATGAAGGTCTCCTCTTCGGGAATATTCAATTGTTGCTTCAAATTGCACATGTTCCAGGGACTTGATGGCATTTTCTTGTCCTTCACAAGCTCTTGTTGGGATTTCAATGATAACTTCTCCATTACCTTTCAGGGCTCTAAATACATTTTAAATATTTTTATGTTTTTTATTTATTTTTGGGAGACAGAGAGATACAGCGTGAGCAGGGGAGGGTTAGAGAGAGAGGGAGACACAGAATCTGAAGACAAGCTCCAGGCTCTGAGCTAGCTGTCAACACAGAGCCTGATGCAGGGCTCGAACCCACAAACCCCGAATCATGACCTGAGCTGAAGTCAGATGTTTAATGGACTGCACCACCCAGGTGCCCCATCTAAAAATATTTAAAACAAAAAGCGCTTGATAAAGTACATCTCTTCTTCTTTGCATTTTATGCATATATATATATATGTATATATATATACACACACACACATCGGTCTTGAATAGATACTCTGCTAAGCTTGTTGTCTCTCCCTGTTATGAGTAGAAACTAAATCAGGAGTAGCTAGAAATAATGTGTAGAAAATGGTAAGGTTTTTAGAGAAATATAAAAAAAAATTCTACAACTTTTATGCATCATAAAAGACCACAAATAGCTAAAGTAGCCCTGAGAAAGAACAAACCTGAAGGCATTACACTTCTCGTTTCAAAATATATTTCAAAACTATAGTAATCAAAATAGTATAGTAATGGCATAAAGATAGACATATAGACTCGGAAAACACAACAGAGAACTTTGAAATAAACCCATGCATATGTGGTCAATTGATCTTCAAGGATGCCCAGGATACCCAATAGGGAAAACCAGTCTCTTCAGCAAAGGGTGCTGAGAAAACTGGATATCCATATGCAAAATAATAAAATTGGACTCATATATAACACCATATACAAAAATAAACTCCAAATGGAGTAAACCTCATAAGACATGCAGTTGTAAGTCTGGAAGTAAACATAGGAAAAAGCTTCATAACATTGGTCTTGGAAGTTATGGCAAAGTTATGACACGTAAAGCACAAGCAACCAAAACAAAAATGAACAAGTGGGAACACATCAAGCTAAAAATCTTCTGCATAGCAAAGGACACGATCAACCGAATGAAAATACAACCTATAAAGTGGGAGAAGACATTGCAAACCATATATTTGATAAAGAGTTAATCTATAAAATATATAAGGAAACTCCTACAGCTCAATAGCAAAAAAAATAAATAAATATTAATAGCCTGACTAAAAAATGAGCCAAGTTTTTAGATAGATATTTTTCTGAAAAAGATCTACAAATGGCCAACATGTATATGAAAACAAATGTCAACCTCTCTAATCATCAGGAAATGCAAATTCAAACATGAATAAAGCAAAAGACAACAAGTGTTTGAGAAGATGTGGAGAAATTTGAACCCTTGAACAATTGGTGGGTAGCAAATGGTTCAGCCACTATAAAAAACAGTATAAAGTTTTCTCAAAACATTAAAATAGAACTACCATATGATCCAGCAACCCCACTTTGGGATATTTATCCAAAATAATTGAAAACGGGATCTTGAAGAGATCTCATGTTCTTTTTAGCCCTATTCCCAATAGCTAAGATGTGGAAATAACCTAAATGTCTATCAATAGATGGAAGGTTAAATAAAATAAAATGTGACATGCACATATAATATTTTTAAAAAAAGACATTCTGCTCTATGCAACGATATGGATAAACCTTGGAGACATTATGCTAAGTAAAATAAGTCACAGAGAGACAAAGACTGCATAATTCTACTTACATGAGGTACCTAAAATAGTCAAATTCACAGATTAAAAAAGTGGATTTTGGTTGCCTGGGGCTAGGAGAAGGGGAAAATGGGTCTGCTAATCAAATGGGCATGTAAGTGAAGCAAGATGATGAATAAGTTCTAGAGATGTGATGTACAACAATTGTACTTAGAATCAACAACAATGTATACTTAAAAGTTAAAGAGGTTAGATCTCATGGTAAGTGCTCTTACTACAATAAAAAGAAAAGGGTGAGGAACAGTTATAAGAATACAATGCTGTTTGTTCTGGAATTGAATTTAGGCAGGTTTGCCTTGGACCCATCAAAAAGTGGTCCATTACTACAATGGGTCCTCTTAAGAAATGATATTTTCTCCATAATGAATGTTTCCCAAGGATCCCACTCAGATATTTTGTGTGAGTGGGTCTTTTTTTTTTTTTTTTGAGTTTTGAAATGTATGGTTATTTTTTTTAAGTTTACTTATTTTTGAGAGAGAGAGAGAGAGAGCACAAGTGAGTGAAGGGCAGAAAGAGAGAGAGAGAGAGAGAGAGAGAGAGAGAGAGAGAGAGAGAGAAAGAGAGAGAGTCCCACATATGTTGTGTAGAGTGTGAAGCAGAACTCAAGCTCACCCAGGAGTGGGGCTATTGTTCACCCAGTAGGGGACCCAAGCTCACAAACCGTGAAATCATGACCTGGGCTGAAGTCAGATGCTTAACTGACTGAGCCACCCAGGCACCTTAATGAGCAGATCTTTAATATAATCATGGTTCCTTTGAAAGAATCAACAAAACAGTTATACCAGATTTGCTTCTGTGGCCAGGTCTGGTAGGCTGGGTGTGTTCTGTGTGAAAGGAGCATGGTAAAGAGTCCTTTATGGAAGAGAAATTATGTATAGCATAGGACTATAACATGAAGTGAGGCTTTTCTGGAAATAGGTTTTGGATAATACTGGTTTGTAAGTACTACATATAATTAATTCTAAGATGCATTTAAAAAAATACTTTAACATCTTTGAATTTGGGATTAATCTAAAAACCAATAGCTAGTAATCATTTAATTGGCAATGGTAAGTGATATGTAAAACAATGAATATAGATAGGCTAGGAAAGGAAAATGGAAATATGCTAATGACTTGCAGATTTCCGATCTCTCAGTGATTCCCATACGCCCGTAGGCAATTATGGCAAATGTTACCTCCATCTACTTCAGAAGGTGAAAAAAAAATTAGGCAGAGTGACAAACATCATAGTCAAATAGTGCCATGGGCACACAGTTGTTCAAAATTCCTATAGACACTTACCTGGGCTCAAATTCATTGTCCTTTACAACACACTCTTTCTTCTCAGGCACACTGGTCCAGGTCCTGGGATCAGCTAAATCCACCAAAGCTTTGGCATTTAGCAACCCAAATCCAAATCGACTATTCACCATCAAGCCTGCTCCATTCTTTTTCCATCCAGGATTGTTGGCCAGTGGGTCATACTCAGAGGTCCAGACAACCAAGTGCTGCATGTCTCGCCAGGTAAGATTTGGACTAGAGGGGAAGTGACCCAAAATATTTTTCAGGGACAAAATATGTTTCCTTGAAAAAGTGGCAAAAACAAGTATCTTCTACTTATAGATAATGAAGTCCATTTTGCAACTGTACTTATAGAATTATTGTGTATAATTTTTGGTATGTCTTTTCATTTGGAATTTAAAATATAGTACCGACACTGGTGTTATATTTAAACCAACTTGACAATAAACTGTAAAAGAAAAAATTAAAATATATATGTATATATATATATATATATATATATATATATATACTACTGAAAACTTCTCTCCATACTATATAAGTTCCTACTATTAGTAAAATTTGCTTTTCAATATTCTAGAAATGTGGGATTTTGTCCCTGATTTTTACTGGAACAAAAATTTTAAATGACAAAACTTCCTTTGTATCTTCTGTCTTCTGCTGTTTTCACAACCTTGGCACTTTCCGCATTATGCACCCACTGATGAGGCTTTGACTTCCCACTTAGGAAGACTCCAATTTTAAAGACACGGGCTGGCTTGATATTCCTAAATATTTTGCCTCTTTTCTTTCTTTATCAATATTAAGAATACATTTATCTTGATGAGCACTAAGTAGTATATGGGACTGTTGATTCACTATATTTTACACTTGAAACTCATATAACACTATATTTCAACTACACTGGAATTAAAATTTAAAACAAACAAATTGTCAGACTCTTAGCCACTTGAGACTGCTCTTGCAAGGCATTATGCTGAATACTGTGGAGATATTGAAGGAGGTGATTCTTATCTTTAAGAAGTTTACAATCCAGCAAAAGAACTAACTTTTTCTGTAACTATAATGGACTTGTTGAATAATTTATTCATGGCATCATGTATTATAGGAGTTTAGAGGAGGAAGTGCTCCCGGGAAGGAAAGATCTGGGAAAGTTTGCCAGGAGGAAATATCTTATTTGAACTTTGAAGTTTGGGTAGCCTGTCAAGAAGTGAAGAGACAGAAAAGGAATGAGGCATCAGAACAAAACCTACAAGGATGAAAATATAGGATGTGACCAGAGTATAGTGAAGAGTCTGGTTTGCTGGAGCAGGGACAAGTACTGAGCTGGATGGTGAGGACCTTGAATGCCAGGAAGAGGAGCTTAAACTTTATCTTTTGGGCAGTGGAAAATCAAGGATTTTTGAGCAAGGAAATGGCATAATCAGAAGTCTTGATAAGATTAATGTATCAATACTATAAAGATATATCAGAGATACTTGGGATTGTTGGGTCTATTATAACGAATATGCAGCCTTACCAGATCATCATACTTAAAATTTCAATTCTCTTCACATGTTCCTGAGCTCCCCCCTATCCTGTTTTTGTTCCCTTTTATATTACTTATCACCTTCTAACATACTGTGCAACTCATTTGTTTTGTATATTATTAGTGTCTGTCTCCCTTGCTACAATTAGCTGTAGGAAGGGCTGAAATTCACATCCATCTAGTTCTCTGATGTATACCATTCAGAGAATGCCAGGCACAGGCTATATGCTGAGTTAAATATTTGTTGGTTGAATGACTGAATGTGCCTAAGTGATAAGTAGCCCTAATAATGTTTAAATTGCTTGCTATTTGTCGTTAGATTCTTTAAGAGCTCAAACTTTTCCTTAGCTTTGAGACCTGCATTGTTTCTATCAAGCCAATCAAGCATTATTTCATAAAATAAATACCCAAGTGTTTAGTCCTCAAGTTTTACATCTTAGCATTAGGTTTTAAAACAACCATCAGGGGAATCTGGCTTAATTTGCTATCTTTTCCTCAGAGTCCAAAATGTACTGGTTTAACAGTCCCCTGGTGACAAGAAAGAGGCAACACACATTCTTAAACATTAAAGAGTCTGGTTCTTGGTTAAAATTCCACATGTGATTTTCAAGTTTCATTAGAGGCATGACAAAGGCTCTACCTGGTAGGCTTCATGGGGAAACTGCCTTCCCCACACCAGCCTAGGCGTGGTCTCTAAGAGGGGTTTCTATCAAGGAGTCAGGTCCCCTCCCTGGTTAAGCTCTTCCCATATTTACTTTCCCACCCGCTTTGCCTTCATCCCTAGGTCTCCTTACCCAAGGCAGAGAGCAGAGGTCTTTTTCTGGACTCTGCCCAAGGCCTCCTTATGAGGGGAAAATGTGGACACCTTGTGAAACTTCTGCCCATTCTGACTCAGTACCAAGTACCTTACTCCCAACTTTCATTCCTGCCCCACCTCCACCCCAGAGTCAATTAAAACTAGCAGGTCTTATGTTGGGGCTCCTTCAACAGTGACATGACGCCCCCATGTCTGCTTCTTTACCTGCCCCTCAACTGGGGCAACAAGGCACACTCCTGCATGTAGGAAAGTGGAATTGGAGGAGTTAACATTTTCTCTGGTTTTAGACTCTTGTTTAAAACATTGTAGTAAGCAGTTAAAGGCTTAACTCTTTCATTTTTGATTTATTACTTAAATCTGCTATTCTGACACCTGGCAGCTTAGTTCTCTCTCTCTCTCTCATCTCAGCTCCTGACAAACATAACAGCTAACTCTAGTGAATGACTGATGGACTCCATTTCAGAGATTCTTATGGGCCCAAGACTGCTTGCATCATAATTACCTGCTACAGTTGCGAATAGTGAAAATTCCTGAATTTCACCTAAACCTATTCAATCAAAATATCTGAGCGTAGGGCATGATTTTTATATTTATATTTCAAAAAACTGCTTAGTCAATTCCATGTCATAGCTAAGATAATAGGAACTGAAAGAAAAGATATAAACATATAATCAATGAAGACAATTGGAAGTCGTTTCAAATCATGGGGTCAGAGTAGAGAGTAATAGAAAGCACATCAAACCATATTTTACTACCAAAAAGACCTGTGCTATCTTAAGCAAGTAACCTCATTTCCCTGAGCCTGAGGTGACTCATCTGTCAGATGAGAAAGTTGAGTGTGATAATCTCCAGAATTCTTTCCTATTCACACCTCCTATCCGCTCAGTATCATAAATACCTTATTTAGGTAGAATTTCCATGTTGGCCAACCCACATTAAGGAATAATTAGCTAGCTTAGCAGAAATGGCTATTTTATTGATGTGGAAACCAATTCTGTTCTATAAAACATTTTATTGAAATTCTTGCTTCCTTCCAGCTTTTTTTAAGTTTATTTATTTATTTTGAGAGGGAAAGAGAGAAAGAGACAGAGACCAGGGGAGGAGCGGAGAGAGAGAGAGACAGAGACAGAGAGAGAGAGAGAGAGAGAGAGAGAGAGAATATCTCAAGCAGGCTCTGCACTGACAATGCAGAGCCAGACTCAGAGCTTGATCTTACAAACCATGAGATCATGACCTGAGCTGAAAGCAAGAGTTGGATGCCTAACCGACTGAGCCATCCAGGCACCCTCCTTCCAGTTTCTGAAAGGAAATTTTAGGTAAAACTTCTTATCAGTGTGGTCAATGGGAATCACATCAGTTTCTCACATGGGCCATCGGTGTGAGCAGGCGTGTATAAGGAGGTTGGGATGAGGAAGTGTACTGAGGAGCTATAAGGAAGGGTTATGATAATCAAACACAAAGCATAGACTCTCTATAGCAGAGAATTATTTTATATTTAGGTGCAGGCTTTATTTTTAAACATTTTTAAACCTAATCTTTGCAGAAATATTCAAGGGAACTTCACTCTCAGGCACTTAGGTAAATTAAGCTTGTTTTCCTAACAGAGTTATTCTCCATTTATGTGATTGCATTTCATAAATGAAAAGAAGTTGCTAACAATAGTGTGTCTCATTCCTGACAGCCTTCCTTTGTTAATTAGTGCTCAACAGCATCCACAATAATTAAATTTGTAAAAACGGCATTAGGTTGCTAATCATGGGTATGTTTATAGAAAATGAGGGGTATAGAATTAAACATTGAAATTAAGCATTGCTTCTAATTAGTGTAGGTAAAATAATCTAGAGACAAAATTCTAAAGTGAAAAATCTTACAGGCTACCTGGTTCAGCCTCTAATTACATGTCAATAAGCCCAGATATTAAAGATTTTCTAACCTGGACACTTTCCAACATTTCACAACCCACTGAGTCAAGGATTTCTTTGATGTGCTTTATTCAAAGGTTTCATTGTAGCATCAAAATCCTATTTCCCTTTCTCTACCTTTAATGAAAACAGAAGATTAGTTCATCTGAATGTTTAATACCTCCAGAGGTGGAAAGGGAGTCAGAATTTTTGTTCTTTATTAAAAAATTATTTTGATTCCTCTGCTCTCTCCTCAGAAGACTGAGGTTATTACTTGCTATCTTTTGTTAGTATACTCACTGCATAACAATAATAGTACCAGAGGCATTTGTCCAAGAAATTCTGGTCTCTCTTCAGAGATATATATATATTTCCAGGTTATTCCAATTAAGTACACTATTTAGCATCTTTACAACCACTACTAGATGAGACTGTAGGAAAATGCAATTGTAAAGTAACTCTTTACAACACTTGTTTCTTGAAATTTAGGTAAGATATTACCAGCACTAAAAGTGACTGGGATCCTTGTTAAAAATGGGGATTCCTAGATCAAATACCAGACATTTATGAATCTGAGCACTGGCATTAGGACTTGGGAATCTGCCTACTAAATAAATCCCAAAGGTGATTGATTATGCTGCTTTTCAAGAAACACTCTTCTAGGAAAGAAAAGTATTCCTCTACAAATATTTGAGCCAACAGCCATTCTTTCTCCTTTGTTCTCCTCTTCTCATTCCCTTGCATTTCAGCTATGTCATGTTTAATGTAGCATAATAGGTAATCCACTTGTGACAAGGAGTCTTTTATGAGAAACTCACAAGCATCTGAGTTATGACAGTCCTTTATCAGCATCAGTCTTCTTAACACCTCTTTCTTTCAGGGGCTGATGGACCACCACCTAACATTTTCTCTCCCTTACAAGGCTGTGGGAAGCCGTGCAGTATGAAGTAGCAAATAGGATAGGCTTTGTGGTAGACAGATCTGAATTTGAATCTCCTTGTGGGATCTTGGTTACATTTCTTAACCTCTCTAAGCCTCAAGTTCTTCTTTTATAAAATGCAAGTAATAATTTCTTTTTCACAAAGCTGTTGTAAGGGCTAGAATTAGCATTGTATACAAAGAGGTTAGTACCATGTCCAGCTCATAATAACCTGACAAAGACTGAATGTTGTTTTTCTTGATAAATTTAGCCCAGAGTTGCTCTTCAGTCTCTATAGTTGTTCCTTGAGGAGTGACCCTTTGTTAAATGATTTCTCCCAATCTTGATTGTCTAGGGGCACTTTTAGAAATGCTGCCATTCAGAGTTTCTGAAATAATCATCTTGATGTAGGCAATTGAATAGAGTTCAGAAACCTGTCTATTTTAGAACAGATGTCTCACTAATTTCCATGTACTCTGCAGGAAGTATATAAAATGTAAGATTATGTCTATCTTATTGATGATTGAATCAAAATGAAAGGAATTAAATTCTTTTTGTAGGCACCAGGGAGATCATGGATTCCTAGCATCTCTTAAATCATGAACAGTGTGATGGCATCATGGAACCTACAAACCATTCCTTCAAAAAAAAGTGTCATTCACATACAAGCAATTCTGCATCTAGTTCCAAAGAAGTTCATGAACTGCTGGAAAGTCATTTATGTTATTTCATAGCAATCCATGAAGCTCCTGCTTTAAGAATATTCTATTAAAGGGGCATGTGGGTTGCTCAGTTGGTTAAGTGTCCAACTTCAGCTCAGGTCATGATCTCGTGCTCCATGAGTTCGAGCCCCTCATCGGGTCCTGTGCTGACAGCTCAGCCTGGAGCCTGCTTCATGTTCTGTGTCTCCCTCTCTCTCTGCCCTTCCCCCCTCATGCTCTGTCTTTCTCTGTGTCTTAAAACTAAATAAACATTAAAAAATTTTTTTAAAAGAATATTCTATTAAAAATTAACTGAAGTTAATAAGCCTAGATCATTCTTAGATCATGTTCTTCTTGCACAGAAAAAAAGTTTGAAATTTTTAGAAATCAGAAGTTACAATTTTAATTTTCAATTCTTCCATTAAATTAATATTACATCTGTTCAGCGAGATAGGTGTTTCTGCTCTACTAGTCACTAGACAAGGATGGTTAGGCCTGGATACTTCTATTTACAGGCATCTGATAGGTGTTGGGTAGAGAAGCCTTAAAATTTAAAGGATTTTTTAATTGCTTCTATAGCTTATATCCCCAAAGCATTACTCTCATAAGCCTATTTCACCACCTGTGTGAAACTGCTTGCTTTCATTTGAACTTATTTTCTTCTACTCTGGATGTTCCACCAACGACCTCAAGAATTCATGTTTATTACCTTTATTTGCTGATACCTTCAATTTCAAATCAGAGAACCTTATAAAAGGAAGAGGTTTGAAAAAAAATGGTCTGACCTAACCCTTCCATTTTATGGATGGTAAATTGAGCCCTCAACTGGAAATTAACTTGCCCAAGGTCAGATAGGTAGGGATGTCCCTGGAACTTGGAGCCATGTGTTCTGTGAACTTTTGAATGCTTAGGTTATTTTTCCTTGAATTTGGGTTGGATCTGCTGATGCCAGTCTTACCTCATGTTCATAGACTCTACACTCTGTTCATTCCCCTCCTATTACAAGTGAGCTCAGATTCTGAACACAGCACTTCTGCTGGGCCCCAGAGCTTCACGTTTCCCTGTTTCTGACTGAGCCCCTGGGCTGGCTCTTTCCTTACCAGACATCTTCCCAGCCCCTCCAACTAGGTAAATTCTTACTACAAAATTTCCTAAGCCTGTCTTGCTTAACCACTGTGGCCATCTCATTGCTGAGATACCACAACTAAACCACAACTTCACAGGTGGCCTCAGGGCTCCTGGATCTACAACTGGACTTTCCAGAACAAATATGTAGCAATTCCAGAGTTTTTCCAGCCATGGCACAGGCCAGGGTGTTCTACTTTTCTATTATGAACCTCGTCTACTGAATATGGTGTGAGGGAAATGCTTTGTTCTTTCTCTAGAGAATACAGATGTTCTTCTAGGATAACCTTCTTATTAGGAAGGATAACAGTAACTTGAAAATTTAAACACGTCCTCTATCATGCAACCAGAGCACCTGACTTGATATTGAAAGTTTTCTTGCCACTAGAAAGCACAAACAAGGACAAATAAGCTGTGGATACACAGTGTGCAACAGTTAGATTTTTCCCTCTGTATTAATAATTGGACTATTGGGTAACCAATATGAGGAAAAAAATAATGTCAAATCCTTTTTTAGCATCATACACTAAAATTCCAGGGGAATTTAGAACAAAGGGACCATAATAAAAGACATATAAATAAGTGTTTATCTAATTTGGGATCATACATATTTTTCTGAGCATGAAAGTAAAGGAAAAAGCCTTAAAGAAACATACTCTCAAATTTAACTGTATATATGCTCATTTCATTACATATAAGTAAAATTAAAAGGTAAATTTCAAGCTAACCAAGCTTTAATAACTTTTCTAAACTAAATCCATAAAACAAAATCAAGGTCATAAGCAAGCAATCACAGGTGATAAATGGCCAAAGAATATAAGAGATTAAGCTTCATCACTAGTGAAATAAAAGCATATAAAGTTGAGATACCAATTTCCCCTATTAAAATAGCAAATATTTTAAAAGACAATAAAAGTAACTCTGGTAAGGACACTAGCACTTTGACACATGCAGTGTTGACAGGAATGTAAAATGATATGGTCTTTCTAGATAGTAACTGGTCAGTATGTAGCAAAATCATTAAAACATGTGTGCCCTTTGGCCCAGAAATTCCAATCAGGGGTTTTTATCCTGAGGAAATTATCAGAGATAACAACCAATATTTATGGACAAGAATGCATATCTAAACATGATTAGATGACTTTAATATAATTTGCATTTATATAATGGGATACTACAAACAGATAAAAATTCTGTTTTTAATTCTCATGTCTCCTGATATATTAGATCAGCTCTAGGATTGGGTTTATATAATCTGAAAAAAGAGGGATGTTTTATAAGCTTGTTGTTTCTAATACTGCCAACCGGAAATTATCTGGACAAAGTCTTTTCTGGTGGGAACAGGCAGAAGTGAGAAGACCTTGCAGATGCGTGGGAGAAAAATTGGGAGGAAAGCATGGATTTTTAAAGATCAAGGAACATTGATTTAGCCATGAGAAAGTGCTTTTAATATAATACAGGGTAGATTTAAAAAAGTATAAAATTATTTGTATACAAAATTCCCAATTTTGTAACAAGTGTGTGTTAAATCTACATGGAGATGTTTACAGGCAGAGAGCTTATCTTTGACTAGTTTTCTAAGTTTTCTACCATAAGCTAATTGGGAATGCAGTATATGTTGTTAAAAAGAAGGAGAGGGAGTAAAGGTGAATAGAAGTTTTCCGGGCCTTACTTGGCTTCCAGCGCCAGAGCGAAGATGCCAGCGGCCAGGGGTGCTGAGGCTGAGGTGCCCGTGTGGGTCTCTGTGCAGTCATTGTGCAGGTCAGCACTGGTCTGGGTGGCATCCGGAAGGGAAGAAATGCAGGAGAACATGTGAGGAGTGTGCCCCGTCCCTGGGGGTTAACCATACCTAAGGCTGCATCTGCTATGATCAGGAAACTCAGCTGATTCGATTCCCTACTTCCTCTTCTAAACCACAGGCGGATGTTTGCCATCTGCTGATATTTTAGTTCACTCTCCTCTATATACAACTTGTCTATAATTCTGGCATCAAGATGCCTTTTCTGGGGATGAAGTACTCCCACTATGAATATTTTCTCTTCTGAGATTCCCAAACGAAATGCTGTCTGTAAAGAAGGGACAGTTTCAAAATCACTGTGAATCATGCTGGCCCATTAATCATCAGGTCCATTGTGTTTAGTCTGGCATATTTAGAAATTCTGCTTCATGCAAAATTCCCTTTAGCCTTCAGATTGACATCTGACTGTCTCTTCAGCACGAGGATGTAGCATCATTCTGATTTTGGCCGCTTGAGCTCCTTGCACAAAATTTGTTTTGTATGTAGTTTACACTCTCTTGATGTAATTTGATGGCCATGAGTTAATGTCCATATTTGCACTATGATGAAAATGGCATTTTTCAAATGAAAGGTGCACTATATTCTGATCTGGTTTCAAATTGTAAAACTGCTACTCAGTAGATGTGTCCCACGGGCACATCACTTGGTTTCCCCATCTGTAGAATGAGGTTGACATTTCCTGATTCATATTCTGAGACTGAAATGAGATCCTGTCTGTGAAAGCATTCTTACACAATATTACTGCACGTAAGGAATTACCCAGGATAATTTTATCTTAATGAAGAGGTTTCCAAGACTGAAGGGAAGAAACCAAAAAAGACTTCCAATCAGTCTGCCTTAAGGACCACAGCATTGCTGGTTGAACAAGTAGTCGGGCCAAAGGATTACTAACAAAACACCCACCCAAGCTCCCGCACTATCGTTTTTAGCTAGAGATTTCAATGTGTGGGAGTGAGGTGTAAAAAAATAATTTGTTCTATTATCACCTCCTTTGGCTTCCCACTTGGAGTCACTGAATTTTTCAAGTTATGGTGGTTCTTCTCCTTAGAGGGCTGCGGAAGCAAGGTTGCCCTTTTTCTCTATTGACGCAAGTAAGCCCCCAGAGATGACTGTGCTGAGGAAGAGGTTTGCGTAAGACAAAGGCTATGTTATTGCAACCGTCTCAAATAGAATCCACCAGCTGTCTCTCCTATGGCTAATTTACCTAAGGAGAGAGCTTTACAAAGATGGAAACTCTTCCTCCTACTTCACAGCACAATAGCTCGGATGAGGGACAGTCTATGAAATGGTGACTGAAATGTGTAACAGGCCACTTACTGAAAAGCAACTCTAGATACCTCTAGGGATGACAAAAGCCAGAGACTCTGAACACAAGTGGGATACATGTCTCATATGCCTCTTTCAAGGGCTATAAAATAGATCTCTCATAAAGATTTTCTGGGTAGAATATCATCATCTATTATTTGAGTAATTAAACATAAGGCATGAGAGGGAGGCCAGTGCTTTTGAGGCTAGAGGTTTACTGTCTAAAGTACAGTTGCAGAAACAGGCAGGGTTCCAGAATAGTGATCCTGTATAGAAAAGAGAACTGGAGATGTTTTTGAGATGCCATTAATAGGAATCTTACATTCCAGTGTCTAATTATTATGAGGTTCACCTACAATCTAATTGAATCATGACCTATTATTTCAAAGAGATTAGAATCTAGATACTTTAGCCAGTGGGTTCTTTCTGTATCAGGAGTTAAACTTGGGGCCATACAGTTTAAAATTAAAAATACTTTTCTTTGTTCTCAAAGCCCCTGGATGGCCCTTCGTCATTGTGCCCTTGAAGGGAAATCCAATAATTGCCCTTGGCAGTCTGACTCATGGAACTGAAGGCACAGCCAAGTGTGGGCTGGAGATGCACTCTGAGCATATAACCTTCCCGAGCTGTTTATTCAGATGCTGAGAAGTTCACCTTGGGGGAAATTTAGACTGTTATTTTCCTGCAGCCCATCCATTCATAGGAGACATAGTTAGTGTATGTTCTGTGTTTTTATCATCTGCTAAAGGGCAAGTTAGACCATATCCATGCTATTAAAGGATCTATAAGTACAAGGGTGGTAAAGCCCCTATAACCCTGAAATCTCCTTTAAGGCTGTTCTCAGGGAGGCATCACACAAGCAGAATAGACATTTGGAATCTTGGCTGTATGTAATGACAACTTAGTGGCTTCCCAGGGCTGGGTTTAAAAATGCTAGAGAGGCAACATCATCTTGGCAGAGGCATCATTATCCTTGAGAGAGAAAACTTCCTACTAGATGCCAGTCTTTCAGGTAAGCAAAGTGTGAATCTCCCCAACTGAGTCATCAAGCTTAAGCAAATCAGTTTACCAAAGGTACTGACGGAAGGATCTTGCTGAAGGCAAACCCTGCTCTCCTACCTAAACAGAGGAGTTGGACAAAAGCAACATACGATTCGCTGGTCGCTGTAATCCCCACTGCTGTACGAGGTGGCCAGGGTGGAGGAGCACTTCTCAGCGTACCAGGGGGACAGGCCTTGCTGGGAGGCGCTGCTGATGGAGATGGTGTAGATGCTGTCTGTGTAGCCGTCACAATCACAGTTATCTCCCTGACGCCCCCCGTTCCCAGAAGCCCAGACGAAGATGGAGCCCTTTCCTTGTCTCCCCTAAAGGAAAAGCCAGACTATATCATATCTATCATCTGTTGGGATCAGTGCCACATCGTCATAAAATTCCCAACAAATACATGCATGGAGTTCTCAGAGACATTTATTTGAAGTCTATTTCAACGTCAGATCCTCCAGCATCCATGCTGGAGATCTCATGAAACTGCATATTACAAACCACTGGGCTATGACTCTGCCCATCCTCCTTCATCTGGGCCCTCTCTGGGATGAGTCTGAGTGAGTGCTTTTCTTTGATTCTTTCTTTTCCTTATCGTAAGGATTCATAATCTGGTCTTTAGCACTCACTCATATGCTTTCACTCTTCCCTTGGTTATGTCACTGCACTTGAATCTTTGAACTTCCTTGTTTTCTGCTTAAATCTTCTGGCTGACTGATAGAATGACAAAATCAGGCATTATTCAGATCTGTTTTGCAGCTGCATTAAAAGGGACTCTTCAATTGAATGAAACTCATCAAGGCTACTCTTTCTATGGCTTCTCAATTTGTACTCTCCAAAGTTTCTACTTTTGTTTTAGCCCGTGCAGAACAAGGCCTTAGAATCCTGGTAAGAATGCAGTAAATGGAGCAACATGATCAAGGCACAAGTATGTACCAGGCATATACAAAGGAGAAAGTAGCAAGTAGCTGTATTAAATGATGTGTCTCTAGAGATTTGAAAGAAGTCTGGGTAGTAGTTTACCTAGTGTAACAATCCAAAAGCAGCAGGAAAATGAGAAAGGACATATCCATAGTACCTTAAAGTAAATATTCCAAGAGTAAAGAATCTCTATTGAATGTCAGACCCAATTAGGGAAAACTCCCTTCACCCTTAACTTGCATTCATCTGAAAAATGATTTGGCTCTCTAAATGTATTTCAAATTGTAAGCAAAAACAAGAAATTCAAAGCCATTTCTTTTGATATAAACTAAGTGTTCTTCCTTTTCCTTCATATCCAAGTGGTCGGGTTTCATTTCAGGTAGATCTATGTTAAGCATCTCACCTGCTTCACACCATATTCAAAAGCCTTCTGGGCTAGTCGGCCAGGGCCTTCCACAGTTTTCCCATCATCATTAGGGCCCCAGCTGGCACTGTAAATATCTACATGTCCAGGATTGAATCCAATTGAACTGGCTTCAATAGCATCAGTCACAATGCCATCCAGCATTCTTATGCCTAAACAGAAAGTCAAACAAAAAACACGTAAGTTGATGTCACCATGAACATGTAGAATGGCAAAATGCTATTAATACTCATTTTAGAAAACACTCTCAAAAGCGTTAAAAAGCAGGTAACCACTGCATGTCTCAAGTGCCTGTGACCAGGCTGCTATGAGCACAGAAGGAAGATATAAGTCATAGCCTCCATAAACTTTGTTATCTGCCCTTTAGAGATAACTATATGC
Organism: Suricata suricatta; assembly: GCF_006229205.1. Taxonomy (NCBI): domain Eukaryota; kingdom Metazoa; phylum Chordata; class Mammalia; order Carnivora; family Herpestidae; genus Suricata; species Suricata suricatta. Next base: position 70,390,300 of record NC_043705.1, read on the forward strand.
ACTAAGCAGTGGTCATGATTGTTACCAATTACAAAATGTCTCCCCTCCCTTCACTACCTCAGTAACTTGAAAATGACAGGATTGCTTTCAGAGGGAGGCAATAAACAGCCCTCCCTTGATGTATCTGTTCATTGACTATACCACAAATGACTGTTGCCCAGCGTATGCCATACAAAGGATTCTGTATGGAACACTGTGCAGCTTAAAAAGATCGACCCACAATAGGAAACTAACAAATAGGGAAAGAACTCTTGTTTCTAAGCACTGATTAAAAATAACCCAGAGGCCATCCTTTTATGTGTTTGCTAAGAAATATTTTCAAGGAACATGCTTCCTTTTCTTCTAAATAATCTCAAGGATGAAATTATTGCCATGGATTTTGCTCCTGAGGGGGAATCATTTTTCATCAGGAGAAAGCACACATGGTAGCTCTTTGTGCTTTTTAACAGGCTGTCACCAATCATCAGACTCATATATTCAAGAGCCAAGAAGGCAAAGGCAATTGAGACAAATACGAGCAGCTACCTGGTTATTCCTGGCTTCAGGATGATAATGTAGTCAAATGCACAGCCTTAGATTTGCACACTATTATTGACTATGGAGCATAGGTAAAAGAATATGTAATTAACATAATTAGCTAAAGTTACACTGATTAAAACAAAATCACTTGAAAATTTATTTTGGAAAAAGAAAAATCACAGCTGTACTTACTAGCTGTGTGATCTTGTGCAAGCCACTCAACCTCTTGTTTCTCAGTGTCTTTTTTTTTTCAGTTTTGAAAAGGGGATGATAGTAGATAGCAGCTTCCATGCATTGAGGATATACTATACGAAGCTACCATTCTACAGGCCTTAAAGATATAGACTCTCTTCTATCTTTATGACAACCATTGAAGGTAGATGCTGTAATTTCCCCCCATTTTACAGGTTGACTATAAGAGAGGGGTAATGACTTGTTCAAGAGAATACAACTTGAGATTGGGGAGCTTGGACTTAAATCCCAGAAATTTGGCACCTAAATCCAACCTGCTAACTAACAGAATAAACCACCTACAGTGTATTATAGGATCAGTGATGGACATACAGTGGTCCCTAATGAATGAAAAGTATTATTAAAAAATTGCATTTGGGACTAGGCCATCAAAGGGTAGAATAATGAAAAATATCTCAGTAGACTTGGAATCAGAAGTCTTGTGTTTTAGTTCTACACTGCCACAAATAGCTGTTACCTTGAGAATCTTGTTTCTGATTACTTCTCAATAAAATGAAGGAGTCAAAAGATTCTCTCACATAGCTACATAGTACATCATGGCTTAAAAAATGAATTCTTTCTCTAAGTGATTACCTAATTTGTGCTTCCATCTTAATTTTCTTTAAACTAACACATCACTTAAAAATAAAAAGGAAAAAAAATCCCATAGCATTTTGACGATGCTAGTATCAAAAGAATCAGAAATGACACCAAGTTTAATAGTATGCTGTATTAGTGATTCCTTATATATGCCAGGATGTGTATTTATTTGATTTCTTAAGAGGAAATCATAATCAAATTAAGCCATTCTTAGGTAGAGTTTGAAGGAGTTTTACTACCATTGACATGTTCTACAGTTGATCTTTTATTTATTTTTTTATTTTTTGAGAGACAGAAGCAGCTCGAGCAGAAGAGGGTCAGAGAGAGAGGGAGACACAGACTGTGAAGCAGGCTCCAGGCTCTGTGCTAGCTGTCAGCATAGAGCCTGACGCAGGGCTTGAACCCACGAACGAAACTGTGAGATCATGACCTGGGCCAAAGCTGGACGCTTACCTGATTGAGCCACCCACGTGCCCCATACAGTTGATCTTTTCTATCATAGTTTTAGAAAACAAACTAAACTCAAAATTTATAGCCTAACTGTGAAAGCCCAAGGTAAGCATAGTGAAAAGAGGAGAGACAATGATCTTATTCTCTGTGAGCCCTGCAGGTCCACTGTCCACCATTCTTCACAGGGACATGGGCCACATCAGTGGGTTCTCTTGCCTTCTCACTGGGCTCAGCCAACAGGCAGGAGGATGGGGGGTGGGAGAATGAGCAACTCATTCCCTGAGATGCTTGTTGCCTAGAAGAAGCTCTCTTGTTATAACTCAGGGCCATAGTTCCTGTATAACGGTTCTTTCCTATGGCCACAGCTTTCTCTCTCCAGTTGCCACTGACTTCTCCTGACCTCTCCTTCCCCTTGCACCTTTAGGCCCAAAGGTTGTCACATCGGCTTTCATTTGTAAGCCCTTGTTGGTTTCCCTTAACTCTTTTTTTTTCAAGTTTTTATTTTAATTCCAGTTAGTAACATACAGCGTTATATTCGTTTCTAGTATACAACCTAGTGATGGCTTCCTTTAAGTCTTGCAAATAGTCTCTTTATTAAACCGCCCGGATGGAACTTACCATATGTTTACCCATAAAGTCACTGACTGAAACAACTAGGGACTCTAGATCTGTGCTGTCAAAGGTAACCTTTGGTGTCTTCATATAATAAGCATGTATTCTTTTAGTTTTTAAGACCATTATTTGTTATAAAATGAAGAACTACAGAATTGAGAGGCAGGGAAAGTCTTTTCCTAAATTTACCTCCTCCTTCTGTTCCCTTAGCAAGCACTCAATAACAAACCCTTGTAAATTAGCATGCAGAGAAAATTAGATTTGGTTCAAAAGCTTTTCAACATTTCCATTTTTCTCCCCACAAAGATGTGCAGGCTATCCTCGGCTACCATTTTGTAGGAATCCAGATCCATCGATTTGTTTGCAAATCATACTTTAGTCCTGCAGCACATTCTACATGGAATTCACTTCTGGGTGTTGAAAGCCCCCCTCCCCACCTCATTTATACCAGGTGATGCAAGACTCAAACTGAAGTGCAGAACTACAGGAGCAAGCCTCTGCTTTACCTCCGACTTTGGAATTGTATGCAACTCCGACCCCACACTTGTGATTATTTGCTTGCATGGCAATTTCTCCTGCACATCTGGTCCCATGTCTGAAGATTAAAAAATATGAATTATAAAACATAAATGAAGGCAAACTGTTGCTTGCACATGAATCCATGGTATATGGCTATATTAACATTTTGTCAACCTTGTTGTGGGTTTCCTTCCCATCAGTATTAGATGAAGTGCAGGTATCAGATGAAGGAGCCAGGTACTAGAGTTGAAGTATGTGATTCAAATTCCAGCTTCTGCCCCTGACTAGTGGTGTGACCTTTGATAAGTCATTTGTCCTCAAGAGTTTTGTTGTAAACATATTAAATAGTGCATGTAGGCAACTTACAAAAGTGTCTGGTATAATGTAAGAATTCAGGAAGCGTTAGCTATGGATACTATCGTGAGCAATTCTGACACTTTCAGAAACCATGGTTTCTATTCCATACTTTTTGGTGAAGTAGCTCCTCACTCCCCCTGTAGTGACTTCCTTGGATTAGGTTATTCTGACCAGTCCTAGTAGGATAAGTAGAACAGAATTCTCCTCTTAAGCCCTCTTGCCTTCCTCTAATGACACACCACCCAACTAAAGCAACTGAGGGTTTTCTGGTACCAAAAGGAGTTTGAGACTCTGATAGTACACTCTAGGCTAATTGGGAAACCAGGGTTCTCCCACAACTCTGATTGGGGCTGGAAGCCTGAACAAGACTGGTTTTATAATCAGGCAGGAGGAAAATCTATGATTTCAGAGTGCCTGATGGAAATAGAGCACTAAAACAGAGCATAGTACACCTTTATAACAGCATTTCTGAAAATCTGGGGGTAATAATTGTCCTTTCCCACCATGATCCTGACCTCAGAGGGTCAATGAGTCAAGAGAACTTTAATGTGAATTTATTTCATGATGTTACTGCATTATGGAAGCACCTGGGTGTTGTGTAAAGTCTTTGGAGGCACTGATATAGAAGAGAGGGGAAGAGTTAGCTCTGAGCAACTCTGTCTGTCAACCAGCTACTTTTAGACACTCTTATATGAGACATCTATTAATTTAGCTCAGCATGGAATATAAAAATTTGAAATTGACTATCCAAAATAATTCTGTTTCACAACATATCTTTTATTTTAAAGTACCAAAGATCATTTCTTGGTCTCCTTTTTCTAAATGATGTTTCTGCTTCTTCATGTTAATACTGGATAGGAATCCTAAGTCAGGACAATATGATTATCTTTTTCTTAAACTTTTATTTATTTTTGAGACAGAATGTGAGCTGGGAAGGCACAGAGAGGGAGGGAGACACAGAGTCTGAAGCAGACTCTAGGCTCTGAGCTGTCAGCACAGAGACCAATGTAGGGCTTGAATTCATGAACCGTGAAATCATCACCTGATCCCAAGTCGGACATTTAACTGACTGAGCCACGCAGGCACCCCTATAATTATCTTTAGTTCAAGGTCTTTCCTAATGTAGCAAAAATCTGCTGCTTTTTTATTTCCTAGCATTTTGTCCTGTTGGCAAATAACACTCCCTCTCTCCTCTTGATTCTTTCATGAGGCTCCTCTTCCCAGCCAGCTTTCAAGGATTGTTACACTTTCTGGGGAAGAGAATTTTAGTCTTTCTCAAAAATCTTCAGCTTTAAGTTCCATGTGAGCCCTGTGGATCTTGCTGCCAGGCAAGATTTCATTTTCTTTTTGAGAATGAAGCTAATTGTAGGCAAGAAGCTAAGAGATGGAGACAGTGACTGGAGTCCTAACAGCATATTATTTGAGCTCCTGGATCTTGGAATGGCTGAAGCTAGACCATTCCTTTCGGTAATTTTTTTTAATGCCCACTTTACTTAATCATTGAGTTAAGATTCTCTCACTTGCAACTGAAACTGTCCTAACCAACATACCCATTCTTTGAGAAATGTATGCACACTGAACACATAAAAGGAAGCTTATGCTTTTTGGTGGATTAACCCTCTTTGCTTTTGTAGAATAAACTGAGTAGTCACCTTCTGGGAAGTGTGTTCATAGAAGTCACCACCACCTGTGTTTCCATTTACACAGAATGGGAACTAAGGCCACAACAGCAAAATCTCTAGCCTGAGCCAACTGAATCCAACTGTTGGCAAACATCCCCAGCACAACACCCCTGTCCTAAAAATGATACAATATGATACCACCTATTATTTCTCTCTCCTTGAATACTGAAAATTATTTTCTTAAAAGGTGCAGTAGGATCATGGTACAAAAAAGGGTTGATGGTTTTCCCTCCCCTTACCCTCACTTCCCACCTCCACACTGTTAGAAAAAGGGAGGGCTTTATCAAAGTGGTACTATGTCATTCTTTGTAGACCTGCAGCTTTTCTTCTTTCCTTAAATTAGGCTCTGAGATAAAAGAACCCTTTATTATCTTAGAACAATGGTAATAACTGGCATTTATACAAATTGATTTTTAAAAAATTATTCCACAGGATAGTTTAAAGACTACTATTATACTGGTTAAAACATCCTTGTCACACATGTTATTTAACTAGAAAAATAATCTGTAATTGGTATTGAAATTCTGAATATAGATTCATGGCAGCTTAATAGTAAGAGTTACCTGCACTTTTGGGATTTTATTATTTAGTGATTCCTCTTTTGATTTGCAGAGGAGAATTCAATACAGCTTCTATTAATCTCATTTACATAGTAATAAAGATGAGCAGCAACACAGATAGTTTAGAGAGATAGTATCATTGGAATTGGGAGATAATAGGTCTCTAACTGCTATAAAGTCCGAGGCAAAATGGAGCCATTCATTTTCTAAACCTAAGGGATTTATTTCTGACAAAATGTTAGGAGGGTAACTCCATTTTCTATTATACCTTTTGATAAATGATAGGGATGCTACCTTTTTGGTTGATAGTCAAGAGGACCCTGAGACATAGTTACTTATTGTGTAATTTTCAAAGAGTAGATCCTGAATTGACTCAGAAAATTGACTTGTCTCTGCTTCTGCTCCTCTTGGTTATTATTCTTGTCATGTCGATTTCTTACTAGAAGGAGGTCTTAATTGCTAAATGAGAAAACTTGATCATCATCATCATCATCATCATCATCATCACCAAAGCAAACACAGCTTTTTCTATGTACCAAATATTATACAAAGCAATTACATATATAAACCTATTTAATCTCCATAATAACCCAACAAAGTAGATATGATTATTATCCCTTTTTAATAGATGACTAAAACTGAGGGACAAAATAAATTAAATAATTTGTTCAAGGTTACCTATGCTCTGGAAACTAAAGAGTTTTTAGGCATAAAATAAGTACCACCATATGGACTACTTCTTTGAAGGCTTTGGACTTCTATGGATTAGGGGAAATGTGGTTTTATAAATACTGGACATGAGACTCCTCCTTTCCAGAGGAGGGGAAAGGGCAATCTGAGTCCTCCTTCTTATGAGTAGAGAAACTCTAGAGAATAGTATTTCACCAAGTATTCAGCTCTCATGCGACCACTACACAATTTATTGTCCACATTGGATCATAGGGCCAAACCTAGAGTATGCTGCCTAGGAAGAAGACTGACACCCCCAGCTAACGGTGTCCTCAGCTGTACCCCTTTGGCTGAGAGCAGATTTCTCTTTTGGTCTTGACCAAGGGGGTGAATTAAGTGTTTTCTTTTTTACTTCATTCTAAGAAGAGTGCCCCTTTCTTCCAAGAAGTTATTGCCCATTTCCTCAGGAAGTTCCTTTCAGGGAGAGTGGAGGGCAAGTGTGTTGTCACCCATTTTGGGAGACAAAATGAAAAATAGAGGCAGAGAGGTAAGTGATTTCCTCAAGGTCACCTTCTTTACTGATAATTGGCAAAGCAATGACCACCAGCCAGGCTAATATTACAAGATCATGCTCCAAAAAAGCACATATTTCTCCTGGCTCTATACTGTTCTGGCTAGAAATATGGCTGCAAGTTTGTCTAGGGTCCCTTCTAGAAGTTCCTGAGATATCCCTCTTTCTTCCAAGGGCACCCCCTTGTGGCTCCTATTGTATTGATACTGGAATATTCTAACTTCAAGGCATTGTTTGCAGTTAACCCTTTTAAGAAATAAACCCTAGAAGTAAATGGTACTGAAAGAAGCAATATCTTGGAACCTGTTCCAAGTCTCCCTTGCCCACAAGGAAGAAATATACACCCAGAAGTTGAGGCCAAGTCCATGAGCCCCAGCTCTCTTCCTGGTTGAATTTCTAGAAAGGGAACTATACAAAGAAACAACTTTAGGTCACCATTACTGCACCTGCTACATAGGAGTTCTGAGTAAGAATAAGAAAGAAAGGAAGAGGGAAAGAAGAAGAAAGATAGCAAGAGAGAACTCCATTGACCCAAGTTGGGTAATAGCACAGAGAGAAAAAGGAACCACTTTCTGTAGCATCTTTCCATCCTATTTGTAGCAACATGCCCTGATTTTGCCTTGGCTTTGATCTCTTTTGGTGCAAGTCTCATCTCGGTAGAGCAAATGAAGAAGAAAGTATGAAAGTCTTCTTGAAGTTATGAAGATAATATGTGCAAAGATGAGTTCTCACTTGGGCATGGACATTTGAGGCCATGTGACTAGAGGGTGTAGTTTCTTTGCAGCTAGGAAAGAAGGTTAAAAAGTCCCTTGTCTCTGGATTTTATCTGGCCTCTTGCTTTGACAGGCCTGGCTCTTGCCCTCCTTCATCACACTGTGGCTGCTATGAAGAATTATTTTAGGAGTCAGAAGATAATTCTCTTTCTCTTCCTTTTAGTTTTAGAATCCCCAGCAGAAACTCTTGGAAAGGCTACTGACTAGTCCAATGCTCCAGAAAAAGTGTTAGATTTGAGGGCCAGGCCTCAGAGCATATCTGGCCATGCTTTTCTGAGGGAACTGGTGATCATGGCCATGGCCACTAAAAGAAGTCATGGGGCACTGTTATCATTGTCTTCTATTTTTATTTTCACAACTAGTATCATTTACTAGTAGTAAAGCATTCATAGAGGAATTGGGTTTGGGAGGGTGGGCTGGATGATTTTATTCTTTATGATCCAAACATTCTTTCTAAAACTATAACTATTCAGTGCCATTTGAGGGGAGCATTTTACATCATAAGAAGAAAATTTAATTGAAATATGGTCCTGCACACCAAAAGAAATATAAAAATAGAAGCATTGGTTTCTGTTTTAAAAGCAACTAAATATTATGATATGGATTGGTATGCATGAAAACTTTTCCAAGAACTGAAATATGGATCATATTTATTGTGTAATTTTCTCAAATTAGATAAAAGCATTTTAAAGTACTTATCCCCCCCATCCACATTTACTCACTTGTTCTCATTTGTGGGATCATAACGGGGAAATGGATCATGGTCATTATCGTTAAAATCATAACTAGCCTCTGGATCCTAAAGAGAATAAAAATAACCCTGTAGCATCATTTTAAAAAGTCAGCACCTCCCAAGTCTTTTCCCCCTACCCCTTCCATCCTGGCTGATGGCTCATAGGTCTGCAGTCTGGCCCACTTGCTTATCATTTATTATGTCCATAAACTAGGCAGAGATGATGTACACAGGAAAGTGAGCAGGCATCCAATTATCAGTGAATGTCACCAAACCTGTAGCTCATTGAAGTTCATAGTATATTAGAACCAGAAGGAACCAGAGTTAACTTATTTCAACTACCTCATTTTTTAAAGGAGAAAACTGAGACCCAGAAAAGTTGGATGACTTAACTAAGCTATATAGCTAGTTATCAACACCTGGACACTCATCTTTCTTATGATTACAGATACAAATAGGTGACTGTGGGGTGGGGCTCAGGTCCACAGGGTCTCTTCAGCCTTCCCAATTATACTAAGCATGTGATTTAATTAAAGAAAGTGTGCTTGAAATTTAAGGCAATATTCTAGGTCCCACTTCCTTTTCCAACCAGATTTCTACACTTAAACATCTCCCATATAGGAAATCTACTACTACTATAGCCTCTTCTCTACATTTTCCATATCTTTCAATAATTCCTACTTTCTACTAATCTTTTTCATCCCTTCTTTTTCTTACATTTTCCTTTGCTCTTTGGCTAGGGAATTTGGAATGAATAGAAAGGATGAGAGAAACAGGTAGTACAATCTTAAAGATGAAATACTGAACTAAAGACTTAAGATATCACATAGAACTCAACAATTAAGTAAATAGTTTTCATTTACTTATTTCTATTTATTATAAACTTTTATTTTCTCAGACTGCCATTTTTGAATTATGTGGTATACATATTTGAATTTGCATTGAAGGAATCACATTCATATAATTGCATAATATTAGAGATATTCACCTATAACGAATGTGAGGAAGAAGACAATGAAAAATGATCGAAGGCATTATTCTTGAGTTGATTGCTTTAATGCCCCAGATACTGAGTGATATAGAGTCTGAATGGCCTTTAATAATTTAATCGCTAAAAGTGGGTCCACTGAATTCTTAAAGTGCCCACTGATACAAAAAAAAATTCGTATGTACTGGCATGAGGGTGAGGGAAATAGGGAAACCTTAGCCCATAATTCCTAGGGCCAACAACAGAGAAGTCTTCCACTTGAAGAAAGAAAAGCCTTAGCTATATGTCTGTGTAGCAGCTCCTTAAGTTACTGTCATGGGAGGGCCCAGACTCACATAATTGGCATAGATGTCTGTATGATTCCACTCCAAACCATCATCCAGTACTGTGATAACAACTCCTTTGCCTGTGATGCCTTTTTGCCAAACAGGTATCACATGGAGATCCAGCTTGGGCAGGGCTGCAGTCATCCTAGTATCTTGCTGGTAAAGAAAAACAAAGAATTGGTAAAATCATAGTTTGCTTCCTGCGAAATGAAAACTGAAGGTCTAGTCTGGAGATCCATCTTTCTTTTTCCTAAGGTCACTCTACTTTTAGGAAGAATGCAATTAGGTGAAATAAAAAATAAAGTTGATGGCAGGGCAAAGTGAATCATCAGAGTGCTGTTCTTTTCCCAGTTGTTCCAGTGGAAAATCCCTCAAAAGGATGAATCACACTGTGCCCCTTATCACTGAGCAACATGGCTTCTAAGAAGTTGATCCTTAAGTTTCATCCACTTATAGTGATATTCTCAAGCTTTTTATCTACCAAACTTTTCTGTGATGTCCCATATTTCCATCTCTCCCAAAATCCTGAGCCTCCCTTGACACCACTGAAGCTACTTTGTATCATTTGGTTCACAGTTATTCATGGATGTTTTAATAACTTTTCTGAAAGAAAAAGCAGAAACTGGAATCCCCAGGAGGTCGCTCTCTCACCAAGACCTGCAATTTTTTTATTTTTTATTTTTTAATGTTTTTTTATTTATTTTGATACAAAGAGAGACAGAGCATGAGAGGGGGAGGGGCAGAGAGAGAGAAGGAGACACAGAACCAGAAGCAGGCTCCAGGCTCTGAGCTAGCTGTCAGCACAGAGCCCGATGCGGGGCTCGAACCCACGAATGTGAGATCTGACCTGAGCCGAAGTCGGAGGCTTAACCGACTGAGCCACCCAGGCGCCCCAAGACCTGCAATTTAATTGCCCATTTTTAAGTATGAGTGATTTAGAGATTAAGTATCTATGAAAGGAGATGTGGAGTTTTCTTTTTTCAGATAAATTTTCTGATAGTTACAGAGCATGGAACTTTAAGGGAGAACAGCTAAACACCAAGGGAATAGAGATATGAGCTTGGGAAAGCATATTAGGGAGATGCTTTAGAAAAATGCTAGGTTTCTGGTAGAGAGGATAGTAGGAAATTTATAAATAATAACAGCTAAAAATGTCTGAATGAATTGCCCCCTGGCTGATGCCTCTCAGAAAGAAGTAGGGGACATCTCTTAACTTACTAGGCCAATATGAAGCTGAATTACAGGAAGCTGGAACTACACATAGATTTTTGGCCAAAGCCAGAGAAGACCTCTGTGTCAGTTGCAAGAACAATCCTACAGTGTGGTTGTTAAGAGTAATGCCTCTGGAGCCATGAATTATGGCCCCACCACTAGTAACCATATGATTTTGGCAAGTTACTCAACCTGCCCATGTCTCTGTTTCTTCATCTGCAAAATGGGTACAAACATCAGAGCTACAATATAATGTGATAATTAAATTAATTCATGTCAAATACTTCGAATAGTATTTGGCATCATCAATACACAAATGTTAGTTAATGTGTTTCTTTAATTGCAATGAGCAAGTACTGCCTAAGTCAAGAGAATGTCAAGAAGAATTGATTCCTTTTCCCATCCTTTATGCAATAAGGATGTGTAAGCCTTAGCTTATTGTTGTCATGAAAATTTATCTTTTATAACATTCTCAACAAAAAAACACTTCTATCAATATGTATGGCTTCCATAGTGGCTTAATATTAAAACAGAATTGAGAATATTCTGCAGGCAAGAAGGAACACTTAAAATTTCTCTACTCATCACTCATATACTGATAAAGATTTGGAATCTTAAAAGCAAAACACTTTATAAGTCTAGACATCTGCATGTAAATGTCTTGCCTCTCCTTGTGTTTCTTCCTTTAGCTTAATTGAGAAATTCTCACTTGTTAGCATATAAGAATTTCCACTCAAAGCCTTATATAATGAATTATGTCCATTGTACCCTTTGGATGATTTAAAGGTTCTCAAGAGTAACTGACCAAATGTAATTTTTGCCACCAGTACTGTTTTTGAAACCCTTAACTTGCAAGACACAATTCTGCACTTACTCCAGATAAGAAAGTAGCAACCTTTCTTCTCTTCATAGCAGCTCTCCTGGACCATAGTTTTTATAGCAGCTAAATATCTGTTTCAGATATTTTCACCTAGTGCAACAGGAGATCCAGATCATGGAAGTTCCCATCAGCCCTAATTTCCAGGTAACATAGCCCTCTGTTGAATTCTCCATCATTAAAAAAAAAAAATCTGTTTTGAGTTAACAATATAAATAGCCCAGGTCTTACACAGTCTTTTTGGAAGTACTTACCAAGTACCACTGCTGATGCCACATTGGATCATTGAAGAGATTTATTACTGAGTCTCTTAGAACTGAACGCTTACTTCTCTCTTTTTCATATTGTTGTTCAGCCCATATCACCTACAAGGAGTTACAAGAAATATTCATAGCAAGAAAATCAGCAGTCAGATACCCATCTCTGTGTAAGCACCTTCCCTCTAACTAGTTCCAGTACCCTCCCCATCAGAGGTGAGGCAGCTCTAAATGTTTGCATTTGACTACAGATAAAACTGGAAGCTCAGTGGGAAGATGAGATTGCCCACTGGGCTGTAGGGGATGAACATTTCCTCTATTACAGTAAACTGTACTTTTAAGGGGAGGAGAATGAATCCATGAAGTGATGATTTCTTCAAATTATTTATGCTGTGATTCCAGTGGAAATAAAAGTTCAGCCTACTTTCTTCACCAAATGGACCATAATACCCATTTTTTTATTGAGGTCTCAGAGTTTTGTAGCTGAAAATTTGTCCATTTTCAAGGAATGAGTCAACAAGCTAAGATATTCCAGAGACTACTGTTATGGGGCTCTTACAGCTTAATTTCTCTTTCTTTACATGCAAAAGGTAGAAATTGCAAATGTTATGCATGATAAGAAAGGTGTTTTATCTTTGCAAATCTGAAACTCTGGCTCCTCTGTACTTCTACCTCCTGCTTAAGAGTGTTTAATAGGAGAAACAGATCCAGGGTGATGAATGAGTACTACTGACCAGGCACACTTGCCATTAATTTAGTCTCATGTATTATGCATAGAGATCTGACAATACAAAAATTGCCTTCCCCACATTTATGGCATAATCCTGTTATGCTTGAGACCCTGAGGGGGAGGGACTGCCTGTGGTTATATTCATTATGAGATAATACCATGCTTCTATTTCGCTGGGCAACTTGACTCTTTCCTACCCAAAAACATTTTCTCTGTTATACACATGATGAAAGTCCAGTGTCTGGTGGGATGTTGTTAATGTGAGAACAATCTGACATGAGTCAGATCCAAAAACAAAAACTAAAAAATAAGTTTTAGGTAATGAACAAAACTATCCACCAATACTGTCCTGAATTTTTAATTAGAAAAATCTACTGCAAACCTATAATAAATATTGGGAGGGATGTCAAAGCTAGAAATTAGTCACTATAATTTATTTTTAAAGAGTCTGTATGTTCAAGCCTAATTGTTTTGGCTTAAAATACCTCAATGCTTGGAATATACTGCCTGTCATCTGAGTTGGTCTTTGGAAGCTGGCTGCTAGGGAACAAGTACTAATCTTTGATGGAGAGAGTCACTTGCAATTGGAGATTTCATGAACAGACTTGTAAAGATAGCCTATTGCTGCATTACAGAGGGCTGATTTGAAAGAATATTATCCTCCATCAAAAAAAAGAGCAATAAAATGAAAATCAAAAGCAATTTTTTAAAAAATGGAATATAAGAAGAGGCACTCTGCCATTTGATTAGATAAACATCCAATTGTTGGAAACAGTGTTATGATTAATGTCATTAACTCCAAATCCTATATTAATCTCTATAAGAACAGACCAAATGGAATAGAAGAAATTAGTAGTGTCTTTCTATTATGAATATAATAGGTATCATGTACTTAATAAATAATCTTTTTGACTTGGGAAGAGCATTAAAGATCATCTAGTCCAACTTTCCACTATTAGCTTCTATGGGTTCTTGTATTTTACCTAAAATAAAGTTATTCTAAGGATAATTTTTCAAAATATTATATACACTCCCTTTTTTATGAAGTTATATCGCAGACTAAGCTCTTAGCTTTTCTTCATTATCCCTGAGATTTTCCCCTCCAAATCAACTATTAAACAATATCTAAAGAATAGACTTGGGCCATCTGTTCACTTTAGTGAGACACTTGCAGTAATAATAACAGGTAAGCTCCATTCTGTCCAATTTTCTTCTGTGAATATGAAAAGGGAGTTAGTTTGACTTCCTTGTGCATTAATGCATTTAGGCATATAGGCAGACAAAGAAATCTCTTTCTTGCTATGCCCAAGGACTAAGCTTAGCCAGAGTCTTGGAAGTTGTCCTACTTTAAAGAGCCCATGCAATGGGTAATTTGCTTTGGGATGGCAAAAGGAAGACTTCACTGGACAAGAAACTTTTCAAGTAATGTCGAGTCTCTGATTCAGTCTCATATATCTAGCCATTAACCTGACTAAAAGCTAGCCTTGGGTGTATAGGAGCTGTGTGTCGCTGTCCATGGTACTCACCCAGCATTCTTTGCCTGGATGTGGTTGCTGATAACCCAGGCCCAGTCATTCCTTACCCTCATAATTTGTCTTTTTATTATTCCTTTTAAAATTCTATCAGTTTTGGAACAAATAAAATAGAAAATTATTTCACAGGGTTTATAATTCCATGTACTTTAAACAGTTCTATCACCTTTCTGTACTTATGTGTTTTTTTTAATGTTTTATTTATTTTTGAAACAGAGAGAGACAGAGCATGAGCAGGGAGGGGCAGAGAGAGAGGGAGACACAGAATCGGAAGCAGGCTCTAGGCTAGCTGTCAGCACAGAGCCCAACGCGGGGCTCGAACCCACGAATGTGAGATCATGACCTGAGCCGAAGTCAGAGGCTCAACCGACTGAGCCACCCAGGCTCCCCTGTACTTATGTTTTATTTCCAAGCTGAAAGGATGTATTCTATCTCTCACAAAGCTTCCATAACTCTCTAGAGTGTCCTCGGCAACAGAAATTATGATAACAGAAAACAGGCCAGCCAGGATAAATTTCTACCAGTATGGCACATTCTTGAGAAAATGCAACATTGTGTATGCAAATTTCAATACTCCTGATATAGTCAACATTTCTATTGAAAGATTTGCTGACCTCAAAAACGGACTTCAAACATCAATAGGTACATTAGGTATACATTCAAATTGTCCTCACACTATTTACCTACAATCATTCTAGTCATTTCCTGCTCTTGCCTAATCATTGAATATATATACAAACTAGGATAAAAAGAAATCAAATGCTTTCAGTGAAACAATACAATACTTGTGGGAATATTTGGCTCATGAAGGCATGGATTTAAAGTTCCCTCATAAACACTAGTTCTCCATAAAATGAAACTCAAGACATATCAGAATGTGTTTTTGGTTATTCTGAAATGTTATTAAAATCAATGATCATGTATTAAATTTCTTTGGCATCCCCATATTGGATATTAAAGTGCTTGGTACATAATAGGAATATAATAACAGGTTGTTAATTGATTATATTGACAAACATTTTTATTAGAGCTGCCACCTAATTTTCACCATTCACTTTCATACTCTTAGACTAGAATTGTGAGTTGGTATATTTAAACATATTATTTATAAAATATAAATTTTAACTCAGCCTATCCAATCCAGTTATTATAATGTGCAATTATAATGCTATGGAAATAATAAGAAACACTAGAGATAAATATTTGTGATCACAATAAAAAATATTCATATTTTCTAAGTGCTCTTTGTTGGAAATCATAAAGCAGGTAAGTCAGGTTACCGGTTTGAAGACAAATGCACACTTACACGATCATCATCAGATAATCTCTTAGTAATATGAAGGGCACTCCTTCGAGACCTTCGGGGATGGTTTTTATGTTTGAATAAGTAGTGATTTTCAAGTGATCCAATCTGTAAAAAAATAAATAAATAAAATAAAAATTCACTTTCCAAAATAAGTATATATGGGTTAGCTTGTAACCCAAGTAACTTAGAGACAGGCAATTTTTATTAAGCCCATGTATTGTTCTTGAAGTCAACTTTTATTTCTTTATGAGAAAAACACTGATAGAAGCCTTCCCTCTCTTGTCATTGTGTTGAGTGAGAGGAGCTCACAATATTATCACTTGAGCTCATGGTATATTTGGGCACTAGTGATCATTCTTTTTCACAGATTTTAGAAGAACTACAGTTGATTTTCTGTGAGACAATATTGTGTGGATAGACATTTCTTTTAAAAATACCCATTTTGTCAAATTTATCCTGGAGAAGAATAATTTGTGGAAAGCTGACAAACCCTTCGAATACTATATATGGTCAGTGTTACATCCAGCTAAAATGACTTGTTGTTGTAAAATATAGCCATTGAATCTGTAGTGATAATTGTTGTAAGCTACTAGTAGAGACCATTTGACTTTACACTAGTTCAAGGCTTTCCATTCATGGAGTTGGAGAGAGAGAAGAGTAGCCATAAGAAAAGATCACCAGTGCTTAACTCTTTTTCTGCTATGAACTGGTTTGCTTCTGGTCACCTCTTTAATTCTAGCTTTATCCTGAGGATTTCAGGAACTCAGAATAGTAATGCTAAATTGCTGTAAACAGAGGGAGAAATAAACAGAATCAAGAAAGCACTGTCTTTTGCAAAGAATTATTTTTAAAAAATGTTTGTTAGTAGTACTATTTTATCTAGAAATGGCTAGAGAAAATATAACATATGCAAATAATATGTAAATATAGGGGACCCCCCCCCAGTATTTCTTAAAACTTCTTGTGATCATTCCATCTCTTCTTTGAAGATCCTACAAAGAATGCTGATTTATCATTTTTTGGTTTGGGGACTTATAATTTTGAAAGCAATTCCCATAATGAATGGTCCAGGTTAGGATATATGTGTGGGACTAACAGGGAGAAGAAAAAAATGGATTTTTTTTGTTCTCTTAGCCAATCTCTTTCCACACAGTTACCAGTGCTATTTAACAGCCCAAAGTATATAGGATTTGGTCCCCAGCTCTTCTCCTATAGGATGCACAAGATTTCCACGATGCCCACAGTAGCTACCAGTACAATTTCACCTACTGCTTGCACTCTCTTTAGATTCCAACAATTCCCTGCAGTTTCTTCTAAGCTGCTTTCTTTGTATCTCCTGGGTTTCCCACAATCTGGTTTCTTTGCCTTAAGTGCCTTCTCCAATCTCAACATGTTCTCCTGTGAACCTTTGACTCTTCTTCCTAAATTCTGTGCAAATGTTTCTCCACTGGGCTGTCATTTTTCACTCCTCCCCAATTCCCTTCCATCTTCAATCCCTCCATCAACAAACATTAAGAATCCAGGTGCAACCTCTATTACACCAAATTACATGCAATTCTAATTATTTGTTCCTAAACCAGTCTCCTCTAGATTCTTGATTCTTTGAAAGTTTCTTTTCCTCCTATTATTCCTCATCTCCTAACACAGAGCCTGGCACAGAGCAAAGTCTGGGGAAAAGCAAAAAGTCTTGGTCTGCTACTGGGACATGGAAAAGTCAATCTGCCTATTGACTTTCTGCTGGGCATTTTAAAGACAATTTAGCTCATGAAATTGGAGAAGGAAGCCTCTGGCAAAGACAGCCGTATTCCCCAGCGAATTTGATCTATGGGTTCGCCAACGCCTACACCGATTACTCATCTGTGACTTCAGCGGCCTCTCTACAACCACCTCCAGAAAAAACGCGCCAAAATGTTTTACAACTCCCTCCTCCCCCGCTTTGAAAGCACAATTCCAAGGCAAGGGGGAAAGGCTTGATTCTGAGCCGAAGAAAAGGAAAGCTTAGAAATACACTCCCTGGGGTTTCGCGGGAATCCCACACCTAAACTGTCACTGTCACCATGCCTTAACGATCCTACCCTTCCCCCCAGCTATCTATTAAACCAGCTTTCATTTGGACAGTCAAGTTTTTATCACAAACTGAAATCCTCAGGGAAGCTATTAGGCATTTGGCTGAGGAACAAGAAAGAAAGATAACCTTTTCCCACAGTTATTTTGGCAGCTTGGCCCGTCAGGGAGACTGACCCAGCAAAGTTGTGAACCTCGGACTTTACAAGTTCCCGGTGAGGACTCGCACTTCCCAGAAGAGGCGCAGAGAACTGGTCCCCTGTCTTTCACCCATCTCTTCTCCCATCGGCTCCCCATACCATTCCGCAGGCCCCCAGTCTCTAGATCTCGAGTCCCTACCGCTGGCGCTCTCCCAACTCCCCGGGTGTGCCCAAAAGGCTGCCGGCGGACATCGCCAAGCCTGCTTGACCCCATGCATCAGGACTTGGATCTGCTGCTGCCATATTGAAAAAAAGGAAGCAGCCGGATCCTGACGCAGAGAGCAGCTGCGTCCCAGGAGACAGAACGGAAAGCCTCTCCCCGGGCGCTTGGTCTGTAAGAGCCTGCGTGCATCTCAAGTTCGGTGAACAAGTATGGAGGGATTTGTCTCCCAAACCACGCGGGAATGGATTTAAATGCCAAAGCGGACGGCAGCAAGAATAAGCTCTACCCAGCCGCAGCGGCTTCGTTCTGCCTGGCTGCTTCCAGCCCAAACAATAAATAATGCAAGCCTTTTTTTTTTTTTTTTTTTTTCTTCAAGCGCGCCGGGGGCGAGAGCTGCAGAAGCTCCTGCTTTTTGTCCCTGGGCTTAGGAGAGTGCGACTTGGGGCTCCCACTTGGGAGATAGCGCTTCAGTCCCGCCAGTCCCTTTGGACCCCAGAAAGTTTCTGGAAAGTGCAAACTCTTACCTGACCCAAAAGGTCATAGCCCAGCTCCTCCGCTATGGCTGAAGCTGCCTCGGGTCCCCCGGGGATCTCTGCTGCCCATTCATTCACAAACTGCCTCTTCGCTTTTACACTGTTCAATGCATACCAAGCGCAAAAGAGAGCGACAGCAGTACACTGCAGAGTCCAGGTTCTTTGCTTCATGGCTCACACACTCGCTCTCACACAAGTCGAAAGGAGACGTGGAAAAGAAGCAAGAAAGAAGAAAACCCAGAAAGACTCGCCCTTTTCACCCTCGGACTCTAGATCACTTCTCGCTCAGGGCTGCTCAGCGAGGAGATAGGAGGCGCGCGAGTAGAGGCTGGGCGGTGGCGAGCGCTCTTTGGTCTCCCGGCTGAGTGGAGCCCCAGCCCTTCCTAGCCGGAATGGAAATGAGTGTTTACACGTCAAATCGACGAAAGCCATCTCTTGACGTCAGATCTACCTGGACTAAGATCTAGATGGTATTCCCGGCGGGGTGGAGAAGCAGCTAAAATAAGCATCGAAGGATTAAGAAAAGGAAGGAACCGTTTGCTGGGATCAGTTAAGTCGGCTCCCTGATTGACTGTAAATTCTGTAGCTATGAGAAACACCTTCACTTCACTAAGAGAAGTGCCCCCATTTAATGTAACTACTAAGAACCAAAGGCTGGGAGTTAAGCACACTTTCCCGCCCTTCTGACCGTTTTCTTTATATTTACTTAATTATTGCATGAGTTGGAGGGAGGGCAAGAGGTGAATTCTTAAAATAGCTTTGGGTATATCAGCACCTACAGGGAAGAACAGCAGTCTTTAATCCGAAATTGGACAGAGGCTGGTAGAGAGGAGGAAAGCTTCTATTGCCCAGATTCTGATCTAAATTGCCTAAGAAAATCAGCATTCAGGAAGACATTGTTAAAGCCATACTTTTAAACATATATTTTAAAATATTGAAACCACCTTAAAAAACAAGTTTACTTCTTCCTCTGTTTCTCAAATCAGTAAAACAATATCTAGAATTCTATTCTAGATATTGCAAAGCCTAGCATCACCCCTTTTTACTGTGCTTATCTGAAAATTAGTGACATGATTTTTAACAGAAAATTATTTTATTTATCCATCAACAAGGGGGTCTAGGAACCCAAACACTGTTCTGTTAACTCAGGAAGAGAAAGTGCAGGTTTTATTAACTCTGAACTTTCCTTTTTCCTTCAGTAAAGATCTTCACTTTGGTGTTAAACTGAAGCTGTGCCATTATTTTTCCATAAAATGCACAGTGTCATTTTGTGGAAGAATGTTTTTTCCTGGAAAGAGAAAAAGCAGAAGTCTAAATGACCCCCTTGCAATCCTTCCCCCGGAAATGAATTCAGTCTACCGTAGTTGAGCCTATTTTGATCCTGAGGGCTTGAGTTGTGTGGAAATTGCCTGGTGTGTGGTATTCAGCACCAAGGAATGGACAGCGCCACACGTTTCTGTGATCCCTGCTGTCTCTCCTTTGGAGCCTCAAAAACTGCTGTCGTTTTGCAACTAGCCACAATCAAGCTGTTTCTCATTTGATCTGTATCCTTCCCCTCTTTTAAATAGAACACTAGGAAATTGACTGCAGGGGGGAAGTGTGGTTAGGTTCATGATCGTGACTACTTGTGTCGAGCTCCCAGAGCGTGTTGGACTCATCCCAGAAGTGTAACAGTGGAGGGTTAAAAGTTTTGTCTGCGAAAGGTTTTTCTTCTCTTTTATTTTATTTTTTCTTTTTCCTTTTTTTCTCTCCTCCTCCTCCTCCTCCTCCTCCTCCTCCTCCTCCTCCTCCTCCTCCTTCTTCTTCCTTTCTTCTTCTTCTTCTTTTTTTTTTTTTTTTTTTATAAAGCTCCCAACCACCGGGGGGCGCAGCTTATTATAGAGAAAGAAGAAAAGGGATAAGATTGGATAGAAGGCATATGAGATTGAGGAAAAAGGAAGTGAGAGATATTCTATACAGAAAGTAAATGAGACTTGGTGGAGGGTGAGATGGAATAGTGCTAATTCTTCATTTGCTCTCATGTTTGCAAAAATGTAGACTAGGTTGATAATTTCTTTAAACATAAAGCTACTCAACGAAAGCAAATGCCAATGTTAATAAGCTATGTGATCCAGTTAAGTGTACAATAATAATGTGTAACTCTCACATGAGATGTGGAATGCACTCAGATTACTAGATCTTCTGTCTTCTGTAAATTCACATGTGTGAGTGTTGATGGCAGGCTGAGCTTTCTTTTTCT